>NC_084740.1:8123021-8363021 GCF_033978785.1 Entelurus aequoreus | reverse complement strand
AGTGCTATACCCTGAATTCCTGGCAGTGTGTGGTGGTCTGAAGAACCCACTAGAGCAGGGGTGTCCAAAGTGCGGCCCGGGGGCCATTTGTGGCCCGCAGCTAATTGTTTACCGGCCTGCCATGCATTCTGGAAATGCTATTGCAAAAAATAAAAATGAACATTAAAAAAAGTGGAATGAGGTGACATCTAATGAGAAAAAGTTGCAATGTTGACACAAAAGCTGCCATGCAGGCTATTTTTTGTTCTTTTGTCTTTCTTTCTTTTTCTTTTTTTGACACTGCTCAAAAAAATAAATAATGACAAAAAATCCATGTTATAATTAAATATTTTTAGGGCTCCAATTAGTTCAAATTTTTCACTTTAAAATGTTTTATGTGGTAAATGTTGCATATATTGTGTAGTAGCCATATAAAAACAAAGTTTTCTTTAAAAAATAGAGCATAAAACAAACAAAATAATAGTTCATACGTAAAATCGACAGATATATATCTGAAGTTGATCTTGTAACTTAAGTAATGAAAGTGAAAAAAAAAAAAAAAAAAAAAATGTATCACTTTATGAGTGGGGCACCTTTTGGATCCCAAATATATTTAGTGGTATTTTATTTATCTTTTCACTGTGATGACTCAAAAATATTAAATAACTAAAATCAATGGTGTCCTGCATTATTTATATTTTAGGGCTCTAATTACTAAATACTGCATATTTCAGTTTTACTATAAAAAACAAAGTTGTTTTTGACAGAAAAGCCATAAAACCTTTTTTTTTTTTTAAGTTGATATAGAGATTTACTGTAAGCGTTAAATTAAAAAAAATAATACAATTTAGACTTATTTTTAACATTTTAATAACTGAGACCCTTTATGGTCCCCGGGTCCCCTAAAGGTAAAATAAATACAAAAAATCCATATATTTTGTTATGGTTTGAAATAAAAAATATCAAAATGGCCCCCATATGCTTTAATTTTTCCGTTTGCGGCCCTCAGTGGAAAAAGTTTGGACACCCCTGCACTAGAGGGAAACCTCTACAAAGTTGTTTCGGGACACCCCATATTAAATACGAGTGACGAGTAAATGACGCCTTAGTGAATGTGTGGCACACCCACTGGCTGCACTGATACTGTGTTGGTGTTTCATAATGGCACCACCTGCTGAATTTAAAAAGTCACTGTATTTGACTTACAAATGAAATCAATAGTTAGAAATGATAATTGTTTAACCCTCAGAGTATATTAGGGACTTTTTCATCCTTTGAGGTAAATGTTTCTCTATTTCTGGCCATAACTTTGGTTGTGTTACTCCATATCTTTTTTAAATGTTTAGTTTTAATATTTTCCATTTCAAATAATTTCACGTATCAACAGTATACTGGTAAATAATTTCAGCCCAATAGAGTAGCTGAAGGACAGAAAATTCTCCAGGGTGTAAGAGTGTATAAAAACTAGAGATGTCTGAAAATGGCTTTTTTGCCGATATCCGATATTCCGATATTGTTCAAGTCTTAATTACCGATTCCGATATCTACCGATACCGATATTTACAGTCGTGGAATTTTGTTGTGATGCTCCGCTGGATGCATTAGACAATGTAACAAGGTTTTCCAAAATAAATCAATTCAAGTTATGGAAAAAAAAATGCCAACATGGCACTGCCATATTTATTATTGAAGTCACAAAGTGCGTTATTTTTTTTAACGTGCCTCAAAACAGCAGCTTGGAATTTGGGACATGCTCTCCCTGAGAGAGCATGAGGAGGTTGAGGTGGGCGGGGTTGAGGTGGAGGGTATGGGGTAGCGAGAGGTGTATATTGTAGCGTCCCGGAAGAGTTAGTGCTGCAAGGGGTTCTGGGTATTTGGTCCGTTGTGTTTGTTGTGTTACGGTGCGGATGTTTTCCCGAAATGTGTTTGTCATTCTTGTTTGGTGTGGGTTCACAGTGTGGCGCATATTTGTAACAGTGTTAAAGTTGTTTATACGGCTACCCTCAGTGTGACCTGTATAGCTGTTGACCAAGTATGTAGTGCATTCACTTGTGTGTGTGAAAAGTTGGCAGTGCCTTTAAGGTTTATCAGCGCTCTGTACTTCTCCCTATGTCCGCGTACCACTCCGTACAGCGGCGTTTTAAAAATGCATACATTTTACTTTTTGAAACCGATACCGATAATTTCCGATATTACATTTTAAAGCATTTCTCGGCCGATATTATCGGACATCTTCAATAAAAACATTTTGAATTCATATTTTTTTCTACTTGTTTTTGCTCAAATTTCCTAATCTACTTAAGTCCTAAGTAAAAAAAAAAGGCAATTATGTCATTTTTTCTTTGAATTTGGATTTTTTGATTGACAATTTGGGCCAATTATGTCAGTTTTTATATTTAGAAAGATTTGAATAGCATTAAAGGGCGAATGTATGAGGGTGAAATCAGCATACTTGCCAACCTTGAGACCTCCGAATTCGGGAGATTGGGGGGTTTGAGGTGTGGGGGGGGGCGGGGTTTGGTGGTAGCGGGGGTGTATACTGTAGCCCTTAAGAGTTAATGCTGCAAGGGGTTCTGGGTATTTGTTCTGTTGTGTTTATGTTGTGTTACGGTGCGGGGATGTTCTCCCGAAATGTGTTTGTCATTCTTGTTTGGTGTGGGTTCACAGTGTGGCGCATATTTGTAACAGTGTTAAAGTTGTTTATACGGCTACCCTCAGTGTGACCTGTATGGCTGTTGACCAAGTATGCGAGGCATTCACTTGTGTGTGTGAAAAGCCGGCAGTGTCTTTAAGGTTTATTGGCGCTCTGTACTTCTCCCTATGTCCGCGTACCACTCCGTACAGCGGCGTTTTAAAAAGTCATACATTTTACTTTTTGAATCCGATACCGATAATTTCCGATATTACATTTTAAAGCATTTATCGGCCGATATCGCCGATATTATCGGACATCTCTAATAAAAACATTTTGAATTCATATTTTTTTCTACTTGTTTTTGCTCAAATTTCCTAATCTACTTAAGTCCTATGTAAAATAAAGGCAATTATGTCATTTTTTCTTTGAATTTGGATCCTTTGATTGACCATTTGGGCCAATTATGTCAGTTTTTATATTTAGAAAGATTTGAATAGCATTAAAGGGCTAATGAAGGAGGGTGAAATCAGCATACTTGCCAACCTTGAGACCTCTGAATTCGGGAGATTGGGGGGGTGTATATTGTAGCCCGGAAGAGTTAGCTCTGCAAGGGGTTTTGGGTATTTGTTCTGTTGTGTTTATGTTGTGTTACAGTGCGGATGTTCTCCCGAAATGTGTTTGTCATTCTTGTTTGGTGTGTGTTCACAGTGTGGCGCATATTTGTAACAGTGTTAAAGTTGTTTATACGGCCACCCTCAGTGTGACCTGTATGGCTGTTGATCAAGTATGTCTTGCAGTCACTTACGTGTGCCTGCAGAAGCCGCATACAACATGTGACTGGGCCGGCACGCTGTTTGATTGGTGAAAAAGCGGACGCTAAAGGCAGTGCCATCACGGCACACCCTTAATATTGTTGTCTGGGTGAAAATCGGGAGAAATTCGGGAGAATGGTTGCCCCGGGAGATTTTCAGGAGGGGCACTGAAATTCGGGAGTCTCCCGGAAAAATCGGGAGGGTTGGCAAGTATGGAAATCAGGCCTAAATATACATAAGATAATTATTGCGATTAACTTTAGTTAATTTTTTTTGTATTTTTTTGTAGGGTCAAATTCCAAACTCTATAGCAGTTTTACCATCATCGGGACAAAAAAAGTCCCATTTGACTACCATTATAGTTAGAATGTTTAACTGTTTAACAGCTATCACACAACATAACCATGCATTTTCTAATGTCAGGGTTTCATTTTGGAGAAAAAGAACACTTTGTCATATTTACGTAGTATAATTAGATGTTACAACAACAAAGAGCTGTGCAGAAATGACTCTGAAATGTGCAACTCTCTTCAGCGAGCCAAACAGTAAACAGTAAAAAATAGCATTTACCTTATTTGATGCTATGGTATGGTATCAAAATGATCCCACACTTTTCCTTTTTTTATGTTGCATTTTGATGGCGATACAATTTGACTTCTTTCAGTATGAGAAAAAAAAAGAGCAAACATAAGGAATAAAAAAATGCAGATTAATGCAATCAGATAAATAGACAATTGAATATTATAAAACAGCTGCCACCGTATTTTCCAGACTATAAGGCGCACTT
This sequence comes from Entelurus aequoreus, assembly GCF_033978785.1. Taxonomy (NCBI): domain Eukaryota; kingdom Metazoa; phylum Chordata; class Actinopteri; order Syngnathiformes; family Syngnathidae; genus Entelurus; species Entelurus aequoreus. Next base: position 8,358,808 of record NC_084740.1, on the reverse strand, counting down.
AAAATCCTTTTGTTTTCTAAAACTTGAAAGTGTGCCTTATAACACATAATGTACGGAATAATTCTGGTTTTAAGCAATTTTATTTGGTACATGCTGTAATGATAAGTGTGACCAGTAGATGGCAGTCAAACATAAGAGATATGTGTAGACTGCAATATGACTCAAGTAAACAACACCAACATTTTATATGTTCCATTGAAAATACAGAACATTACACACGACGCTCAAAAATCTATCAAAATGTTTTAGTACGACTTTGGTAAGCTATGAAGCCGCACCGCTTGATGGATTGTACTGTGCTTCAACATAGGGGTATTACAAACCCCGTTTCCATATGAGTTGGGAAATTGTGTTAGATGTAAATATAAACGGAATACAATGATTTGCAAATCCTTTTCAACCCATATTCAATTGAATGCACTACAAAGACAACATATTTGATGTTCAAATTCATAAACTTTATTTATTTTTTGCAAATAATAATTAACTTAGAATTTCATGGCTGCAACACGTGCCAAAGTAGTTGGGAAAGGGCATGTTCACCACTGTGTTACATGGCCTTTCCTTTTAACAACACTCAGTAAAGGTTTGGGAACTGAGGAGACACATTTTTGAAGCTTCTCAGGTGGAATTCTTTCCCATTCTTGCTTGATGTACAGCTTAAGTTGTTCAACAGTCCGGGGGTCTCCCTTGTGCTATTTTAGGCTTCATAATGCGCCACACATTTTCAATGGGAGACAGATCTGGACTACAGGCAGGCCAGTCTAGTACCCGCACTCTTTTATTATGAAGCCACGTTGATGTAACACGTGGCTTGGCATTGTCTTGCTGAAATAAGCAGGGGCGTCCATGGTAACGTTGCTTGGATGGCAACATATGTTGCTCCAAAACCTGTATGTACCTTTCAGCATTAATGGCACCTTCACAGATGTGTAAGTTACCCATGTTTTGGGCACTAATACACCCCCATACCATCACACATGCTGGCTTTTACACTTTGCGCCTATAACAATCCGGATGGTTCTTTTCCTCTTTGGTCCGAAGGACACGACATCCACAGTTTCCAAAAATAATTTGAAATGTGGACTCGTCAGACCACAGAACACTTTTCCACTTTGTATCAGTCCATCTTAGATGAGCTCAGGCCCAGCGAAGCCGATACCGTTTCTGGGTGTTGTTGATAAACAGTTTTTGCCTTGCATAGGAGAGTTTTAACTTGCACTTACAGATGTAGCGACCAACTGTAAATACTGACAGTGGGTTTCTGAAGTGTTCCTGAGCCCATGTGGTGATATCCTTTACACACTGATGTCGCTTGTTGATGCAGTACAGCCTGAAGGATGGAAGGTCACGGGCTTAGCTGCTTACGTGCAGTGATTTCTCCAGATTCTCTGAACCCTTTGATGATATTACGGAGCGTAGATGGTGAAATCCCTAAATTCCTTGCAATAGCTGGTTGAGAAAGGTTTTTCTTAAACTGTTCAACAATTTGCTCTCGCATTTGTTGACAAAGTGGTGACCCTCGCCCCATCCTTGTTTGTGAGTGACTGAGCATTTCATGGAATCTACTTTTATACCCAATCATGGCACCCACCTGTTCCCAATTTGCCTGCACACCTGTGGGATGTTCCAAATAAGTGTTTGATGAGCATTCCTCAACTTTATCAGTATTTATTGCCACCTTTCCCAACTTCTTTGTCACGTGTTGCTGGCATCAAATTCTAAAGTTAATGATTATTTGCAAAAAAAAAAGAAAAGTTTATTAGTTTGAACATCAAATATGTTGTCTTTGTAGCATATTCAACTGAATATGGGTTGAAAATGATTTGCAAATCATTGTATTCCGTTTATATTTACATCTAACACAATTTCCCAACTCATATGGAAACGGGGTTTGTATTAAGTGTGGGGGGAGGTGGAGTCAGCGCTGCCTGTAGGAGGAAAAGTCACCGCCGCTGTCCATGGTACTCAAGCCCCCCTAAAATGTTCTTAAGCCCCCCTAAATAATTTGGTGTTTTAAAAAAAAAAAAAAAAAAAACAATTTTTTTTTTTTTGCAAATACATGCAGACATATTCATTATAAAGTGGCCCGAATATAAGTTAAAATAAATAATCATATAACCTGTCGTTATTCACTCAGTTCCCCCTCACTTATAGCGTGAGGTAGAGAGCCCCTTTAGTGCGTCGGTATCCAATCCATTCCACTTGTTCATATAGAAAATGCAGACATCCCTCAAAATCCAGTCCGCATTTTTTCTGCGACCTTGCTTGCAGTCCTGCAGGTGTACGAAGCACATTAGCACACAGCACTGCAGAACAAGAACCTTGTGTCTGCAATTGTAAATCATTTAGTTTTTAAGTTTTGTGTTTCTTGTAGAATCTATATAAAGTAATATACATTAGCCTATTGTTAAAATAATGAAAAAAACATCATTAAATATATTTGTTTTATTTTATTGTTACATTAATAGCTGTTGTATTATCATAGGATGGCTTGTTAAACATTTCATAGGATTTTCAGAGGGTGGAAAAACCAAGACATTTAATATAAAATGTAAAATTAATAAATACATAAAAAGAAAAGAAAGAAATGGTTAAAAGCTGTCTTCCCGGGGAGCATTTAATTTCGTCCCGTTCATTTTTTTACCGTCCCCGGGACGACGGGACTACGTTAATCTCAAGCCCTGGAAGTTACATTTTATTGTTTGCATTATTTGTTTCAGCATTGCACTTTGAAGATGGTCCCTCAGCTCTTTGACAGCTTTGGCTCTTTTTCAGATCAGCAGACGGACTCTTAAGTCTTTCTTATTTACAGTATATATAAAAGTTTCTCATTTCTATTCAGACTTAATTTAATTTCCTTAACGGCTTGCCATAATATACTGTATATATATATATAAATATATTATAAACAAGCCAAATTATCCCAATCCAGATATTACTTTAATTCAAGTAATGAAGTAATATTTCCATGGCTTGAATTTACAACCATCACATATGTGCCCAAAATGTAATCTGTGCAACTTCAGAATATTTGGGAACAAACAATTATTGTATTGTGAGCTAAAGTGGTGGCATTAGTCTCTATATAGAGGCTAATGCCATGACTTTCATTGTGTTTCAGTGTATCTTGACGGATCATGCGAGTAATTGTTTCTTGTTGATGCTGTAAACAAAATGTCACTGTGCAAACCCATATTTGTTGTTGTACTGAACACACATTGAAAATAAACCCCCTGAAATAATAATAATAACAATGATTAATTTCCAAGTCTTTATTAGCTGTTTGTGAAGTTTTGTGCTCTTGCGCTACGTTCGTTTGCATCCTGTGCATCTCCTGGGGGCTAAGCCCCCCCTGTCCTTAAAAGCTAGTGACGCCCCTGGCCACAGCATTAAAAAAGACGACACTTACCAAGAAACCCGACTAAAAACAGCCACTGCAGTGCCACGGAATATTTGCACCTGCCATTATTAAAGGTGTTCAACACTTGGCGGGCGCGTTAGGAGAACGACCTGGGATGTATACCGAGAGACAAGACGACAACATAAATCTCGTGTTTGTGTTTTTTGTCGCAGGCGCCCTGTCACGCGGCTTAAAGTATGATTTATCTGCCCGCCGCAGTCTGACAGAAAAGTCTATGTCTAGAAAACAAATATGTCTGTGAAATTGAGTGCGAGTGGAATAACGAGAAAATAGCCTCCTTTATGTAACGTGTAAGTGAAAAGGCAGGCTTTCGTTAATGGCATTCTCCCTTTTTATACTAGCACCAATAAGAACTTTTTGATGTAGATGCTCGCCTTTTTTTGTTTTTTTTAAAAGAGGTGAATAAGAGAGGTTTGGTGTTGCCTGCTATAAATAGCGATAACGTGTGTGCAGAGAATACAAAGTGCAATATTAGAGTACGTGTGTGGGTGCTAATGAGAAACTAATTCACCGACGTCTTCTGTCCGACGATGTTGTTAAAGCATATGGGACAACCCCCCTCAACGCATAACCTTTCACTAAGAGCTTCTTGAGTGTCCCTGAGGACCAGAAACCGACTGTGTGTCATCAGAAAGCCTTGAATTTTTTATTTTTTTTCCACCAAGTTGAATGCCAGACTTCCTTATATTTTGGCTGGAGACTATCCGTTATCAGTCAATCAATCAAAGTTGATATATATAGCCCGCTAAGTCATACTTGCCAACCTTGAGACCTCCAATTTCGGGAGGTGGGGTGGGGGCGTGGTTGGGGGAGGGGAGGAGTATGTTTACAGCTAGAATTCACCAAGTCAAGTATTTCATATATATATATATATATATATATATATATATATATATATATATATATATATATATATATATATATATATATATATATATATATATATATATATATATATATATATATATATATATACACTACCGTTCAAAAGTTTGGGGTCACCCAAACAATTTTGTGGAATATCCTTCATTTCTAAGAACAAGAATAGACTGTCGAGTTTCAGATGAAAGTTCTCTTTTTCTGGCCATTTTGAGCGTTCAATTGACCCCACAAATGTGATGCTCCAGAAACTCAATCTGCTCAAAGGAAGGTCCGTTTTGTAGCTTCTGTAACAAGCTAAACTGTTTTCAGATGTGTGAACATGATTGCACAAGGGTTTTCTAATCATCAATTAGCCTTCTGAGCCAATGAGCAAACACGTTGTACCATTAGAACACTGGAGTGATAGTTGCTGGAAATGGGCCTCTATACACCTATGTAGATATTGCACCAAAAAGCAGACATTTGCAGCTAGAATAGTCATTTACCACATTAGCAATGTATAGAGTGTATTTCTTTAAAGTTAAGACTAGTTTAAAGTTATCTTCATTGAAAAGTACAGTGCTTTTCCTTCAAAAATAAGGACATTTCAATGTGACCCCAAACTTTTGAACTGTAGTGTATATATCTACATCCTGAAAATATGCAAACAAAACTGTGTTTAGATAATTGATACTTCAAACTTGCATAAATAAATCTTAAGAAATATAACATAACTTGGCTTCTGAGAGCTTCAAAATGTAATGAATAAAATGCTAAAGTTGTTGATAAACAAGCAATTATTTTAATAATTAAATATGGTCATTTTAAATGAATTATTATGATTATTCAAACAAATTATTTCAAATATGTTTATTTCAATGTATAATTCTATGGCAGGATGTAATAAGGAGTCGGAAAAAATACAAATAAAAATACAATTAATTTTCATGTTTTTAGCAAAATATAGTAAAAATGTATTTAGTTTTTTTTTTAATTAATAAATATATTTATTTTTAGGTAAAATAAACATAATAATACAATTTATCTCCAGTCTGGATGATTTAGTTCTTGTCACCCTGTTGTCCTCCCGCATACTTGCCAACCTTGAGACCTCCGATTCCGGGAGGTGAGGGGTGGGGAGTGGGGTGGGGCGTGGTCGGGGGTGGGGCGGGGCGTTGGTGTGGTTGGGGGCGGGGGCGTGGTTGGGGGCGTGGTTAAGAGGGGAGGAGTATAATTACAGCTAGAATTCACCAACTCGAGTATTTCATATATATATATATATATATATATATATATATATATATATATATATATATATATATATATATATATATATATATATATATATATATATATATATATATATATATGTATGAAATACTTGACTTTCAGTTTCATTAACGTCCTCCCAGCGCGGGTAACAACACACAACAACAGCAGTCACGTTTTCGTCTACCGTAAAACAGCAATGTTGGGACACTCTTAAACAGGACAATACTGCCATCTACTGGATAGCCTCCGGAACACTGAAATTCGAGTATTTATTTTATTTATATGTATAATAAAATAAAATTAAAAAAAAAAAGAAATTAAAAAAAAATATATATATATATATATATATATATATATATATATATATTTTTTTTTCCATCTACTGGATAGCCTCCGGAACACTGAAATTCAAGTATTTATTTTATTTATATGTATAATAAAATAAAATTTAAAAAAAAAAAATATATATATATATATATATATATATATATATATTTTTTTTTAATTTTATTTTTTTACTGCTATCCAGTAGATGGCAGTATTGTCCTGTTTAAGAGTGTCCCAACATTGCTGTTTTACGGTAGACGAAAACGTGACTGCTGTTGTTGTGTGTTGTTACCGCGCTGGGAGGACGTTAATGAAACTGAAAGTCAAGTATTTCATACATATATATATATATATATATATATATATATATATATATATATATATATATATATATATATATATACATATATATATATATATATATATGAAATACTCGAGTTGGTGAATTCTAGCTGTAATTATACTCCTCCCCTCTTAACCACGCCCCCAACCACGCCCCCGCCCCCAACCACACCAACGCCCCGCCCCACCCCCGACCACGCCCCACCCCACTCCCCACCCCTCACCTCCCGGAATCGGAGGTCTCAAGGTTGGCAAGTATGCGGGAGGACAACAGGGTGACAAGAACTAAATCATCCAGACTGGAGATAAATTGTATTATTATGTTTATTTTACCTAAAAATAAATATATTTATTAATTAAAAAAAAAACTAAATACATTTTTACTATATTTTGCTAAAAACATGAAAATTAATTGTATTTTTATTTGTATTTTTTCCGACTCCTTATTACATCCTGCCATAGAATTATACATTGAAATAAACATATTTGAAATAATTTGTTTGAATAATCAAAATAATTCATTTAAAATGACCATATTTAATTATTAAAATAATTGCTTGTTTATCAACAACTTTAGCATTTTATTCATTACATTTTGAAGCTCTCAGAAGCCAAGTTATGTTATATTTCTTAAGATTTATTTATGCAAGTTTGAAGTATCAATTATCTAAACACAGTTTTGTTTGCATATTTTCAGGATGTAGATATATACACTACAGTTCAAAAGTTTGGGGTCACATTGAAATGTCCTTATTTTTGAAGGAAAAGCACTGTACTTTTCAATGAAGATAACTTTAAACTAGTCTTAACTTTAAAGAAATACACTCTATACATTGCTAATGTGGTAAATGACTATTCTAGCTGCAAATGTCTGCTTTTTGGTGCAATATCTACATAGGTGTATAGAGGCCCATTTCCAGCAACTATCACTCCAGTGTTCTAATGGTACAATGTGTTTGCTCATTGGCTCAGAAAGCTTATTGATGATTAGAAAACCCTTGTGCAATCATGTTCACACATCTGAAAACAGTTTAAAATAAATACTTGAATTTCAGTGTTCCGGAGGCTATCCAGTAGATGGCAGTATTGTCCTGTTTAAGAGTGTCCCAACATTGCTGTTTACAGCAGACGAACTGCTTTACGGTAGACGAAAACGTGACTGCTGTTGTTGTGTGTTGTTACCGCGCTGGGAGGACGTTAATGAAACTGCCCAACAATAAACCCACATAAGAAACCAAGAACTCGCCCTCGATCATTCTACAGTTATAACGTGATTGGGCAGGCACACTGTTTATATCGTGGGAAAGCGGACGTGAAAACAGACTGTCGCCGCTGTCCCCACTCAGGTCTGCATGGAGCTGGAGGCCACGCCCCCTCCAGCTCCGGCTGAATTCCGGGAGATTTTCGGGAGAAAATTTCTTCCGGGAGGTTTTCGGGAGAGGCGCTGAATTCCGCGAGTCTCCCGGAAAATCCGGGAGGGTTGGCAAGTTTGTCCTCCCGTCTCTTCCCCGAGGATGGCTCCATGAGCTGGGCAAACGCCTGGAGATGCCCTTTGTCAACAACACGGTCGGCGGCCCGTCGGTGCGCAGCTCGTACATCGCCGCCCTCTACTTCACCCTCAGCAGCCTGACCAGCGTCGGCTTTGGCAACGTGTGCGCCAACACGGACGCCGAGAAGATCTTCTCCATCTGCACCATGCTCATCGGCGGTATGCCGGACGCCTCGTATGGAATAACGTGATTGGGCAGGCACGCTGTTTATATCGTGGGAAAGCGGACGTGAAAAAAGGCTGTCCTCACTCAGGCCACGCCCCCTCCAGCTCCGGCTGAAAATCGGGAGATTTTCAGGACAATATTTGTCCCCGGGAGGTTTTCGGGAGAGGCGCTGAATTTCGGGAGTCTCACGGAAAATTCGGGAGGGTTGGCAAGTATGCGCTAAGTATAAAAATGAGCTGAAATTTTTGAATGAAAGAAAATGCTGTTCTAAATGTGTCCACTAGATCTCGCAATAGCAATTATTTGTAGATTATGCTACATACACCATATTGCCAAAAGTATTTGGCCACCCATCCAAATGATCAGAATCATGATCATCGTAATCACTACATGTGTATAAAATCAAGCACTTAGGCATGGAGACTGTTTCTACAAACATTTGTGAAAGAACAAGAGGCAGCTGAAACCAATCAGCACCCATGGTAACCAAAACAAACCCAGGGGTGCACAAAACAGGAACTGAGGGAGTCCAAAACTAACAGAACAAAACCTAAACAAAACATGATCCAGGCCACGGATCATGATAAAGGGGTACTGGAATTTTGCCGATTGTTCACAATCATTATGAAAGACATGACGATGGATGTTTTTTAAATTTTTTTAATGCATTCTTAATATTAAATACACATAAATAAAACTCCGTTGATAGCGGGGCCAATGGGAGGGTCACAGTTTCGCCCATATAATCCAATAAACCATTAACATTTTGTGACTTTAATATTAACCAAGTATTAGTGACATTGTTATTATCCAAGTCTCCCTATGTTTACATCATCGAGTGGTCTGCTGCATATTTGTTTCCTTGCTCCCTGTAATTTTTTTTTTTTACAAATTATAAATCATGCCTTTCACCTGCACAGAAGAAGTCTGAGTAAGTATTCCGACAAGTTGGGACACCTTGAAAGCCATTTAGGACCCGAAACTGGCGAGGATATTGTGAAAAAACGCTTGGTCCCCCCTCCCGTCCCCGACCCCGTTTCTTTGTGAGGATTACGGTCATTCTTCATCTAAACGGGAATACATGATCCTAGCAGTCGGTATCCTAAAGACAGCAGACATTGTACAGTAAGTGATGTTTCATTATGTTTGTTGGCTCTCGTGAATTCTTCAGTGAGTAATATTTAGTAATATTTAGGCATGGAGACTGTTTCTACAAACATTTGTGAAAGAACAAGAGGCAGCTGAAACCAATCAGCACCCATGGTAACCAAAACAAACCCAGGGGTGCACAAAACAGGAACTGAGGGAGTCCAAAACTAACAGAACAAAACCTAAACAAAACATGATCCAGGCCACGGATCATGATAAAGGGGTACTGGAATTTTGCCGATTATTCACAATCATTATGAAAGACATGACGATGGATGTTTTGAAATTTTTTTTTATGCATTCTTAATATTAAATACACATAAATAAAACTCAGTTTATAGCGGGGCCAATGGGAGGGTCACAGTTTCGCCCATATAATCCAATAAAGCATTAACATTTTGTGACTTTAATATTAACCAAGTATTAGTGACATTGTTATTATCCAAGTCTCCCTATGTTTACATCATCGAGTGGTCTGCTGCATATTTGTTTCCTTGCTCCCTGTAATTTTTTTTTTTACAAATTATAAATCATGCCTTTCACCTGCACAGAAGAAGTCTGAGTAAGTATTCCGACAAGTTGGGACACCTTGAAAGCCATTTAGGACCCGAAACTGGCGAGGACATTGTGAAAAAACGCTTGGTCCCCCCCCCGTCCCCGACCCCGTTTCTTTGTGAGGATTACGGTCATTCTTCATCTAAACGGGAATATATGATCCTAGCAGTCGGCATCCTAAAGACAGCAGACATTGTACAGTAAGTGATGTTTCATTATGTTTGTTGGCTCTCGTGAATTCTGCAGTGAGTAATATTTAGTAATATTTAGGCATGGAGACTGTTTCTACAAACATTTGTGAAAGAACAAGAGGCAGCTGAAACCAATCAGCACCCATGGTAACCAAAACAAACCCAGGGGTGCACAAAACAGGAACTGAGGGAGTCCAAAACTAACAGAACAAAACCTAAACAAAACATGATCCAGGCCACGGATCATGATAAAGGGGTACTGGAATTTTGCTGATTGTTCACAATCATTATGATTGATGTTTTTTAAAATATTTTTATGCATTCTTAATATTAAATACACATAAATAAAACTCAGTTTATAGCGGGGCCAATGGGAGGGTCACAGTTTCGCCCATATAATCCAATAAAGCATTAACATTTTGTGACTTTAATATTAACCAAGTATTAGTGACATTGTTATTATCCAAGTCTCCCTATGTTTACATCATCGAGTGGTCTGCTGCATATTTGTTTCCTTGCTCCCTGTAATTTTTTTTTTTACAAATTATAAATCATGCCTTTCACCTGCACAGAAGAAGTCTGAGTAAGTATTCCGACAAGTTGGGACACCTTGAAAGCCATTTAGGACCCGAAACTGGCGAGGACATTGTGAAAAAACGCTTGGTCCCCCCCCCCCGTCCCCGACCCCGTTTCTTTGTGAGGATTACGGTCATTCTTCATCTAAACGGGAATACATGATCCTAGCAGTCGGTATCCTAAAGACAGCAGACATTGTACAGTAAGTGATGTTTCATTATGTTTGTTGGCTCTCGTGAATTCTTCAGTGAGTAATATTTAGTAATATTTAGGCATGGAGACTGTTTCTACAAACATTTGTGAAAGAACAAGAGGCAGCTGAAACCAATCAGCACCCATGGTAACCAAAACAAACCCAGGGGTGCACAAAACAGGAACTGAGGGAGTCCAAAACTAACAGAACAAAACCTAAACAAAACATGATCCAGGCCACGGATCATGATAAAGGGGTACTGGAATTTTGCTGATTGTTCACAATCATTATGATGGATGTTTTTTTAAAATATTTTTATGCATTCTTAATATTAAATACACATAAATAAAACTCAGTTCATAGCGGGGCCAATGGGAGGGTCACAGTTTCGCCCATATAATCCAATAAAGCATTAACATTTTGTGACTTTAATATTAACCAAGTATTAGTGACATTGTTATTATTCAAGTCTCCCTATGTTTACATCATCGAGTGGTCTGCTGCATATTTGTTTCCTTGCTCCCTGTAATTTTTTTTTTTTTACAAATTATAAATCATGCCTTTCACCTGCACAGAAAAAGTCTGAGTAAGTATTCCGACAAGTTGGGACACCTTGAAAGCCATTTAGGACCCGAAACTGGCGAGGACATTGTGAAAAAACGCTTGGTCCCCCCCCCCCCCCCGTCCCCGACCCCGTTTCTTTGGGAGGATTACGGTCATTCTTCATCTAAACGGGAATATATGATCCTAGCAGTCGGCATCCTAAAGACAGCAGACATTGTGCAGTAAGTGATGTTTCATTATGTTTGTTGGCTCTCGTGAATTCTGCAGTGAGTAATATTTAGTGATGAACAAAAAAAAACCAAAAAACGTTGTGATGTGTTTTTGAAATTAATGCTTAAAATGAACAACATACATAACTATTAAATGGTCTTATAAAAGTGCCCGTTACTACATTATATATATACTTTCATCGTGTACCTGCGATGAGGTGGCGACTTGTCCAGGGTGTACCCCGCCTTCCGCCCGATTGTAGCTGAGATAGGCTCCAGCGCCCCCCGCGACCCCGAAGGGAATAAGCGGTAGAAAATGGATGGATGGATGTACAAACCCCAAAACCAGTGAAGTTGGCACGTTGTGTAAATGGTAAATAAAAACAGAATACAATGATTTGCAAATCCTTCAACTTATATTCAATTGAGTAGACTGCAAAGACAAGATATTTAACATTCGAACTGGAAAATGTTATTTTTTACAAATATTAGCTCATTTGGAATTTGATGCCTGCAGCATGTTTAAAAAAAGCTGTCAGAAGTGGCAAAAAAGGACTGATAAAGTTGAGGAATGCTCATCAAACACTTATTTGGAACATCCCACAGGTGAACAGGCTAATAGGGAACAGGTGGGTGCCATGATTGGGTATAAAAGCAGCTTCCATGAAATGCTCAGTCATTCACCAACAAGGATGGGGCGAGGGTCACCACTTTGTCAACAAATGCGTGAGCAAATTGTTTAAAGAAGAACTTTAGGGATTTCACCATCTACGGTCCGTAACATCATCCACAGGTTCAGAGAATCTGGAGAAATCACTGCACGTAAGCGGTGATATTACGGACCTTCGATCCCTCAGGCGGTACTGCATCAAAAAGCGACATCAGTGTGTAAAGAATATCACCACATGGGCTCAGGAACACTTCAGAAAAACCACTGTCAGTAACTACAGTCCGTCGCTACATCTGTAAGTGCAAGTTAAAACTCTACTATGCAAAGCCAAAGCCACTTAAGTGGTAAAAATGACCCTGTGCCAACTTTTTTGCAATGTGTTGCTGCCATTAAAGGCCTACTGAAATGATTTTTTAAAATTTAAACGGGAATAGCAGATCCATTCTATGTGTCATACTTGATCATTTCGCGATATTGCCATATTTTTGCTGAAAGGATTTAATAGAGAAAATCGACGATAAAGTTCGCAACTTTTGCTCGCTGATAAAAAAAAAGCCTTGCCTGTACCGGAAGTAGCGTGACGTCACAGGAGCTAGTATTCCTCACAATTCCCCGTTGTTTACAATGGAGCGAGAGAGATTCGGACCGAGAAAGTGATGATTACCCCATTAATTTGAGCGAGGATGAAAGATTCGTAGATGAGGAACGTTACAGTGAAGGACTTGAGAGACACTGATGGACGTATCTTTTTTCGCTCTGACCGTAACTTAGGTACAAGCTGGCTCATTGGATTCCACACTCTCCTTTTTTTATTGTGGATCACGGATTTGTATTTTAAACCACCTCGGATACTATATCCTCTTGAAAATGAGAGTCGAGAACGCAAAATGGACATTCAGTGCCTTTTATCTCCACGACAATACATCGGCGAAATGCTTTAGCTACGAGCTAACGTGATAGCATCGTGCTTTAACTGCATATAGAAACAAAAAAATAAAGGATAGAAGGAAGGATAGATAGAAAATCAACAATACTATTAAACCGTGGACATGTAAATACACGGTTAATGCTTTCCAGGCTGGCGAAGGTTAACAATGCTGTGCTAACGACGCCATTGAAGCTAACTTAGCAACGGGACCTCACAGAGCTATGCTAAAAACATTAGCTCTCCATCTACGCCAGCCAGCCCTCATCTACTCATCAACACCCGTGCTCACCTGCGTTCCAGCGATCGGCAGAAGGACGAAGGACTTCACCCGATGCGTTTGGCGGCCCGGAGACGTAGGAAGTCAAGGTAAGGTCGGCGGCTAGCGCGGCTAGCGCGGCTAGCGCGGCTAGCGCGGCTAGCGCTCCAACAAAGTCCTCCTGGTTGTGTTGCTGTAGTCCGCTGCTAATACACCGATCCCACCTACAACTGTCTTCTTTGCAGCCTTCATTGTTCATTAAACAAATTGCAAAAGATGTCCAAAATACTGTGGAATTATGAAATGAAAACAGAGCTTTTTGTATAGGATTCTACGGGTACCATAACTTCCGTTACTCTGACTTCGTCACACGCATACGTCATCATACCGCGACGTTTCAGCCGGATATTTCCCGGGAAGTTTTAAAAGTCACTTTATAAGTTAACCCGGCCGTATTGGCATGTGTTGCAATGTTAAGATTTCATCATTGATATATAAACTATCAGACTGCGTGGTCGCTAGTAGTGGGTTTCAGTAGGCCTTTAAATTCTAAGTTAATGATTATTTGCACGAAAAAAAAATAAATTCTCAGTTCGAACATTAAGTATCTTGTCTTTGCAGTCTAATCAATTGATTATAAGTGGAAAAGGATTTGCAAATCATTGTATTCTGTTTTTATTCACGAATTACACAACGTGCCAACTTCACTGGTTTTGGGTTTTGTATATAAAACCTAAATGGAGGTGTTTGGGTCTTTTTTTAAGGGCTCTATAGGCAGAATGGCGCAGCTCCCATAGGCTCCACCCCAGATCCCACCTCACTCCTACCCACTTCTCTAAAGTGGGCTGGCTCAAGGTGGAGGACAGAGTTAAACAACTTGCACTGAGCCTAGTCTATAAAATCCGCTACACCTCCCTGATACCGAAGTACATGTCAAACTACTTCCTTAACGTAAATGACCGTCATAACCACAACACCAGGGGGAGCTCCACTAACCACGTTAAACCCAGATTCCGAACTAACAAAGGTCTTAACTCATTCTCTTTCTATGCCACATCAATGTGGAATGCGCTCCCAACAGGTATAAAAGAAAGGGCATCTCTATCCTCCTTCAAAACCGCAATAAAAGTTCACCTCCAGGCAGCTACAACCCTAAACTAACACCCTCCCCGGATTGCTAATAATCAAATGTAAACAATCAAATGCAGATACTTTTTCTTATGCCTTCTGATCTCTCTCTCTCTCTCTCTCTCTCTCTCTCTCTCTCTCTCTCTCTCTCTCTCTCTCTCTCTCTCTCTCTCTCTCTCTCTCTCTCTATGTCCACTACTTGATGTCCATATCCCCCCCCCCCCCTCCCTCCACACCCCTGATTGTAAATAATGTAAATAATTCAATGTGATTATCTTGTGTGATGACTGTATTATGATGATAGTATATATGATAGTATATATCTGTATCATGAATCAATTTAAGTGGACCCCGACTCAAACAAGTTGAAAAACTTATTCGGGTGCTACCATTTAGTGGTCAATTGTACGGAATATGTACTTCACTGTGCAACCTACTAATAAAAGTCTCAATCAATCAATCAATCAAACTCCATTGTAAGCTGACTTTCCATCGCTTTTATTTAATATTTAAAATGCAAAAAAATAAATAAACATCCGTCGTCATGCCTTTCATACTGATTGTGAACAATAGGCACAATTCCCCAAAAAGTGCCGTTCCCCTTTAAAACGGAGGCCTCTCCTTTCGAAAATCCCCACTGCGGCCACAATCTAAATTGCACGCCTCAAGGTATTGTTAGCCGTCCTTTTTGCTTCATTCCGTCAGCGTGGTCGTAACGGTACATCAACGGACGTCGTAATACATGTCACATTGTCGTAACCCTTTTTTGTTGTTGCTCATTAGTACCAGTGTGTGCAATCGCTGTCAGCACACCGAGCGACAACAACAACAACAACAACAACAACACACCGCACGCAGTCGCCAGGTCTGTGTTCTTCGTCTTTTCATATCGCACTGTTTGGTGTCGTTCATCTTGTCCACGCGGAGCGACGTCTAAAGCGGGAGGTACGGTTATAAAGGGGAGATGTATTAAGCTGGCGACGCAGAATTCACTCGTCTCATTAATAACTAATTGGTCCACTTTTTCCTTTTTGTCTCAGCACATCTTGGCCCGAGGAGTGAGCTTGCAGATAGAACGCTCATGCTGAGGCTGGATTTACACTACATGTTTCTATTTGGTTTTGCACCCAAGTGGCACACATCGGATATGCGTCATGGAAGCAAAAATACAAAAAAACGGAGGATATCCTCAGCTTGGAATTAGGCCTCTTCAATAAGGAGATAAGCATCCCATATTCAATCGATCACATCTTTATATTGCCAAAAGTATTTGGCCATCCATCTGAATGATGATAATCAGGTGTTCTAATCACAGGTGTATTTAGTCTAAAACACATTTGTCAATATGAACAAGTATCAAATAATATTTCATACAGATTCAAAGTCTCCAAGGCAGTATTGAAATTGTATGCAATCACCAACATGTCCGCATCACTCCACTTACTACTTCATGAGCTAAATAAATCATTATGACCACTAGGTGTCGCCAAAAAAACTACCCCTCCACCTCAACTTAAAGACAGCATAAGTCCATTCCAGACGATTAATAATAAATAGATTCAGTAGGAATGGGATTCATATGGCCCCGTTCACATTGGTTTGCTTGACACATGAAAAGTGACAAATTGGGGGGGGGGTGCAATCTCCACTTTAGCCGCCAGACGGCAGTAGAGTGTTGCAAAACTTAAAAGTATGTTTTGTGGCAATTCCATATGTGAGGAGGCGTGGCGTGCGTTGTCTCATCACCTGTCACTGTATAAAAGGGCAGCAGCCGGGAAGGAGGTGGTTGGTGAAGTCGGAGTGGATGGCCGAGAACGAACCCGAGCCTGAGCGGAAGCGAGAGCGAGACGCAGACGGAGACGCGGAAGGCTGAAAAGCGTCCGGAAGAGCGAGACGGGGAGAAGAGGTGAGTGCTGAAAAGCGACCAGAGAAGGCAGTTTATTGAAAATAAACAACATCTCCAAACCGTCAAGCCTGTCATGTCCGTTATTGGTGGTCCAAGGAACCTGGTGGTACGAGACAATTTCTTCTTTTTCTTCGTCTTCTTCTTCGTCTTCTTCATCAATCCAGTCCAATCCAATCCACTTCATTTATATAGCAAATATATTTCCAAAGTGCTGCACAGCCATGTTAAAAACAATATTAAAAACAATATTAAAAACAATATTAAAAACAATATTAAAAACAATATTAAAAACGATATTAAAAACAATATTAAAAACAATATTATGCTACACCAATGACTGAATAAAAACAAAGAATAAATGAATAGAAAACCAATACAGAGACAATATAAAAAATAAATATGATTAAAAACGATTTTAAAGGGTAAAACCAATTAAAACAGTAAAATAGACATCACAATTTATAACCCTAACCCTAACCACACAGGACAACAGAGGACAGAAGACCACACAACTCACGTAGTGTAAAAAGCCAAAGAATAAAAGTGGGTCTTAAGACGAGACTTAAAACACTCCACTGTGGGAGCAGTTTGAACATGGAGGGGCAGAGTGTTCCAGAGTTTAGGGCCGACCACAGAGAAGGCCCTGTCTCCCCTGGTTTTAAGTCTCGTCCTGGGCACCACCAGCTGGAGCTGGCTCTCGGACCTCAGGAGTGTAAATTTGGATGAGGTCCGAGATATACTGAGGTGCCAGTCCATGTAAAGCTTTAAAAACAAACAGCAAGGATTTAAAATCTATTCTAGAATGAACAGGGAGCCAGTGCAAACTCTTCTATTTCGTCTGCTAGTCTTTCCCGCTCTTCTCATCTCGGAGCCGGCCCCAGCGCTCCCCGCCTCGCTGCAGGTCCGCAGGCCACGCCTCCTAACATATTTCAATTTGGGGGCCATTTGGTGGGACTCCTCGAGCCGTTGGCGACTGCTCGCTGCCAGCTCGGCGAGCATGCCTACGAGAGCCCACAAAGGGTCGTCTTCCCCCGCCTCCGGTGGCCCCACATTGGGCGCCAAATTGTGGAGGTCTCGTTCCTCCGGGTTCCTCCGGGTTCCTCCGGGTTCCTCCGGGTTCCTTGGACCACCAATGACAGACATGACAGGCTTGGTGGTTTGGAGATTTTGTTTATTTTTCAATAAACCGCCTTCTCTGGTCACTTTTCAGCACTCGCCTCATCTCCCCGTCTCGCTCTTCCGGCCGCTTTTCAGCCTACCGCGTCCCCGTCTCCGTCAACCAGATCCTTCCCGGCTGCTGCCCTTTTGTACAGTGACAGGTGATGAGACAACTGCGCCCAGGTGGGCCATCTACGCACCTGTCGCCCATCTTGGAGCCGGCCCCGGCGCGCCCCGCCTCGCTGCAGGTCCGCAGGCCACGCCTCCTCACACCATAATTCCAACTTTGACCACAGTGTCAGCTGCTATGTAGAGTGGTGCTTTCCATAACTTCCAGCAGACTGCATTGCAAAATGACTAACCGCCACCTCCCAGGGCGTCCAGTGAGGGGCATTTTGTACTCCCTCGTCCCAGGAAGAATGCTTTGCGGGAATCTTTTATTTATAGATCTTTATCGCTCTGGAATAACCTGCCTCAAATTTTCACCAGCATTGAAAGTAAACAGGTTTTTAAAAAGAGAGTCATATTTTTTTTGAGTCTTTAAATTAGTTTGCTCATTGATGATTTGTTTGGTTTTATATTGTGTAGTTATATTTATATGGTAATTATTATTCTGTGACTGTAAATTGTTAGCTTGTTTTTTTATTGATGCTTTTATTTTTTTAAATTTTTTTTCTGTATTGTGTAGTTATAATTAGATGCTTTTACTTGTAATTGTATTGAATTGTGGACCCCAGGAAGACTAGTGGATTGTTGAGGCAACCAGCTAATGAGGATCCTTAATCAAAAATCAAATCCCTCCCATGCGAGATCCCCCCAGGAATGAGGCCATGTGAATCCCTTTCATACTTACTGTAGTTTCCTAATGAAGCCTTAAATTGACGCTCCTCCACTTTCTCCTGCTCCCGCTTGCTGCGTGAACAACATCAACAACAACAAAGAAAAAAAAAACTCCAGACGCTCCTCTTCGTTTACTTGTGAACTTAATCATTCCAAAATGTCAAACAATAACGATGTGAAAGCTAAAATGCTTAGCGAGAATAAAGCGAGTGTGTTACAGTAAGAAAGAGTAAGGTCTAAAAACTGTATTCCACCATACCTGAATGCAATTACCCATAATACACTGTGTCCAAACCTAATTACCACACAGATGCTTCCGCCATGAAGGCAATTATACAATTATATATTATTCACTGTATTAAAGGCCTACTGAAAGCCACTACTACCGACCACGCAGTCTGATAGTTTATATATCAATGATGAAATCTTAACATTATAACACATGCCAATACGGCCGGGTTAACTTATAAAGTGACATTTTAAATTTGCCGCTAAACTTCCGGTTCGAAACGCCTCTGAGGATGACGTATGCGCGTGACGTAGACCGGCGAACACGGGTATGCCTTCCACATTGAAGCCAATAGGAAAAAGCTCTGTTTTCATTTCATAATTCCACAGTATTCTGGACATCTGTGTTCGTGAATCTGTTGCAATCATGTTCATTGCATTATGGAGAAGGAAGCTGAGCAAGCAAAGAAGAAAGTTGTCGGTGCGAAATGGACGTATTTTTCGAACGTAGTCAGCCACAACAGTACACAGCCGGCGCTTCTTTGTTTACATTCCCGGAAGATGCAGTCAAGATGGAAGAACTCGGATAACAGAGACTCTAACCAGGAGGACTTTTGACTTTGATACACAGACGCCTGTAGAGAACTGGGACAACACAAACTCTTACCAGGATTACTTTGATTTGGATGACAAAGACGCAGACGTGCTACTGTGAGTATGCAGCTTTGGCTTCTAAACATTTGATCGCTTGACCGTATGTGCGCAACTTTTTTTTGCGTATGTACGTAACTTTTTTAAAATATATAAGCTTTATGAACCTTGGGTTAGGTGAACGGTCTTTTGGGCTGAGTGATTGTGTGTGTTGATCAGGTGTTTGAATTGTATTGGCGTGTTCTATGGAGCTAGGAGCTAGCATAGGAGCTAGGAGCTAGCATAACAAACACGCAGGTGTTTTTATGCAGGATTAATTTGTGGCATATTAAATATAAGCCTGGTTGTGTTGTGGCTAATAGAGTATATATATGTCTTGTGTTTATTTACTGTTTTAGTCATCAAAAATATCATTTCAGTACGCCTTTAAAGCAGTATAGAATAGAATGTTATGAAATGATTCACACAAATGTAATGATTATAAATAAAGTGTGCCTTATAATTACTCCAAGCATGTAATATACACATTTTCACATTATTCAAATAAAGTATTTAGTACCCTTTTGGCTGAATAAACATAAAGCATCTTCCAATAAAATGTAAATGAATAGCATTTAAGCTCCTACACCTACCATTGTTCTCTGTTTCGACTCATTTTACTGGCTCAACCCTCTCCTAACATTCCACACTACAAAATGATACAAGTTTGTATCGTTTGTGCTGATATCGTATCGGGTTAATATCGGTTTCTAATACTGCAGGCTCTGTTTTTATGGTTAGTAATATACTAGAGGTGACCAACCTGCAAAGACCAGTAAGTCTACTTACCCTAACGGCAACTAATCAACGGGATGCTGTTGTCATTTCTAATATAAAGTAGCGGACAGTTTAAACTTACCGTATTTTCCAGACCATAGGGCGCACCGGATTATAAGGCGCACTGCCGATGAATGGTTTATTTTCGATCTTTTTTCATATATAAAGCGCACCGGATTATTGGGCGCATTTTTTTTTCTAAACGTAAAAGACTTCCTTGTGGTCTACATAACATGTAATGGTGGTTCTTTGGTCAAAATGTTGCATAGATGATGTTTTACACATCATCTTCAAGTCGCTTTCTGACAGTCGCTTCAGAATGCGCCGTTTTGTGGGCGGGTCTTATTTACGTGGCTCACCTTCGGCAGCGTCTTCTCCCCGTCATCTTTGTTGTAGCGGTGTAGCGTGCAAGGACGGGAGTGGAAGAAGTGTCAAAAGATGGCGCTAACTGTTTTAATGACATTCAGACTTTACTTCAATCAATAACGGAGCAGCATCTCCTCATCCGTGGCTCACTAGTGCAACAACGTGAAAAACCGTCCGACCGGAACACTCTAATAACTAAAGTTCCTTGGGTGAATAATGTCAACTCACTACACCGGTATGTTTTAGCGCTTTCATGGCAAGTTTACTGACAGATATAAGTAAGAACTTTACACTACTTTATATTAGAAATGGCAACAGCGGAGGATGAATGTCCCATAACGAGAAAATAGAGAAAAAGAAGAAGCTTATCAACTACGGTATCGCCACAGACTACAAAGGCGGACGCGCACAATTTTTCAGGACTTATGCAGATCACAAACACAGATCAGCAGGTACCAGAAGGTAAGACAAGTTACTTTTGCATAATATTGCGAAATAAAACACCAGATAATAGATAGTAGAGTAAAAATGCATTTCTTTCAATATGCATAATAACAAAAAGGGTAATATTAAAAAAAAGGATAGATGTTGATAGTCCAACTCATACTGACTGGTATACACAAGCTATGGAGATGATATCAGTAGAAAAAACTGCATTTAGTTTAGATAATAATGAGTCATATATTGGAATATGGGATCCATTATTTGTATTTGTATTAACTATTAAATGAACCAAAAATATGACTTATTTTATCTTTGTGGAAAATATTGGACACAGTGTGTTGTCAAGCTTATGAGATGCGATGCAAGTGTAAGCCACTGTGACACTTTTTGTTTTAATTTTAATTTTTTTTTACAAATGTCTGTAATGATAATGTCAATGAGGGATTTTTAATCACTGCTATGTTGAAATTGTTACTAATATTGATACTGTTGTTGATAATATTCATTTTTGTTTCACTACTTTTAGATTGTTTTGTGTCATGTTTGTGTGTCCTCTCAATTGCTCTGTTTATTGTGAAGTGAAGTGAATTATATTTATATAGCGCTTTTCTCTAATGACTCAAAGCGCTTTACATAGTGAAACCCAATAACCAGTGTGGGTGGCACTGGGAGCAGGTGGGTAAAGTGTCTTGCCCAAGGACACAACGGCAGTGACTAGGATGGCGGAAGCGGGGATCGAACCTGGAACCCTCTAGTTGCTGGCACGGCCGCTCTACCAACCGAGCTATACCGCCCCAATTATTATTACTGCTATTCTGAATGTTGCTGGGTTGGGTTTAGTTTTGGAATTGGATTGCATTATTATGGTATTGTTGTGTATTGTTTTGTTGAATTGATAAAAAAATAAATAAATTGCAAGTTGCTTTTGCATAATATTGCGAAACAAAATGCCAGATAATATGTCTTACCTTATACACACACCATAATAATGCTCGTATGTTGAAGCACAGTACAATCCATCAAGCGGTGCGGCATCATAGCTTACCAAAGTCGTACTAAAACATTCGGATAGATTTTTGAGCGCCATGTGTAATGTTCTATATTTTCAATGGAACATATAAAATGTTGGTGTTGTTTACTTGAGTCATCTCTTGTGTGAGACTGCCATCATATGGCAGTCTACACGTATCTCTTATGTTTGACTGCCATCTACTGGTCACATTTATCATTTCACCAGGTACCAAATAAAATAACTTTGACCACAACCAGAATAATTCCTTACATTAGGCGCACCTATATATATATATATATATATATATATATATATATATATATATATATATATATATATATATATATATATATATATATATATATATATATATATATATATATATATATATATATATATATATAAATAATTTTATTTGGTACCTGGTGAAATGATAAATGTGACCAGTAGATGGCAGTCAAACATAAGAGATACGTGTAGACTGCCATATGATATATATATATATATATATATATATATATATATATATATATATATATATATATATATATATATATATATATATATATATATATATATAGGTTTTGAGAGAAAAAAAAATATTTTAAGTGCGCCTTATAGTCTGGAAAATACAGCTCTGCTTCAACCTGCAGTGTAAATTCAGGCACGCCACCTTACAGCTTTGCATACTCCATGATTGTATCTCCCTGATTGTCAAAGTCCATGCAGCTATTGACCTCTTCAGATTATACTGTGTACCCAAAAACAAATCCAGTCCAAAAGTAGACTTACTTTTCTTTGCAGGTTGGTCACTTCTGATATAGAACACTCTTGTAGTGACCTTTTCTATGTTCATATTTCTGCAGGGGATAAATGGCATTTCAAATCTAACCAAAGTC
The DNA here is from genome assembly GCF_033978785.1 of Entelurus aequoreus. Taxonomy (NCBI): domain Eukaryota; kingdom Metazoa; phylum Chordata; class Actinopteri; order Syngnathiformes; family Syngnathidae; genus Entelurus; species Entelurus aequoreus. The sequence continues at coordinate 8,336,128 of NC_084740.1, read as the reverse complement.
AACTTTTTGCTGGTACGCTTCCCCCAGTTGCTGTGGACTCTGTAAGAAACATGCTTATTTTTTCAAGGCTGCCACGACTGGTCAAAAAAAAAAAAGGAAAACCAAAGTAATTCTTCCCAGACGAAAGAATGTAAATAATTTTAATCTGTTCCAGGAACCCCACAATATAAACATAAACCACTTTTTATATGCAAATAATTATAGTGTTACATGCAAAAAGAAATGTGTAATCAAGTATATACAATAAATAGAATGGAATTATTAATATTTATATTACTTTTACTTGGGATGTTCCTTCCTTATGCTGACGATTCCAATCATCCATGAGTAAAATCGTCTGATACCGATACCGTTCACATGTATTAACTGTAAATGTTTCCATTTATTTATGGTGAGTGCTACTGACGGTTTAACAATATCAGCACGATATTCAAAGCAGTTCCTTATTGTATTTTTTTACATATACCGTATTTTTCGGACTATAAGGCGCACTTAAAATCCTTTCATTTTCTCAAAACTCGACAGTGCGCCTAATGTACGGAATCATTTTGGTTGTGCTTACCGACCTTGAAGCTATTTTATTTGGTACATGGTGAAATGATAAGTGTGACCAGTAGATGGCAGTCAAACATAAGAGATACGTGTAGACTGCCATATGATGGTAGTCTACACACAAGAGATGACTCAAGTAAACAACACCAACATTTTATATGTTCCATTGAAAATATAGGACATTACACACGGCGCTCAAAAATTTATCAAAATGTTTTAGTACGACTTTGGTAAGCTATGAAGCCGCACCGCTTGATGGATTGTACTGTGCTTCAACATACGAGTGTTATTATGGTGTGTGTAAAAAAAAATAACCCAACACTCGCAACTCATAAATTGGGTTATCAAAATAACCAAGTATTTTTAGTGTGAACACACTTAAAAAATAGTTTTAGTGTGTACACACTAAAAATACTTGGTTATTTTGATAACTCAATTTATGAGTTGCTATATACAACCCAACATTGTAGTGAGCATAACTCAGCTTTTGTGTTAAATAAATTCAACCCAATTGTTGGGTTATGAATCAACCAACATTGAGTTGGCATAACTCAATGTTTGGGTTAAATAATTCAACAAAATAGTTTGGTTGGGAATAACCCAATATTAAGTTATCATAACTCAACTTTTTGGTTAGATCGTTATGATTTGTTGACCGGATCATGTTTTCTTCTGTTAGTTTTGACTACAGACTACAAGGGGGGGGGGGGGGGGGCTGTTTTCGTATTCAATAAATTGGCTCTTCCCGTTTGAATGTTAGACCATTTAGAGATGACGGTATGACCGCATTGATGTGGGCTGGTGTCCTGAAGCGTCAGTAAAACTTGATAATATTTCTATTCTGTCTTGATGGTCCTTCTTACTCAGAATATATGTCATCGAAAGAACTTGGGATTGACCAGTGACTTTAATTCCCTGAGAGGTAGACTGGTCAGACGCAACAATTGCTACAAGCAACGGTTAACGACGGTTAGTTTTGATTCCTGTTTTTGTATGCTAGCTCCCGCACTAGCCTCCTTAGCTTTGCCTCCCGCGCTATCGGCACGCTTTTGTGTTTCCTGTTTGTTCGTGCATGATTTATGAGAATAAATCTTTTCCTACCTGCACGCTTCGTCCGGAGTGTTCCGTCTGCATCTTGGGAGAACGACCTCCGCATCACCATGCGACCCGATCGTTACATAGGTAATTCAACGCAAAAGTTGGGTTCAAAAAAATTAACCCAAAATGTTGAGTTAAAGGCCTACTGAAAGCCACTACTACCGACCACGCAGTCTGATAGTTTATATATCAATGATGAAATCTTAACATTGCAACACATGCCAATACGGCCGGGTTAACTTATAAAGTGCAATTTTAAATTTCCCGCCACACTTCCGGTTTAAAACGTCTAGATATGATGACGTATGCACGTGACGTCAACGGTTGACGTATTGGTACCCCTTTGAATACAATACAAAAAAGCTCTGTTTTCATTTAAAAATTCCACAGTATTCTGGACATCTGTGTTGGTGAATCTTTTGCAATTTGTTTAATGACCAATGAAGACTGCAAAGAAGAAAGCTGTAGGTGGGATCGGTGTATTAGCGGCAGACTACAGCAACACAACCAGGGGGACTTTGAGGTGGATAGCAGACGCGCCAGCCGGCGAACTCACCTTAACTTCTTCCGTCTCCGGGCCGCCGACCGCATCTGTGATCGGGTGAAGTCCTTCGTCGCACCGTCGATCGCTGGAACGCAGGTGAGCACGGGTGTTGATGAGCAGAAGAGGGCTGGCTGGCGTAGGTGGATAGCTAATGTTTTTAGCATAGCTCTGTGAGGTCCGGTTGCTAAGTTAGCTTCAATGGCGTCGTTAGCAACAGCATTGTTAACCTTCGCCAGGCTGGAAAGCATTAACCGTGTAGTTACATATCCATGGTTTAATAGTATTGTTGATTTTCTGTCTATCCTTCCAGTCAGGGATTTATTTATTTAGTTTCTATCTGCATTCGAGCCCGATGCTATCACGTTAGCTTAGTAGCTAAAGAGCTTCGCCGATGTATTGTCGTGGAGATAAAAGTAACTGTGAATGTCCATTTCGCGTTCTCGACTTTCATTTTCAAGAGGATATAGTATCCGAGGTGGTTTAAATTACAAATCCGTGATCCACAATAGAAAAGGGAGAGAGTGTGGAATCCAATGAGCCAGCTTGTACCTAAGTTACGGTCAGAGCGAAAAAAGATATGTCTTGCACTGCATTCTAGTCCTTCACTCTAACATTCCTCATCCACGAATCTTTCATCCTCACTCAAATTAATGGGGTAATCGTCGCTTTCTCGGTCCGAATCTCTCTCGCTGCTGGTGTAAACAATGGGGAAATGTGAGCAGTCCTTCCTCCGATGTCGTCACGCTACTTCCGGTAGGGGCAAGGCTTTTTTTAATCAGAGACCAAAAGTTGCAAACTTTATCGTCGTTGTTCTATACTAAATCCTTTCAGCAAAAATATGGCAATATCGCGAAATGATCAAGTAAGACACATAGAATGGATCTGTTATCCTCGTTTAAATAAAAAAAAATCATTTCAGTAGGCCTTTAAAATAACTCAAATAAGGGGTTTGTCCTTTTCTGAACCAGCATTTGGGTTAAAATTGGGTTATTTTTTAACCCAACATTTTTGTGTGTTTTTGCAAGAATACCGTATTTCCTTGAATTGGCGCAGGGAATATAGTATTCGCACGTCTAGAATTACTGCCGGGTCAAAGTCGTTTCTCAAAATAATTAACGCATGCTTGGCCTTATCGCCGGTTTATTATTGAAGCCGGATCAAATTCGTTTCGCAAAATATTAATTTTATTATCGCATGTCTATAATTTTCACCGGGTCAAACTCGTTTCGCAAAATATTTAGCATATGGCTAGAACTTCCACCGGGTCAAATTCGTTACGTCACGAGTGACACATCTGTCCTCATTTTCAAAATGGAGGAAGCTGCTTTCAGTAGTTTACAATCGCACAAAGGAAAAAAGATAAAGAGCTTTTCAGTAGGATTTAAGGTCCAAGCTATTGCATACCGGTACAGTATGCTAAAGAGAACAGTAAGCAGCTATGTTTTATTAATATACCGTAGCTGCGTGTGTGAAATACTGTATAAGTCATTAAATGACTCCCGCCTCCTGGTGGTAGAGGGCGCTGCCGCGCTAGTGATCCTTCTTGCGACTTCCGGTACTGCAGAAGAAGTGAACACACGCAGCAAGAGATTTTTTTTTCTTCCTTTTAACAAGGAGGATTACATACCGGTATCTAAAATAAAACAGTTTTCTAAACTGGACTTTCAATCGAAGCAGGAGGTAATAATTAAAGGAATATCTCCATCGAAACAGAGACTTTTAAAACTGAAGAAAGAAAATAAGGAAGACTTCTATAAACAAGTTATCGATGCTTTTGGTCAGAAGGAGCTGCAAATGGACTCCATTTATAAGTACAGGTAAGACCATAATAACGTTTTTTTAATTAAATGTGCTTTTCATGATGGTATGCTTACATCACACTCAAAGCGCACGCCTAAATTTTATGGATTCCTTTTGGTAAACGCCGGGGTGAGAAGAGGTTTTAAAATAATTACCGCATGCACGGCCATCCCGCCGGTTTCCGGTAAACGCCGGAGTGACAGGAGGTTTTAAATTAATTAACGCCCCTGCGGCTATTCAAGGAAATACGGTACCCCAAATTACACAAGCAATGTCTATGAAACTTTGTGAGGGGGAAACAAGAGATAAAAAACACCCTTTTTTGTTGCTCATCTTGCCCGTTGTTTATCATCCAACAGAGGAAGACAAAAATTCGTCATGCATTTTATATGTAAATCCAATCAGCTCTGATCAGCAGGCACTGGAATAAATCACATTTCCATGCTTGATAAACATGTAAATAGATGCAAATGTGTCAATGTTCCGCTCGCACACCTGAGCTTCTTTGGGCCACAGCCGCTATTACCGGAATTGGTTCTGATGACCCCTGTTGACCCAAATAATACTATGACAGGACTTCTGTTGTAGATCACATGGAACTGGAGATGGGAGAGAAGATTGAAGGGGAGGCCCGGGGAAGGTGAAGATGAGCTCCTTTTTGATCTCCATGTACTTGAACGAGGGCGGGCATGAATTGATGTGTTCGCTATCAGCGGGGAAAATCAAATGAGATCTGTGAAGTGCGGACTCGGCCGAGCTGGTGGTCTAACTTATCGGCAGCGGTGGGACGTGATTAACATCATAGTAGCGGAGAGACGAGTGACAGCTGGGCTGCACAGACCAGATAGCTGATTATTGAGGTACCTCCTCATCCTTTTGTCGCTTTTTTTTTATCGCATCTATTTGCCAAACTCTGCCGATGTTTGTTTTACCGGAGACAAAGACACAGGCGGTAGATGTTTAGTTCCTTCACTGTAGTAAACATCACCACACTTGAAATACTGCTGGTTGACACACACCCGCCTGGAGCACATGTGCAAAGCCACCAATGGATTGTTTTGCAGAGCAAACAAAGATGTTCCTCTTTTGAAAACCAAAATGTGTGTGTGTGTGTGTGTGTGTGTGTGTGTGTGTGTGTGTGTGTGTGTGTGTGTGTGTGTGTGTGTGTGTGTGTGTGTGTTTATTCACAGCAGATGCAGCACAATCAATCTCTCCCATCGCTTCTCACCGCTGATCGGATCACACAGTCTTCGTGTCGGAAATTTGGTTTGGGATTTTATCCCGCCTACACACGTACATCCTTTATGCCGATGGAACAATATTCCCAAGCGTTCTTACAAGAAAATAACGCTCGCATGCCAATGCTGACGCCGCCGAACCACAAGTCAAATTTGAAGCGTGCAGAAGGTTAAATAAGGTCTTGACGGAAACTGGCTCAATACCCACCTCGCTACCATTGCCACCCACACTGGTTTGAATGTGGCTTGGTCCTGTAGATCAGTGTTTTTCAACCTTTTTTTGAGCCAAGACACCAGAGGCACACCACCAGCAGAAATCATTAAAAAACAGAACTCAGTTGACAGTAAAAAGTCGTTGTCGCAATTGTTGGATATGACTTTAAAGCATAACCAAGCATGCATCACTATAGCTGTTGTCTCAAAGTAGGTGTACTGTCACGACCTGTCACATCACACCCTGATTTATTTTGACTTTTTTGCTGTTTTCCTCTGTGTAGTGTTTTAGTTCTTGTCTTGCGCTCCTATTTTGGTGGCTTTCTCTCCCGTAGCAGTTTCATGTCTTCCTTTGAGCGATATTCCCCGCATCTACTTTGTTTTAGCGATCAATAATATTTCAGTTGTTTTTAATCCTTCTTTGTGGGGACATTGTTGATTGTCGTGTCATGTTCGGATGTACTTTGTGGACGCCGTCTTTGCTCCACTGTAAGTCTTTGCTGTCTTCCAGCATTCTGGTTTTTGTTTACTTTGTAGCCAGTTCAGTTTTAGTTTTGTTCTGCATAGCCTTCCCTAAGCTTCAATGCCTTTTCTTAGGACAGGGGTCGGCAACCCGCGGCTCCGGAGCCGCATGCGGCTCTTTGACCACTCTGATGCGGCTCAGCTGCATACTTGCCGACCCCCCGATTTTCCCAGGAGACTTGTGGATCTCAGTGCCTGTCGAAGAAATCTCCAAGGGCAATTATAATCCTATTTTCACTCTAATCACTAAATAAAGGGCATGCCCTAAATGCACTGCAGTAATTGTCCTCTACAGCATTTACTAACAGCATGCCAACCCAGCCACATGTTGTATGTAGCTTGAACTTGCACACGTAGGAGACAGCAAAGCATACTTACTCATCAGCCACACAGCTTACACTGACGGTAGTGTAACACAACACAACCAATACCCAGAATCCCATGCAGCCCTAACTCTTCCGGTCTAGATTATACACCCCCGCTACCACCAAACCCCCCCACACATCAACCCTCCCCCCCTCCGTGCGTCGGTTGAGCGGAAGAGTTAGGGCTGCATGGGATTCTGGGTATTTATTGTGTTGTGTTTATGTTGTGTTACAGTGCAGATGTTCTCCAGAAATGTGTTTGTCATTCTTTTTTGGTGTGGGTTCAAAGTGTGGCGCATATTTGTAACGTAACAGTGTTAAAGTTGTTTTTGTACGGCTACCGTCAGTGTAAGCTGTGTGGCTGTGGAAGTAGTACGCCTTGCTGTCACTTACGTGAGCAAGCTGAAGCTGCATTCTACATGTGGTCGAGCAGGCACACTGTTTTGGCAGACTGTAGTGGGCTCCAAAAGCAGTGCCATCACGCCCTGATATTCGGGAGTCGACCGGAAATAATGACAGGATTGGCAAGTATGACGCTATCAAACGGCATTCATTCAAAACTCGCGGACCGCGCTAACATCAAATTTCCATATTAAGGTGCGTGCCGGTGCGTGTGTCTGAGACCCCTGGTTAACATAGCACAAAGCAATTTAAGCTTTGTATGCGTTGTTTTTCATTTTAAATTTAATTTTTTTTTTTGTGGCTCCCATTATTTTCTTTAATTTGTGAAACTTGCCAAAATGGCTCTTTGAGTGGTAAAGGTTGCCGACCCCTGTCTTAGGAGCACTCACCTTTTGTTTATTTTTGGTTTGAGCATTAGACACCTTTTTTACCTGCATGCTGCCTCCCGCTGTTTCCGACATCTACAAAGCAATTAGATACCAGCTGCCACCTACTGATATGGAAGAGTATTACATGGTTACTCTGCCGAGCTCTAGACAGCACAGACACTCAACAACAACACATCATTTGCAGACTATAATTACTGGTTTGCAAAAAATATTTTTAACCCAAATAGGTGAAATTAGATAATCTCCCATGGCACACCAGACTGTATCTCACAGTTGGAAAACACTGTCTAAACATCCACGTAAAGAATAAACCCAATTTTAAGAATAAATTTTTGTCTTACTGGACCAAGGTTCTCGGTATCAGTAAGACCATTTTGGCCGTTGCTCATCACAAGTTGCATTAGTGTTGTGGTTAAAGTGGTCTATTTTACTGTGGAAACTTGTTGCTTGGCAGAGTCTTTAAGGCTCAATCTTAACTGTTCCTACAGACCCCAAAAAATAAAGCGCATAATGTTAGAATAATTGTATCTAAGTTATCACAAAAACTTTGTGTTACATTGAGTTCCCGGCAAGAAGACAAAAACATGTCTTTGAACCTACCAAGAAGAAGGCTTGCAAAACTCCATTGTTTAGGGAGGGAAGCAACATGAAGGTGTTCTGTTTCTTTCATGTATTGTAATCAACAGAAAGATATTGTCTTGACCCAAGAACTAAGGACCAGACTCTCCTCCAGGCACCGCTTTTTTGAACTGTTTTACGACCTTTGCTGTGAACTGTTTACAACCTTTTCTTTTGAACTGTTCTGTAACCAAAGGCGACACTGTTTATGACCCACATCCCTTAGAAACAGCTGTTGCCATGTAATCAGGGAAAGTCCAAATAAAAAGAGGTGGCGTACAAACTTTTGCCAGAGCGTGTTGAGACACTGAACAAGGGTACAGTGTCCAGGCGTCTCTCCTCAATTTGAGCCAAATTTTATTCTGTCTGTTTGATTCTTTGCTTCTTGTCCTGTTTAATAGATGTTATCAGTGTTTGAACCTGACACATATCACAAGTTTTGCAGTGGTGTAGAACCACAATAAAAAATGAGCTTTAGTATGTTCTTAGACCTCAACAAATTGTCGAAGTGTACCTAAATGTGAAGGCTTAACTGCAATTTGTGTTTATTAGTTGACGTTGTAATGAGCTACAGTGCTGTTTAATTGCAACATCTGCTAACCTGTTGGTCTTCCAATGATTCAGCATGGCTGCGTTCCTCACAGCTTTGATGTATCACTCTGACAGAGTCCTTGAAGTGGGCCAGCAAGCTTTCGGCAACAAATGAACGCCGTCTGCCGGTTCGCGGAAGGAGTTACTAGTGTCTGGGCCCAAATTGAAATTCGGGCCCTGTAAAAGACACCAATGTGGAGTGGAAAGATAACGTGCTCACTCCTAATCTGCCTGAATGTGTGTGAAGCAGGTGTTTGCTGTAAAACGAGGACAAGGCGCACCATCAAAGCACATAGCTTCATAAATTCTGTCATTTCATCCTGTTAAAATGACCTCAAAGCTATTTTACCATTTGCAGCCATTTGAGTAGGAAATAAAACATGTAGGGACGCGTTGGAATCCTCCAGTTTCATTTGTACGTGACAATAATGAGGCCGCCTTTGAAAATGGAGATGCTCTTAATGTTTAAATCCTGCTTTTTTTTTTCTTCTTTTTTTTTAACAAATTGCAGTAAACATGTGGAAAAAAACAACAAAACAATCCCACATTTTAAAGGCCTACTGAAAGCCACTACTACCGACCACGCAGTCTGATAGTTTATATATCAATGATGAAATCTTAACATTGCAACACATGCCAATACGGCCTGGTTAACTTATAAAGTGCAATTTTAAATTTCCCGCTAAACTTCCGGTTGGAAACGCCTTTGGATGATGACGTATGCGCGTGACGTAGCCAGTGAAACAGGAGTATCGGTAGCCCATTGAAGCCAATACAAAATAGCTCTGTTTTCATTTCATAATTCCACAGTATTCTGGACATCTGTGTTGGTGAATCTGTTGCAATTTGTTCATTGCATTATGGAGAAAGAAGCTGAGCAAGCAAAGAAAGTTGTCGGTGCGAAGCAGAGTATTTTGCGAGGGAAGTCAGCAACACAACGCAGCCAGTGTTTCATTGTTTACATTCCCGAAAGATGCAGTCAAGATCGAAGAACTCGGACAACAGAGACTCTTACCAGGAGGACTTTGACTTCAATACACAGACGCCTGTAGAGAACTGGGACAACACAGACTCTTACCAGGATTACTTTGATTTGGATACACAGACGCAGACGTGCTACCGTGAGTACGCAGCTGCGCTTCCAAACATTTGATCGCTTGCCCGTACGTGCGTGTCACGTACGTAACTTTGGGTAAATATATAAGCTTTATGAACCTTGGGTTAGGTGAACGGTCCTTTGGGCTGAGTGATTGTGTGTGTTGTGCAGGTGTTTGAATTGTATTGGCAGGTTATATGGATGGGAGCTAGGAGCTAGGAGCTAGCATAACAAACACCTAGGTGTTTGTTATGTGGGATTAATTTGTGGCATATTAAATATAAGCCTGGTTGTGTTGTGGCTAATAGAGTATATATATGTCTTGTGTTTATTTATTGTTGTAGTCATTCCCAGCTGAATATCAGGTCCCACCCGCCTCTCACAGCATCTTCCCTATCTGAATCGCTTCCACTCCCCACTAGTCCTTCACTTGCACTTTACTCATCCACAAATCTTTCATCCTCGCTCAAATTAATGGGGAAATCGTCGCTTTCTCGGTCCGAATCGCTCTCACTACTGGCCGCCATCATTGTAAACAATAGGGAACTTTGCGGAAATGTTCAACTGACTACGTCACGCTACTTCCGGTAGGGACAAGGCTTTTTTTAGTCAGATACCAAAAGTTGCGATCTTTATCGTCGTTGTTCTCTACTAAATCCTTTCAGCAAAACTATGGCAATATCGCGATATTATCAAGTATGACACATATAATAGATCTGCTATCCCCGTTTAAATAAAACAATTTCATTTCAGTAGGCCTTTAAGCAAGAGCACCAGATAAATAACAATAACTTAACTGAAGTAGCAACTAAATAGTTTCTCTCGGACCATTCCGCACCGTCAAGAAGACAATATTGTGTGTTCTGTTTTCATGGCTTACGCGGTAATCTTCTAGACTTAGACTTAGAGACTTAGACTTCCTTTTTATTGTCATTCAAATTTGAACTTTACTGCACAGATAAGAACGAAATTTCGTTACATAAGCTCATGGTAGTGCAGGATAAAAAAGCAATGAGGTGCATATATAAATAAATAAATATATATAAATACATATATATAAAATAAATAAATATATATAAATAAATAAATAGATTACTGTACAGATAAATATATTGCACTTTTCCACATGCGTCCACGTTTATGGATGCATGTTATATTGTCTTTTTTATTACAGCGAGTTAATCCATTTTGGGGGGAGTTGAGGGGATAATTTAATTATGATGCGTTCAAGAGTCTTACGGCCTGAGGAAAGAAGCTGTTACAGAACCTGGAGGTTCTGCTACGGAGGCTGCGAAACCTCTTTCTAGAGTCCAGCAGTGAAAACAGTCCTTGGTGGGGGTGGGAGGAGTCTTTGCAGATTTTCTGAGCCCTGGTCAGGCAGCGGCTTTTTGCGGTCTCCTGGATAGGAGGAAGAGGAGTCCTGATGATCTTTTCCGCCGTCCTCACCACTCTCTGGAGAGACTTCCAGTCTGTGGCACTGCAGGCTCCAGTCCAGAAAGAGATGCAGTTGGTCAGCAGGCTCTCTATAGTGCCTCTGTAGAATGTGGTGAGAATGGGGGGGAGGGAGCTGTGCTCTTTTCATCTGACGCGAAAAGTGCATGCGCTGCTGAGCTCTTTTTACAAGAGCTCCAGTGTGTAGGGACCAGGTTATATTCTAAATAGTAACAACTCTATTTAGGTAAGTTGAGGTTTGCCAGTTTCTACTTGTTGATTGTGATATCGTTCCTATTTAGTGTGTGATATTGTTCATCAAACAGACTACACACTAGTGTTGTCCCGATACCAATATGTTGGTACCGGTACTCCTGTACTTGGTATCATCACTGTGGATGTTAGGTGTAGATCCACCAATGGTGTTTGTTTATATTGTAGCGTCCCGGAAGAGTTGGTGCTGCGAGGAATTCTGGGAATTTGTTCTATAGTGTTTGTTGTGTTGCGGTGCAAATGTTCTCCCAAAATGTGTTTGTCATTGTTGTTTAGTGTGGTTTCACTATATGGCACATATTTATGACAGTGTTGGCGTTGTTCATACGGCCACCCTTAGTGTGACATGTATGGCTATTGACTAAGTATGACCTTCGTTCAATTGTGTGTAGTGTGTTCAATGTCAAGATGTCCGTTGCAATGGTCAATGATTGGACTTAGGGAAATCTTGTCTTAACGTTGACAACTTTAGAACATTTTTATCACATCAAGTGTCGTAATGCCGATGTGCTGCAATGTGTACTAGAGCATGAATAGGGAGGATACTTGAATTAAGTTAACTAAATCACGAGCTCCTATTCGAATTTCAATCAGGATTTAGAAAATCAAATTTCACCGATACATGCCTACTTTTAACCCAACTGCTGGTTCAGAAAAAGACAAACCCCTTATTTGAGTTATTTTAACTCAACATTCTGGGTTAATTTTTTCAACCCAACTTTTGCGTTGAATTATCTAACCAAAAAGTTGAGTTATGACATTTTAATGTTGGGTTATTCCCAACCAAACTTTTTCGTTGAATTATTTAACACAAAAGTTGAGTTATGCTTACTCAATGTTGGGTGATTCATAACCCAACTATTGAGTTGAATGTATTTAACACAAAAGCTGAGTTATGCTCACCAAAACAGGAATCAAAACTAACCGTTGTTAACAATTGCCTGTAGCAAACTAGGAAGCCAGACAGGGTGTGGCGAGCAACGTGAATACATAGCTCTCTGATTAGTGCCTGGCAGCAGGTGAGCATCCTGGACACTATTCAGAGGCGGATGAAACCAATCAGCACCCATGGTAACTGAAACACCAACCCAGGGGTGCAGAAAACAGAACTGAGGTAGTCAAAACTAACAGACAAAAACATGATCCGGGCAACGGATCATAAGAGTCCTAACCAAAAAGTTGAGTTATGATAACTTAATATTGGGTTATTCCCAACCAAACTTTTTCGTTGAATTATTTAACCCAAAAGTTGAGTTATGCTTACTCAATGTTGGTTGATTCATAACCCAACTATTGGGTTGAATGTATTTAACACAAAAGCTGAGTTATGCTCACTACAATGTTGGGTTATTCCAAACCCAACTATTGGGTTGCGCAATTTAGCGCTCCTTGACCCAATAGTTGGTTAAAAAAATATACATTTTACTGCTGGTTTGTCCTACTCCTTCCCAACTACTGATCAAAATATTTGTATTCCATTAAAATATACTCAAAAGCAAGATATGAGTGACATTTTTTTTTTTAGAAGAATTGCCATGTATGGTCATAGTAGTTCTATACAGCATGCTCAAATATTTTCATGTACATAAGATGATGATTGTAAATAATGGTAATGAGATTAATTCTTTAAAAAAATCCTGTGGAGTGGGGCGTGGCCTGCGGGCCTGCAGCGAAGTGGGGTGTGCCAGGACCGGCTTCCAAATCAGCGACAGGTGCGTAGATGGCCACCTGGGCCTGGTTATCTAATGACCTGTCACTCTGTTAAAAGGCAGCAGCCGGGAGGAGAGAGTTGATGGAGTGGGAGTTGGAGCTGAAGGAGTGTCGGAGCGAGAGGAAAAGACAATTGCTGAAAAGCCACAAAAAGACTGTATTTGAAAAAAAATAAAACGTCATTGTGAATCTGAACTGGACTCTCATGTCGATGCTTGGTGGTCCGAAGAACCCACTGGAGGGCAACCTCCACAATTCCCTTCAAGAAAAAAGTACCTTTTTAATAAAGTAAGCCTTTCACCCAAAAATGTGTTACTCATTGAAAAAAACAACCAAACGTGGTTCATAGTTTTGAAAACCCAGAAATTGAGTTAAAATAATACCCTTGTAACCCCAAAAATGGATGGCTCCTCATAAAAATAACTCCAAAATTTAACCCAACACTTGCAACTCATAAATTGGGTTATCAAAATGACCCAGTATTTTTTTGTGTGTATAGTCCGCTGTTTCCCCTCAGCTGCGGCTGATTGGCACCTGGCCACACCTGGTGTCAATCAGCCGGCTGCTATTTAAACCTGCTCTGCCCTCCGGTCAGTGCTGGAGTATTGTCATTGTCTCTGTCGCTGTTTGCGGTAAGCTGTTCCTGATAGCTTTTTGCAGTTTGCTGTCTCCTAGTGATGGGTTGATGAGGCGTCATGAAGCGTTTCGACACATTGCAAAACTGTATTGATACTGTGTCGATACTGTGTCACTAAATACTGACATCTGCTGGACATTAAAAATCCCTACAGGCAACCTATGGACCGACTCAACTGACACTGATTTTATGACCTAGTATATACAATAATATAAACCAAGTCATTGTATTTCATTTAGGATTATTTCATATCTTCATTTGAATACAAATATATTTTTATCTTTTTTAGATAAAGTCAATAAATAATGTGAACATAAGCGGTAGAAAATGGATGGATGGATGTATCATAACATGGAAAACTAAGAGAACGTGTTGTGAATGAGGATGCTTGTGGACTGGGAATTTATTTTTTATTTTTTTATTTTTACACATTTTTATTAAAAAAACCATATTTTCCAACGTTTTCAATTTTAGATGATTTCTCTTAGTTATTATTTCTCCGGCTGTAGAAAAGACCCGCTCACAGGCAATGTTCCCTGTAATTGTTCATGTGTGTGAGCAACCACAAAAACTCCCTGAGCATTCAGTGGAGCACATGTGAGCAACATCACACGTGGCAATACCAGCAGCACACCTGTCTCAAACCAATCTTTTATACAACACTCAAATGAGAGGAGTCATTTTTATGAGCTTATTTTGGAACATTAGTGATTTGGCCCACTTGTAATGAAAATAAAAGAAATATTGTTTTTCATAAGCTATGGATTAGTATTGTACAATATGTCTGGGTGGGGGTCCTGCTTTGGAAATCATTTGAACCCCTTTCAGAGATCACATTTAGTTCCCCTTAAACATCCTCATGTTGCACAATGAAATGTAAGCATAGGATGAAGTGTGCATTCCTGTAACTTTCTCTAATAACAGCATTCCATGGTTAATATCAATAAATTAACATTCATAATAAATGACAGTAGAATAAGCACACGTATGACTGAGGAGTCATAGTGTAACTTTGTGTGGTGTCTGAGTTGTCCGACTTTTTGTGTGGCCATAAACGCACCAGTGGTTTAGTCGTATGCGCGTTGGTGAGAGATGACAAGTTGGTTTTGGCCTGGTTCGTACGGCAGAAAATGACTAGTTTTTCGAGATAGAAGTGTTTTACTCATGTTTTTTGGTGTGGTTATGGCCGAATATAAACAGTTTTGCTCAATGAAGTGATCGATATAATTCCTGGCCTCGAAGCATCTCGATAGACATTACAATAATTGAACGGTGTTCAATTGAACGGTGTTGACGAACACCGTTAGGGCCGCTTGTTGTCACTGTCACTCAAGAGTTGCGTTGCAAAATTACACAGAATAAATGTGTTTATTTTGTTTAGAATTCAGATGGGTTTGATTTGGTGCGCGGGATATATTTGCTGTGCGCAGAGGACGCTCGAGCAGTGCGCAATTGCGCAGGCGCGCACTTTAGAGGGAACGTTGCTCACAGGGCACGGAGGAGGCGGTAGTGCGACCAAAACAGCTCATGAGCGGTCACGTGACTTTCTAAAAGCGGTAAGCGCACCGACACAGGGTTTCGCTCTATGAGCTCGACGCATGCATCGGTGTTGCCGGACCATCACTACTGTCTCCTGGCTCCTTGTTTCTTGTTTTCCTGTTAGCTATATCCTGTTAGCTGTTTCCAGTTTGCCTGTTCCTGGTTCCTGGTTTGTGTATTTTTCTTAACTTTTGGACAATAAATCATGTTTTCCTGCACCAAGCCTGCCATCTCTGCATCTTGGGGTTCGTCACCTATACTTTCTGACAGGATGAGGATGCAATTCAAATGATCCAAAATTCTTCTCAACATATTGTATACTAGCTTTTAGTACAATTTTCCACTAAATGAAAGAGCATGTTAACTGGAAAAACATCAGCTTTTAAGCCATTTTGACTGTGTTGAATGAGTACAATCAAATTTGCCAGAGGAGGTAATTTTCATTTGGAAAAACCTAATAAAACGATATACAAACCCAATAAATATAAACCTAATAAAAGCTATACAAAACCCAACACATTTCTTCCTGAATTTTCCACATTTAAAACACTTCCTTGTGATCTACACAATGTTGCAAAGAGTGTTTTACAGACAATTTTCAAGCCGCTTTCTTACTGTCTCTTCCGAATGCACCGTACATTTGTTTTTTATTTACAGTAAAAAAACAAATGTAAATTTTACAGTAAAATTCTGGCAACTGAGCTGTCTTTTTTTTTTTTTACCATGAAAACATTTACAGTAATATACACTCAATTTTGAGGTGAAATTATTACCATTATTTTTTTTACATTTTAGTTTTTTTTTTAAATCTACTAAATAAATGCATTAAAAAATTGTGTAACAATAGTATTCACTAGAGATAAATGCGTTAAAATGTAATATCGGAAATTATCGGCATCGTTTTTTTTATTATCGGTATCGTTTTTTAAATTTAATTTTTATTTATTTTTTATTAAATCAACATAAAAAACATAGGATACACTTACAATTAGTGCACCAACCCAAAAAACCTCCCTCCCCCATTTACACTCATTCACATAAAAGGGTTGTTTCTTTCTGTTATTAATATTCTGGTTCCTACATTATATATCAATATATATCAATACAGTCTGCAAGGGATACAGTCCGTAAGCACACATGATTGTGCGTGCTGCTGGTCCACTAATAGTACTAACCTTTAACAGTTAATTTTACTCATTTTCATTAATTACTAGTTTCTATGGAACTGTTTTTATATTGTTTTACTTTCTTTTTTATTCAAGAAAATGTTTTTAATTTATTTATCTTATTTTATTTTATTATTATTTTTTTAAAGTACCTTATCTTCACCATACCTGGTTGTCCAAATTAAGCATAATAATGTGTTAATTCCACGACTGTATATATCGGTTGATATCGGTATCGGTTGATATTGGTATCGGTAATTAAAGAGTTGGACAATATCGGAATATCGGATATCGGCAAAAAGCCATTATCGGACATTGATTGATGTTTCATGCCACAGTTTCGTGAGTATTCCTTGTCCATAGTCTATGCTAAGTATTTGCTTTAGCTTCGAGTGCGATCAGGCACGTTGTTCTGTCGGCTCGTTTTCTGTTTTTTGTAATACTTTTGATATTTTGAGGAATAAATCATGTTCCAACCTGCACGCCATGTACGGAGTGGTCCGCCTGCATTTCGGGAGAACGAACCCTGCAGTAAGCTGCGAAAACCCCGTCACGACAAATGTATTTTTTTTTAAGAGTCATGACCCGTGGTCCGGATCATGTTTTTGTTTTGTTCTGTTAGTTTTAGACTCCAGTAGTTCCTGTTTTTGTGCACTCTTGTTTGTTTAAGTTACCATGGCGACGTATGATTTTCACCTGCCTCTGGTGTTCGGACCGCGCACCTGTTTCCAATCTAAAGACATTATTTAAGCCTGTCTTTGTCTTCCTGGCGTCATTGTTTGTTTCTTACTATGCCATAGTTTATGCTAGTTGCTCGCTTCATGCCGTGTCCCTGTAAGTTTTGTTTGTCTCATGCCTGGACTACGTAAGTCGTGTTTATTTCATGCCACAGTTTTATAAGTTCTCTATGTCCATAGTCTATGCTAAGTATTTACTTTAACTCCAAGTGCGATCAGCCTTGTTTTCCGTTTTTGTACCTTTTTGAGTGAAGATTATTAAATATGTTCCTACCTGAAAGCCTTGTCCGGAATAGTCCGTTTGCATTCCGGGAGAACAAACCTCGCAGTAAGCTGCGAAAACCACGTCGTGACATTAAGTTATTTAAAGTGGACAACAGTTTCATAGAAGATTTATATCATTTTGTCATTGGGGAAAAATGAGTGAGGGTATTTAAAGGCCTACTGAAATTATTTTTTTTTATTTAAACGGGGATAGCAGATCCATTCTATGTGTCATACTTTATCATTTCGCGATATTGCCATATTTTTGCTGAAAGGATTTAGTAGAGAACATCGACGATAAAGTTTGCAACTTTTGGTCGCTGATAAAAAAAGCCTTGCCTGTACCGGAAGTAGCGTGACGTCGCAGGTTGAAGGGCTCCTCACATTTCCCCATTGCTTACACCAGCAGTGAGAGCGCTTCGGACCGAGAAAGCGACGATTACCCCATTAATTTGAGCGAGGATGAAAGATTTGTGGATGAGGAACGTGAGAGTGAAGGACTAGAGTGCAGTGCAGGACGTATCTTTTTTCGCTCTGACCGTAACTTAGGTAAAAGGGCTCATTGGATTCCACACTTTCTCCTTTTTCCATTGTGGATCACGGATTTGTATTTTAAACCACCTCGGATACTATATCCTCTTGAAAAGGAGAGTCGAGAACGCGAAATGGACATTCACGGTGACTTTTATCTCCACGACAATACATCGGCGAAGCTAACGTGATAGCATCGTGCTTAAATGCAGATAGAAACAACAAAAATAATCCCCTGACTGGAAGGATAGACAGCAGATCAACAATACCAGGAGACACCAAACCAAACACTGGACCTGTAACTACACGGTTAATGCTGTGCCGCCTGTCAAAGCCTAGCAATGCTGTTGCTAACGACGCCATTGAAGCTAACTTAGCTACGGGACCTCGTCAGAACTATGATAAAAACATTTGCGCTCCACCTACACCAGCCCTCATCTGCTCATCAACACCCGTGCTCACCTGCGTTCCAGCGATCGACGGCGCGACGCTAGCGTCGGATAGCGCGTCTGCTATCCTCAAAGTCCTCCTGGTTGTGTTGCTGCAGCCAGCCGCTAATACACCGACCCCACCTACAGCTTTCTTCTTTGCAGTCTTCATTGTTCATTAAACAAATTGCAAAAGATTCACCAACACAGATGTCCAGAATACTGTGGAATTTTGCGATGAAAACAGAGCTGTTTGTATTGAGATACAATGTGTCCGAATACTTCCGTTTCAACCATTGACGTCACGCGCATACGTCATCATACATAGACGTTTTCAACCGGGAGTTTCTTGGGAAATTTAAAATTGCACTTTATAAGTTAACCCGGCCGTATTGGCATGTGTTGCAATGTTAAGATTTCATCATTGATATATAAACTATCAGACTGCGTGGTCAGTAGTAGTGGCTTTCAGTAGGCCTTTAAAAGATGTGTTCAGGGATACTTTTACTGCAACAAAACGCTGCCTTCTTAACATCCATCCTCCCTCGTTTCCTTGGCTTCTTGAGTATTGAGTTAAAATGCAAAGTGTTTCACCGAAACTTTGCATACTCCCAATTTGAATTGTCCATTCGTCTGGAGAAGAAACAATAACAGAGGGAAAGTGTTTTCAACCTAGAGTAATAACTGCGACGTTATTGTGTCATTTGAGGCTTTTTTTTTTTTTTTTTGCTGTGCTGTGAAGAAAAGTACAATTCTCATATTTGCTTGGTCACATAATCGCTTTAACGCTTTGAGCCCGTGTACCCGGAAAGTCTTAAGTGACGTTTGTGTGTTTTTTTGTTTCCCTGTGAGAAAGTAAATATCAAACAAGGACTTGTATTCACAATTCACAATCTCATTGCGGTTTCGCACGACTTCGTTCCTCTGTAATGAGAAATAGATTTGATTCCACTCTGCAGAGCTCCTCAGAGTTTTCTATGACAAAAAAAAAAAACAACCCTATTTGTATTCCGCGAGTGAAACATGCTGCGAGCAGAACCGTCGCAGCCACAATATATCGAGGGCGACGCTTTAAAAAGTCAGGTGATATCCCAGCAGACGACATCTGAAATGGGTGACCGTATGATCCTGTCTGTAGTGATTACGCCCGCCATGTTAAACCATTACGTCGGCTAATAAGTTGAGTAAAGAGAAGTGCCGTCTCTTCGCTGATGGAGACGTCAACGCGGCTGCTAAAGCGACCGCTGATTATTTGTGTGCGGCACTTTAAGCACTTTTGACAGGAGGCTGAAGCCACTTTGTGCGTTCTGTGTGTGCGTGCATTTGCAGGGAACCACGCGGACTGGTCACAACATTAGGTACGCCTGTACAATCGAACGCACTGTTCCCCAACATTTTATTACGGCCAAAGTACATATTTTACATGTGCACCCCCGAACATAAAAGTCCCTCCTGCCACCGACCCGAATATTACAGTAGAGGAGGAATTCATATGGCCCCGTTCGTAGGAAAACAGGGTTTTGTTCATTTTGCTGAAAATAATGGAAAGCGCCACTCTCTATAGCAGGGGTCACCAACCTTTTTGAAAGCAAGAGCTACTTCTTGGGTACTGATTAATGCGAAGGGCTACCAGTTTGATACACACTTAGATAAATTGCCAGAAATAGCCAATTTGCTCAATTTACCTTTAACTCTATGTTATTATTAATAATTAATGATATTTAAACTTAATTGAACGGTTTAAAAGAGGAGAAAACACGAAAAAAATGACTATTACATTTTGAAACATAGTTTATCTTCAATTTCGACTCTTTAAAATTCAAAATTCAACCGAAAAAAAGAAGAGAAAAACTAGCTGATTCGAATAAAAATAATTTATGGAACATCATTAGTAATTTTTCCTGATTAAGATTAATTTTAGAATTTTGATGACATGTTTTAAATAGGTTAAAATCCAATCTACACTTTGTTAGAATATATAACAAATTGGACCAAGCTATATTTCTAACAAAGACAAATCATTATTTCTTCTAGATTTTCCAGAACAAAAATTTTAAAAGAAATTTAAAAGACTTTTGAAATAAGATTCAAATTTGATTCTACAGATTTTCTAGATTTGCCGGAATAATTTTTTTGAATTTTAAATCATAATAAGTTTGAAGAAATATTTCACAAATATTCTTTGTCGAAAAAACAGAAGCTAAAATGAAGAATTAAATTAAAATGTATTTATTATTCTTTACAATAAAAACATTTTTTTTTACATGAACATTGATTTAAAATGGCAGGAAAGAAGAGGAAGGAATTTAAAAGGGAAAAAGGTATATGTGTTTAAAAATCCTAAAACCATTTTTAAGGTTGTATTTTTTCTCTAAAATTGTCTTTCTGAAAGTTATAAGAAGCAAAGAAAACAAATTAATGAATTTATTTAAACAAGTGAAGACCAAGTCTTTAAAATATTTTCTTGGATTTTCAAATTCTATTTGAGTTTTGTCTCTCTTAGAATTAAAAATGTCGGGCAAAGCGAGACCAGCTTGCTAGTAAATAAATACAATTTAAAAAATAGAGGCAGCTCACTGGTAAGTGCTGCTATTTCAGCTATTTTTAGAACAGGCCGGCGGGCTACTCATCTGGTCCTTACGGGCTACCTGGTGCCCGCGGGCACCGCGTTGGTGACCCCTGCTCTATAGCAACTGAATTGAGTTTTGGGTTAAACTTCATACTTGCCAACCTTGAGACCTCTGAATTCGGGAGATTGGGGGCGGGGTTTGGTGGTAGCGAGGGTGTATATTGTAGCGTCCCGGAAGAATTAGTGCTGCAAGGGCTTCTGGGTATTTGTTCTCTTGTGTTTATGTTGTGTTACGGTGCGGATGTTCTCCCGAAATGTGTTTGACATTCTTGTTTGGTGTGGGTTCACTGTGTGACTCATTTTTGTAACAGTGTTAAAGTTGTTTATACGGTCACCCTCAGTGTGACCTGTATGGCTGTTGACCAAGTATGCATGGCATTCACTTATGTGTGTGTAAAAGCCGCATATACTATGTGACTGGGCCGGCACGCTGTTCGTATGGAGGAAAAGCGGACGTGTCGACAGGTTGTAGAGGACGCTAAAGGCAGTGCCTTTAAGGCACGCCCCAATATTATTGTCCGGGTGGAAATCGGGAGAATTTCGGGAGAATGGTTGCCCCGGGAGATTTTCGGGAGGGGCACTGAAATTCGGTAGTCTCCCGGGAAAATCGGGAGGGTTGGTAAGAATGTTATACTTGGGTTATATTTGTATAGCGCTTTTCTACCTTCAAGGTACTCAAAGCGCTTTGACACTATTTCCACATTCACCCATTCACACACACATTCACACACTGATGGCGGGAGCTGCCGTGCAAAGGCGCTAACCTGGACCCATCAGGAGCAAGGGTGAAGTGTCTTGCTCAAGGACACAACGCACGTGACTCGGTTGGTAGAAGGTGGGGATCGAACCAGGAACCCTCAGGTTGCTGGCACGGCCACTCTCAGAACGGCGCGACACCGTCCCCGTTTTCTTACCTTTTTGGTACCTGCTGATCTGTATTGGGGATCTGCATAAGTCCTGAAAATTGGCGCGCATCCGCCTTTGTAAACTGTGGTGACACCGTAGTCGATAAGCTTCTTCTTTTTCTCTGTCTTCTTGTTATGGGACATTCATCCTCCTCTGTTGCCATTTCTAATATAAAGTAGTGTAGAGTTCTTGTCATGTCTGTGTGATCATGTTTTGTTTTAGTCATGTTTTGTTTAGTTTAGTTATTGGACTCTTTAGTTTCTGTTTACGCTCCATTGTTTTTGTTTACATGACTACCCATTAGTTTTCACCTGTCCTAATGTCATGCACCTGTCTCACGCTTTGCACTCGCGCACCTGTCACTAATCATGTCACTGTTTTTTAAGCCTGTCTGTTTCTTTTGATCGTCCTGGTGACATTATCCATACTACCTCTGCTACCCTTGAGATTCCTGTTTACTATAGTTCATGCTTCATGCCATGCCACAGTAAGTTTTTTTGTTTCATGTTCATAGTTAATTGCCTTTGTGCTAGTCTTTTGTTTCATTAGTCAAGTTTGTTCTCCGCTATTGTGCGCACCTTTTGTTTGCTTCCTTTTTTGTAGTTATAGTGTTAAAATAAAAGATGTCCTTACCTTCACGCCTTGCCCGCTCCAACTTTACTTGCATCTCGGGAAAACAAACAACCCATAGTCCAAGTCTTGACAGTTCTTACTTATATCTGTCAGTAAACTCGCCATAGTAGTGAGTTTACATTATTCACCCAAGGAGGTCGGACGGTTTTTCACAGGACACATTTCCGGCGTTGTTGTTGCACTAGTGAGCCACGGATGAGGAGATGCTGCTCTGTTATTGATTGAAGTAAAGTCTAAATGTCATTAAAACAGTTAGCTCCGTCTTTTGACACTTCTTCCACACCCGTCCTTGCACGCTACACCGCTACAACAAAGATGACGGGGAGAAGACGCTGCCGAAGGTGAGCCATGTAAATAAGACCGCCCACAAAACGGCGCATCCTGAAGCGACTGTCAGAAAGCGACTTGAAGATGATCTGTAAAACATCATCTATGCAACATTTTGACTATTATATTTGAAGATTACAGTAGAGAAGGAATTCATATGGCCCCATTTGTAGGAAAATGGGGGTTTATTCATTTTGCTGAAAACAATGGAAAGTGCCACTCTCCATAGCAACTGAGTTGATTTTTATTACCTTCTGGTACCTGCTGATCTGTATTTGGGATCAGCATTAGTCCTGAAAATTTGCGGGTGTCCACCTTTGTGGTCCTTGCCGACACCGTAGTCGATAAGCTTCTTCTTTTTCTCAATCTTCTTGTTATGGGACATTCATCTTCCGCTGTTGCCATTTCTAATATAAAGTAGTGTAAAGTTCTTACTTATAACTGTCAGTAAACTCGCCATGAAAGCGCTAAAACAAACCGGTGTAGTGAGTTTACATTATTCACCCAAGGAATTTTAGTTATTAGAGAGTTCCGGTCGGACGGTTGGAACATGGAACATATAAAATGTTGGTGTTGTTTACTTCAGTCATATTGCAGTCTACACGTACAGTATCTCTTATGTGTGACTGCCATCTACTGGTCACACTTATCATTACACCATGCACCAAATGAAATAGCTTCGAGGTCGGTAAGCACAACCAAAATGATTCCGTACATTAGGCGCACCGGTTTATAAGGCGCACTGTCGAGTTTAGAGAAATTAAGTGATTTTAAGTGCGCCTTATAGTCCGAAAAATATGGTGCAACGATTTTATTTATAACTTCATCCCCCAAGCTCGCCAAATTAGCACCTTTTGTCTCTTCGTCTGACTTCTGCTCAAGTTCCAGCCCCTCGTGTGAGTAGTGCCTCCTAGATGACATGTCATGCTTTGTCCACAAATACGCAGACATTTTCAAAAATATGATGTGTTAAAAAAGAAAAAAAGTCTCCATCCACTCGAGTGGTGTTTCAAAACAATCAGTGTCCACATAAACACATTCACCAGTTGCCACCGGCAGGTTGGCCAGTCAGAAGCCTGAAAAATCAGCCATAATAGTGATGTAATTCATGTTATTTACATGTACAAAGGCGTGGACATGATCTTAAATTAAGCGCACACCAACTTACAAATCATTTCAAACCAAAGTTTATTTAGAACGCACTTTGTCTTATATGAAACAAATGCAACACAAAGTTTTTTATAGACCTAAAAACAACTCCCGATGACCTACCTCCCCCCATCATCACACATAAATTATACATATATATATATATATATATATATATATATATATATATATATATATATATATATATATATATATATATATATATACATATATATATATATATATATATATATATATATATATATATGTATATGTGGGGGGGTGTGGCCTGCGGACCTGCAGCGAAGCAGGGTGTGTCAGGATTGGCTTCGAGATTAGTGACAGTTGCGTAGATGACACAGCTGTGAGTGTTTGTCTGATCACCTGTCGCTCTGTTAAAGGCAGCAGTCGGGTTGGAGAGGAGGTTGTCTCCCTCCACACATATATATATATATATATATATATATATATATATATATATATATATATATATATATATATATATATATATATATATATATATATATATATATATATATATATATATATATATGTGGGGAAAAAAAATCACAAGACTATTTCATCTCTACAGGCCTGTTTCATGAGGGGTTTCCTCAATCATCAGGAGAAAATCTCCTGATGATGATGGGTCACCTGAGGGAGGGGGTATGATGTTGAAAGACCCGAAACCCCCGGTGATCTCAGGCTGAGGATGTGTCCCAGTGCATCTGAGGATGTATCTTACAATCATATATATATATATATATATATATATATATATATATATATATATATATATATATATATATATATATATATATATATATATATATATATATATATATATATATATATATATATATATATATATATATGCATGCATGCAGGTATATATATATATATATATATATATATATATATATATATATATATATATATATATATATATATATATATATATATATATATATATATATATATATATATATATATATATATATGTATATATATATATATACCTGCATGCATGCATATATATATATATATATATATATATATATATATATATATATATATATATATATATATATATATATATACATATATATATATATATATATATATATATATATATATATATATATATATATATATATATATATATATATATGCATGCAGGTATATATATATATATATATGCATGCATGCATGCAGGTATATATATATATATATATATATATATATATATATATATATATATATATATATATATATATATATATATATATATATATATATATATATATATATATATATGCATGCATGCAGGTATATATATATATATATATATATATATATATATATATATATATGCATATATGCATGCATGCAGGTATATATTCTGCTTTGTCTTGAGTTCTGGTAGCTCTTTCATTTTTCTCTGTCTGTGGCACAACTACGGATCACATCATCAATGGGTATTATGCAAATGACCGGCTGGTTCAGCAGTGAAAATGTTGTGTTGCGATGCAGCAGGCAAAGCTTTAGCAGCCTGAGGCACTGTTGTGCTGTTTGACAGCGTTTATTGGCTCCTAAGTAGAGGGGTGTTAGCTTCCAAGGCCGCTCTTCTACACAAATCGACTGCTTTTAGTCATGTGAGGTAGTCCTGGCTGAGACACACTCACACACACACACACACTAACACACACACCTTCAGGGTCACTGTGAGGGGAGTAGCTCCTGTAGAAAGAACGTGAGGTGAATGTCTTTAAGTTCGTTGTGAGTAAATATGTATTTTACGCACATCTCCTCGCCAGTTTCACTTGTGCACGACACATGATCAGCAGTGAGTCAGAGAAGTATCCATTCAAAATGTTCATCGTTGGGTTTTTAGAGCTGTATCACTATGGAAGCAGTTTTGACACAACCACACTATGCAATTTAACACGCCTGCAACAACAAGGGGCTTTTTACTGCAGTGGCAACAGGTTGACAGCCTGCATGTTGCCCTCAGACGGTGAAATCACTGCAGGGTCCAGTTGATTGATAGACCAATTATACATAATCAATAATCACATGTAATTGATGCCAGGTTGGAAATACTGAGCATCTCCGTCTCACTTCCAGTGTCACAAGTCGAATCGAATACAAATTATGTTGTGTTTACAGAGTAAAAAAAGTAATTATTATATATACACAATATATAATAATCAAATGAAGTGTGTGAACTAATCCAAATAGGTGTATGGTGTGCGACTATGTGTGTGAATTAACTGCAGTGTGTTACCGGGAGTTTTGCGCGAGGGGGCGGAAGTGCCGGAGGGGAAAGGCAGGCTCGAAGGTCGGGGGCACTAGGTACAGATTAACTTCAAGGTTCAAACACTGATGACATCTATTAAACAGACAAGAAGCAAGGAATCATGCAGAGACAGAGTTCAATTTGGCTCAGAGGAGAGACGTTATTGGGCTGTACTCTAGTTACAGATCCAAACTACGCTCTAAAATCCAGCCCACATGCTTCCTCTATTTATTTGGGAGGTCCCTGGTTACATCACTGAGGCTGTCGCTGAGGAAAGGGGGTAATCTCAACAGCTCCAGTTGTCATTCATTTTTTATTTATCTCCTTCATTGATGTGCATCTTTGATCAATAGACAATCAAAGGCCTACTGAAATGATTTTTTTTAATTTAAACGGGAATAGCAGATCCATTCTATGTGTCATACTTGATCATTTCGCGATATTGCCATATTTTTGCTGAAAGGACTTAGTAGAGAACATCGACGATAAAGTTTGCAACTTTTGCTCGCTGATAAAAAAAAAAGCCTTGCCCCTACCGGAAGTAGCGTGACGTCACAAGCGGTAGTGCTGCTCACAATTCCCCGTTGTTTATAATGGAGCGAGAGATATTCGGAGCGAGAAAGCGACGATTACCCCATTAATTTGAGCGAGGATGAAAGATTCGTGGATGAGGAACGTTAGAGTGACGGACTAGAATGCAGTTCAAGAGATATCTTTTTTCGCTCTGACCGTAACTTAGGTACATGCTGGCTCATTGGATTCCACACTCTCTCCTTTTTCTATTGTGGATCACGGATTTGTATTTTAAACCACCTCGGATACTATATCCTCTTGAAAATGAGAGTCGAGAACGCGAAATGGACATTCACAGTGACTTTTATCTCCACGACAATACATCGGCGAAGCTCTTTAGCATGAGCTAACGTGATAGCATCTGTCTCAAATGCAGATAGAAACAAAATAAATAAATCCCTGACTGGAAGGATAGACAGAAGATCAACAATACTACTATCAGGAGACACCGAACCAAACACTGGACATGTAAATACACGGTTGGTATGCCGCCTGTCGAAGCCTAGCAATGCTGTTGCTAACGACGCTAACTCAGCAACGGGACCTATGATAAAAACATTAGCGCTCCACCTTCGCCAGCCAGCCCTCATCAGCACCCGTGCTCACCTGCGTTCCAGCGATCGACGATGCGGTCGGCGGCCCGGAGACGTAGGAAGTCAAGGTGAGGTCGCCGGCGCTAACGTCTGCTATCCAACACAGTCCTCCTTGTTGTGTTGCTACAGCCAGCCGCTAATACACCGATCCCACCTACAACGTTCTTCTTTGCAGCCTCCATTGTTCATTAAACAAATTGCGAAAGATTCACCAACACAGATGTCCAGAATACTGTGGAATTTTGTCGAAGAAAACAGAGCTTTGTGTATTGTGTCCAAACACTTCCGTTGACCTCGCGACGTCACGCGCATACGTCATCCTCCAAAGGCGTTTTGAACCGGAAGTTCCCCGGGAAATTTAAAATTGCACTTTATAAGTTAACCCGGCCGTATTGGCATGTGTTGCAATGTTAAGATTTCATCATTGATATATAAACTATCAGACTGCGTGGTCGGTAGTAGTGGCTTTCAGTAGGCCTTTAAACCTCAGCAACTAAACACATATTTACACAGCAATGCCTGAGAAGGAACAGGATGAAGAAAATCGTATATTTTCCTGCCCCCTTCAACATAATACGTAGTCTTCCTAATGGATAATGGAGTTAAACACAATATATGACTATTAATGAAATGCAAATGTGCTGACACTCGTGATATCGCCCTGTCTCTTCTCTGTCTGCGTCACGGCACTCGATGTTCCCTTGGCAGTCAGCAGGCCGATTCGGGGTCTGAAAACACTGATACGAGACGACTCGCTTTGCACAGATAGAAAAGTACAACTTCAGCACAATTGATGATAACTATAGCGACGGCCTTCAAGCATAAGAGTTGTGTGACAACTTACACGTAATTATTCTAACAAGCATCCCCGTCTCACTTCCAGTGTCACAAGTCAAATCGAATACAAATTATATTGTGTTTACAGAGTAAAAAAGATGAATTATTATATATACACAATATATAACAATCAGAAATGAAGTGTGTGAACAAATCCAAACAGGTGTATAGTGTGCGACTATGTGTGTGAATTAACTGCAGTGTGTTACCGGGAGTGTTGAGCGAGGGGGCGGAAGTCCCGGAGGGGAAAGCATTTAAGTCCCATCTTAAAACTAATTTGTATAATCTAGCCTGTAAATAGACCCCCCTTTTAGACCAGTTGATCAGCCGCTTCTTTTCTGCTCTGCCCCCCTCTCCTTCACAGATTTGGTGACCACAGATGATGCGCTAGCTGTCCAAAGTCGGGACCCAGGGTGGACCACTCATCTGTGTATCAGTTGGGGACGTCTCTGCGATGCTGACCTGTCTCCACTCAAGATGATCTCTTGCTGGCCCCACTATGGAATGGACTCTCACAATATTATGTTAGATCCACTATGGACTGGACTCTCACTATTATGTTAGATCCACTATGGACTGGACTCTCAATATTATGTTAGATCCACTATGGACTGGACTCTCACACTATTATGCTAGATCCACTATGGACTGGACTCTCACTATTATGTTAGATCCACTATGGACTGGACTCTCACTATTATGTTAGATCCACTATGGACTGGACTCTCACAATATTATGTTAGATCCACTATGGACTGGACTCTCACACTATTATGCTAGATCCACTATGGACTGGACTCTCACTATTATGTTAGATCCACTATGGACTGGACTCTCACTATTATGTTAGATCCACTATGGTCTGGACTCTCACAATATTATGTTAGATCCACTATGGACTGGACTCTCACAATATTATGTTAGATCCACTATGGACTGGACTCTCACACTATTATGCTAGATCCACTATGGACTGGACTCTCACTATTATGTTAGATCCACTATGGACTGGACTCTCACTATTATGTTAGATCCACTATGGACTGGACTCTCACAATATTATGTTGGATCCACTATGGACTGGACTCTCACTATCATGTTAGATCCACTATGGACTGGACTCTCACTATTATGTTAGATCCACTATGGACTGGACTCTCACTATTATGTTAGATCCACTATGGACTGGACTCTCACAATATTATGTTAGATCCACTATGGACTGGACTCTCACACTATTATGCTAGATCCACTATGGACTGGACTCTCACTATTATGTTAGATCCACTATGGACTGGACTCTCACTATTATGTTAGATCCACTATGGACTGGACTCTCACTATTATGTTAGATCCACTATGGACTGGACTCTCACTATTATGTTAGATCCACTATGGACTGGACTCTCACTATTATGTTAGATCAACTATGGACTGGACTCTCACAATATTATGTTAGATCCACTATGGACTGGACTCTCACTATTATGTTAGATCCACTATGGACTGGACTCTCACTATTATGTTAGATCCACTATGACTCTCACTATTATGTTAGATCCACTATGGACTGGACTCTCACTATTATGTTAGATCCACTATGACTCTCACTATTATGTTAGATCCACTATGGACTGGACTCTCACAATATTATGTTAGATACACTATGGACTGGACTCTCACTATTATGTTGGATCCACTATGGACTGGACTCTCACTATTATGTTAGATCCACTATGGACTGGACTCTCACTATTTTGTTAGATCCACTATGGACTGGACTCTCACTATTATGTTAGATCCACTATGGACTGGACTCTCACAATATTATGTTAGATCCACTATGGACTGGACTCTCACTATTATGTTAGATCCATTATGGACTGGACTTTCACAATATTATGCTAGACCACACTATTATGCTAGATCCACTATGGACTGGACTCTCACTATTATGTTGGATCCACTATAGACTGGACTCTCACTATTATGTTAGATCCACTATGGACTGGACTCTCACTATTATGTTAGATCCACTATGACTCTCACTATTATGTTAGATCCACTATGGACTGGACTCTCACAATATTATGTTAGATCCACTATGACTCACACTATTATGTTAGATCCACTATGAACTGGACTCTCACTATTATGTTAGATCCACTATGGACTGGACTCTCACAATATTATGTTAGATCCACTATGGATTGGACTCTCACAATTTTATGGTCCCCACATCTGCGGTCCCCTCCAAGGTTTCTCATTGTTATCCCATTGGGTTGAGTGATGTGGGATCTGAGCCGAGGACATCGTTGTGGCTTGTGCAGCCTTTGAGACACTCGTGATTTAGGGCTGTATAAGTAAACATTGATTTATTGATTGATTGATTGATTGAAAGGCAAGCTCGAAGGTCCGTGAGACAGGCAGGTAGTCAGGGGCACTAGGTACAGATTAACTTCATGCTTCAAGTTAGAGGTAGTCAGCTGAAATGGTTTTCACTTCACAAAAACAGACTATCGTTGAATCTCAGTAAAACTAAAATAATGCCATTTGGTAACAGTAGAAGAGAAAGTCAAACACAAATACAAATAGACGGAATAGAAATTGAAAGAGTAAATGAAACCACATTTCTAGGTATAATGATTGATGATAAATTGAACTGGAAATCTCACGTAAAAAATATACAACATAAAGTAGCAAGAAACACGTCAATAATGAATAAAGCAAAACATGTTCTAGACAAAAAATCACTTCATATTCTCTACTGCTCGCTAGTGTTACATATCTGATTGGTGTGTAGAAATATGGGGAAATAACTACAAAAGTACACTTCATTCATTAACGGTGTTACAAAAAAGATCAGTTAGAATGATACATCATGTTGGATATAGAGAACATACAAATCCTTTATTTATTGAATCAAAAATACTGAAATTCCACGACATTGTGAATTTGCAAACAGCTAAAATTATACACATGGTCCGGATCATGTTATTGTTATTTTCTGTTAGTTTTGGACTCTTTTAATTCCCGTTTGTGACACCTCTGAGTTTAGTTTGGTTGCCATGGCTGCTTATTGTTTTCACCAGCCTCTGGTTAGTGGTCGGCACGCTCAGCTGCTGTCAACCACTAATCAGAGAGCTTTTTATTCACCTTGCTCACCACGCTCAGTCTGGCTTCCTTGTTTGCCAAAGCAACAGTTATGTTGGGTATTCCAACAGCTGTTCCCTCTGACCAGTCTTCCCTCTCAGGGAATTAAAGTCATTGGTCAATCCCAAGTTCTTTAGATGACATATATGTCGAGTAAGAAGGACCATCAAGACAGAATAGGAATATTATCAAGTTTTACTAAAGCTTTAGGAGACCAAGCCAATTGTCCTTTCGTAACGACATCTCAAAATGGTCTAACATTCAAACGGGAAGAGACAACTTATTGAATACGAAAAAAGCCCCCGCCCTGTCCAGAAAGGAATACAGCCTCATTGTTCTAATACAGATAAGATAAAAAGGGAGTACTCCAACTCCCACATTCCAAGCCTTCAAGGTAAGGCACACAGTTTAATTGCGGACATAAGATACAAGCGAAAAGAGTACACATGGGAAAGTATTAGCTGCTTTAAACATGACTACGAATAAAGAAACAAGAGCTTCAAATATTGCTCAAGACGTTGTGTAATGTATTAACAAAATAAAAACACGTCAATAATAAATAAAATATTTGGACAAAGACTTGGAAAACGGGCAAAAACGTGAACGTTTTTTTCTCTCATCTCAGCACCAGTTCTTAGTTGCGGTAAAGGTGACACTATGATAAGTCAAACAATGCCATTGCATTTTTTATTTTCATTTGATATGACTTAACATAGCCCACCAAACAACTGTAACTGTCAATTGTTTTGGTATTTGACATTTTGAGCACTAATCTGAAAATATATCGCCTTCTGACGGTCCAAGACTGGATCCTTAGGATTATTACCATATTCATGAGCTAATTAGCATGAACATTTATGGATGATTGTGGGAGATGTGGGAGAAGTCAATCGTGGAACTCTTCTGCATAAAATTCACTGCAGGTGTGATTTATAATGAGAAGTGTGTATAGAAATGGCCGCAGCGTGCTTTTATCAATCCGATTTTTTTTTTGCGCGTATGTTTGTTCTGAGTTTTGTGCTCACGCAATCTTTTTTTTTACGTTCGAATTAGGGTTGTACGGTATTAGTATAGTCATCATCATCGGCGGTCACTCGAACGAGTATGACGGTCCTCCTGGTAGGGGTGTATCCCTTTATGGAGGATGCCTGTGCGTGACTTAAGTTTAACGTGGGGAGACTGGTGCACAGACAGTCCTTGTTGTGAACCCGTTCTCAAACAATGGCAATAAAAACTATTCTGATTCTGATTGACAGAATCGGGTCAAGGTCCACTGGCATGGAGTCCAAGACGACTGAGGACCCTTTTCTGCTGCAGCCTTCTTCCGCCTTCGCAGCCGTTGTGGTAGTTCTTAAATCTACCATCTTCCGCCTGCTCCGCCCTGGCTAGGGGGCAGTTAGGTACTAGGCCTTTGCCAAGGGCCACCTGGGGTAACAGTAGTAAAGGGGCTAACCTCCTAGTGCCCCAAGACCCCATAGAGGAGCCTCCACTGCCGGATGCACTTTAACGTCATGCCCAGGACACATTAGTATAGTACCGTGATACCAATGAATCATATTTAGTACTATACCGCCTCTGAAAAGTACCGCCGTCCCGTCGTGTCATTGCTGGTTTATGAGCAGAGGAGCATGTTCGGCAGCGCACAATCACGGAGTACTTACAAGCAGACACAGTGTGTAGACAGAAATGGGAGAACGGACGCATTTTGGCTTAAAAACTAACGATAAAGGTGAAGCTATAACACTGAAACGCCCTCAGGAAGAGGTGCTTTAAGACATGGCTAGCTAGCTAACGTCCATCCGCAATCGGCAGTGTTTTAGCTACTTCTAAATCACTAATACTCGCCTCCATGGCGACAAATAAAGTACGTTTCTTACAAGTATCATCCCCGCAGGACGAGGTATAGCTAAACATGCTTCACTACACACCGTAGCTCACAATGTAAACAAACGCCATTGGTGGGTATACACCTAACATCCAATGTAATGATACCAAGTACAGGAGCATATCTAGTCGACCGTGTTTACATCGATATTTTTTGGCATCACAACGTCTTTTGTTTTTTCTAATTTATGTTATGTTTATAAACTCAGGAAATATGTCCCTGGACACATGAGGACTTTGAATATGACCAATGTATGATCCTGTAACTACTTGGTATCGGATTGATACCCAAATTTGTGGTATCTTCCAAAACTAATGTAAAGTATCAAACAACAGAAGAATAAGTGATTATTACATTTTAACAGAAGTGTAGATTGAACATGTTGAAACAGAAAATAAGCAGATATTAACAGTAAATAAACAAGTAGATTAATAATTCATTTTCTACCACTTGTCCTTAATAATTTTGACAAAATAATAGAATGATAAATGACACAATATGTTACTGCATACGTCAGCAGACTAAATTAAGAGCCTTTGTTTGCTTACTTACTAATAAAAGACAAGTTGTCTAGTATGTTCACGCTTTTATTTAAGGACAAACCTGAAATAATAAACATATGTTTAATGTACCCTAAGATTTCTTGTTAAAATAAAGCCAATAATGCAATTTTTTGTGGTCCCCTTTATTTAGAAAAGTATCAAAGTACCAAGAAGTATCAAAATACATTTTGGTACCGGCACCAAAATATTGGTATCGGGACAACACTCGTTCGAATCAATGCACAGTTTTATAAATGATGTCATGTTAGCAGTGTAAGTGACAGGAAGAAAAGCTCTGACCTGCTTGGGATTACGTTGTTATGGTGCCACCTGTTGATTTAACATTACAGTGTAAATGGTAAATGGGTTATACTTGTGTTACGCTTTTCTACCTTCAAGGTACTCAAAGCGCGTTGACACTATTTCCACATTCACACATTCACACACTGATTGTGGGCCCTAACCACGACCCATCAGGAGCAAGGGTGAAGTGTCTTGCTCAAGGACACAACGGACGTGACGAGGTTGGTAATAGGTTGGGGATTTAATTCAAGTTCAAGTTTATTATTCTTCGGTCAATCGTCAACAAAATAAACAAACAGTTGTACATTCATAAATTAAAAATGAAAATGTTGCAGACCGAAAGGGTTTAAAGGGATTGAACCAGGAACCCCCTGGTTGTGGCACGGCCACTCTCCAAACCGCGCCATGCCGTCCCCAAAATGTCTAAATCTATAGATAGGGTAAAACATTCTGAGGATGTGGTATTTTGTTAGTTTTTCTTCAAAAAGTTGCCTCAGCTCTAATGGGCACCAATGAACCACTGCAGACCAGTGCCTTGTCTCCAATAAACACCTGGAACTCTCTGGAGTTGAGTAACAGAAAAAGGCCACTATTTGAAGAAAATGTGATCATTAAAATGAAATGGTGGTTGAGAAAGTTAAAACAAAAAAAACCAAAGACCTTCTTTGGTTCCATTCACTGACCTTGATATCCCATTGAGCTGAGAAATCAGACAAAATAAATTATACTTATTCCATGGCACATAAATTGACTGTAAGGACAAAAAAAGAGTAAAAATAAAATTAAAATAAAGTCTACTGCACTGTTAGACTGAAGACACACACACACACACACACACACACACACACACACACACACACACACACACACACACACACACACACACACACACACACACACACACACACACACACACACACACACACACACACACACACACACACACACACACACACACACACACACACACACTTTCTTGCATTTCTTACCTTCTTGAGACCACCGAAAAATGCCTACCTCTTTAGAACCACCCTTTCTAGATATATAAAGATTTGTATTTACAACATTAATAATATATACATATTATGCAAATATAAAAAAGCTTGTTGTGAAAAATTAGTTGGAATTTCACAAGAAAAATTTCATAATTTCACAATAAAAACGTAGAATTTTGGCAGTTATAATAAAAGTCGTAACTTTACTCAACGCAAGTCAAAATTTTACTGGAAAAACTGAACATTTGTGCAATATTATGATAAAAGTTGGAATGTTACTCAATAACAGTCGCAATTGAACAAGAAAAGCTTAACATTTTGACAATTTTATGAAAAAAGTCGTAATTTTACTCAACAAAAGTCATAATTTTACAAGAAAACTTTAAAATGTTGGTAATATTATAAAAATAATCTAAATTTTACTTGGCAAAATATGACAAAAGTCAGCTGTTCACCTGGCGGGTTTTTTCAGGTATGAATAGGGAAGTCTTTCTTTAGCTGACGTCTTGTTTTATCATACATTGCTGCCTTTGCACCTGTCAATGTTTACTTTTAATGCACATTAAATCAACAAAAAAATCCTGACTTTGGAGCAATGTTCACAGACTCTAGTATTTGGCTCTCTATTAGATGCAATGGTTTTCCGTATTGGGACCATGATTTCAGTCCTAACTTGTTCACCGGTCCTCATATGGAAGGTACTTTTCCTTGTTGATGTCTCAAGAAGGGAAGAAATACAAGAACACACACACACACACACACACACACACACACACACACACACACACACACACACACACACACACACACACACACACACACACACACACACACACACACACACACACACACACATATTCTTGTATTTGTTACCTTCTTGAGACCTCCGAAAAATGCCTACCTCTTTAGAACCACCTTTTCTAGATATATAAAAATTTGTATTTACAACATTAATAATATATATATACTATGCAAATATAAAAAAGCTTGTTGTGAAAAATTAGTTGGAATTTCACAAGAAAAATGTCACAATTTCACAAGAAAAACGTAGAATTTTGGCAGTTATAATAAAAGTCGTAACTTTACTCAACGCAAGTCAAAATTTTACTGTAAAAACGGAACATTTGTGCAATATTATGATAAAAGTTGGAATGTTACTCAATAACAGTCGCAATTGAACAAGAAAAGCTTAACATTTTGACAATTTTATGAAAAAAGTCGTAATTTTACTCAACAAAAGTCATAATTTTACAAGAAAACTTTAAAATGTTGGTAATATTATAAAAATAATCTAAATTTTACTTGGCAAAATGATGACAAAAGTCAGCTGTTCACCTGGCGGGTTTTTTCAGGTATGAATAGGGAAGTCTTTCTTTAGCTGACGTCTTGTTTTATCATACATTGCTGCCTTTGCACCTGTCAATGTTTACTTTTAATGCACATTAAATCAACAAAAAAATCCTGACTTTGGAGCAATGTTCACAGACTCTAGTATTTGGCTCTCTATTAGATGCAATGGTTTTCCGTATTGGGACCATGATTTCAGTCCTAACTTGTTCACCGGTCCTCATATGGAAGGTACTTTTCCTTGTTGATGTCTCAAGAAGGGAAGAAATACAAGAACACACACACACACACACACACACACACACACACACACACACACACACACACACACACACACACACACACACACACACACACACACACACACACACACACACACATATTCTTGTATTTGTTACCTTCTTGAGACCTCCGAAAAATGCCTACCTCTTTAGAACCACCTTTTCTAGATATATAAAAATTTGTATTTACAACATTAATAATATATATATACTATGCAAATATAAAAAAGCTTGTTGTGAAAAATTAGTTGGAATTTCACAAGAAAAATGTCACAATTTCACAAGAAAAACGTAGAATTTTGGCAGTTATAATAAAAGTCGTAACTTTACTCAACGCAAGTCAAAATTTTACTGTAAAAACGGAACATTTGTGCAATATTATGATAAAAGTTGGAATGTTACTCAATAACAGTCGCAATTGAACAAGAAAAGCTTAACATTTTGACAATTTTATGAAAAAAGTCGTAATTTTACTCAACAAAAGTCATAATTTTACAAGAAAACTTTAAAATGTTGGTAATATTATAAAAATAATCTAAATTTTACTTGGCAAAATGATGACAAAAGTCAGCTGTTCACCTGGCGGGTTTTTTCAGGTATGAATAGGGAAGTCTTTCTTTAGCTGACGTCTTGTTTTATCATACATTGCTGCCTTTGCACCTGTCAATGTTTACTTTTAATGCACATTAAATCAACAAAAAAATCCTGACTTTGGAGCAATGTTCACAGACTCTAGTATTTGGCTCTCTATTAGATGCAATGGTTTTCCGTATTGGGACCATGATTTCAGTCCTAACTTGTTCACCGGTCCTCATATGGAAGGTACTTTTCCTTGTTGATGTCTCAAGAAGGGAAGAAATACAAGAACACACACACACACACACACACACACACACACACACACACACACACACACACACACACACACACACACACACACACACACACACACACACACATATTCTTGTATTTGTTACCTTCTTGAGACCTCCGAAAAATGCCTACCTCTTTAGAACCACCTTTTCTAGATATATAAAAATTTGTATTTACAACATTAATAATATATATATACTATGCAAATATAAAAAAGCTTGTTGTGAAAAATTAGTTGGAATTTCACAAGAAAAATGTCACAATTTCACAAGAAAAACGTAGAATTTTGGCAGTTATAATAAAAGTCGTAACTTTACTCAACGCAAGTCAAAATTTTACTGGAAAAACGGAACATTTGTGCAATATTATGATAAAAGTTGGAATGTTACTCAATAACAGTCGCAATTGAACAAGAAAAGCTTAACATTTTGACAATTTTATGAAAAAAGTCGTAATTTTACTCAACAAAAGTCATAATTTTACAAGAAAACTTTAAAATGTTGGCGGTATTATAATAATAATCGGAATTTTACTTGGCAAATGACAAAAGTCAGCTGTTCACCTGGCGGGTTTTTTCAGGTATGAATAGGGAAGTCTTTCTTTAGCTGCCGTCTTGTTTTATCATACATTGCTGCCTTTGCACCTGTCAATGTCTACTTTTAATGCACATTAAATCAACAAAAAATCCTGACTTTGGAGCAATGTTCACAGACTCTAGTATTCGGCTCTCTATTAGATGCAATGGTTTTCCGTATTGGGACCATGATTTCAGTCCTAACTTGTTCACCGGTCCTCATATGGAAGGTACTTTTCCTTGCTGAAGTCTCAAGAAGGGAAGAAATACAAGAACACACACACACACACACACACACACATTCTTGTATTTGTTACCTTCTTGAGACCTCCGAAAAATGCCTACCTCTTTAGAACCACCTTTTCTAGATATATAAAAATTTGTATTTACAACATTAATAATATATACATACTATGCAAATATAAAAAAGCTTGTTGTGAAAAATTAGTTGGAATTTCACAAGAAAAATGTCACAATTTCACAAGAAAAACGCTGATTTTTGGCAACGTTATAATAAAAGTCGTAACTTTACTCAACGCAAGTCAAAATTTTACAGGAAAAACTGAACATTTGTGCAATATTATGATCAAAGTTGGAATGTTACTCGATAACAGTCGCAATTTAACAAGAAACGCTTAACATTTTGACAATTTTACGAAAAAAGTCGTAATTTTACTCGACAAAAGTCACAATTTTACAAGAAAACTTTAAAATGTTGGCAATATTATAATAATAATCTGAATTTTACTTGGCAAATGACAAAAGTCAGCTGTTCACCTGGCGGGTTTTTTCGGGGATGAATAGGGAAGTCTTTCTTTAGCTGCCGTCTTGTTTTATCATATATTGCTGCCTTTGCACCTGTCAATGTTTACTTTTGTATGCACATTAAATCAACCAAAAATCCTGACTTTGGAGCAATGTTCACAGACTCTAGTATTTGGCTCTCTATTAGATGCATTGGTTTTCCGTATTGGGATCATGATTTCAGTCCTAACTTATTCACCGGTCCTCATATGGAAGGTACTTTTCCTTGTTGATGTCTCAAGAAGGGTTGACATACAAGAACACACACACACACACACACACACACACACACACACACACACACACACACACACACACACACACACACACACACACACACACACACACACACACACACACACACACACACACACACACACACACACAAACATTCTTGTATTTCTTACCTTCTGGAGACCTCCGAAAAATACCTACTTCTTTAGGACCACCCTTTCTAGATATATAAAGATTTGTATTTACAACATTAATAATATATACATACTATGCAAATATAAAAAATCTTGTTGTGAAAAATGAGTTGGAATTTCACAAGAAAAAGGTCACAATTTCACAAGAAAAAAGTCGTAATTTTACTCAACGCAAGTCAAAATTTTACAGGTAAAACTGAACATTTGTGCAATATTATGATAAAAGTTGGAATTTTACTCAATAACAATCACAGTTTTACAAGAAAAGCTTAACATTTTGACAATTTTATTAAAAGAGTCGTCATTTTACTCGACAAAAGTCACAATTTTCACAAGAAAACTTTAAAATGTTGGCAAAATCATAATAATAATCGGAATGTTACTTGGCAAAATTATGACAAGTCATAATTATGACAAATGTCATAATTTTACTAAAAAAATTCACTATTTTACAAGAACAACAAAAACATTGGCGACATTGTGATAAAAGTCAGAATATTATATGACAAATGTCACCATTTTGCAGTAAATAGTCAGAATTTTACATACAAAAATCCGCATTATAATAATAATGCAACTATTGCATTATTACAGAAACAAAAAGAATATAATAAATTGTTCCCAATTTTCTAAGAAAAAAAGCGACACATTGTGAGAAAAAGACGGCTTTTAGTTAATTATTTTAATTAATTTAATTTTAATTACAGTATGTCTCAATATATAGATACATGTTTTCTTTTTTAATAATTTTGGCCAAAGGGGGCACATTTACATTTCTTACACACACTTGTTATTTCATATGTTGGAAAACCCTAATTTTAAAAGATTTCACCAGCAGGGGTGCAAATGAGACATTCTCTATGAGATGCAATGTTTTTTTCGTATTGGGACCATGATTTGGGTCCTAACTTGTTCTCCGGTCCTCATATGGAAGGTACTTTTCCTTGTTGATATCTTAAGAAGGGTAGAAATACAAGAACACACACACACACACACACACACACACACACACACACACACACACACACACACACACACACACACACACACACACACACACACACACACATTCTTGTATTTCTTACCTTCTTGAGACCTCCGAAAAATACCTACTTCTTTAGGACCACCCTTTCTAGATATATAAAGATTTGTATTTACAACATTAATAATATATACATACTATGCAAATATAAAACATCTTGTTGTGAAAAATGAGTTGGAATTTCACAAGAAAAAGGTCACAATTTCACAAGAAAAAAGTCGTAATTTTACTCAACGCAAGTCAAAATTTTACAGGAAAAACTGAACATTTGTGCAATATTATGATAAAAGTTGGAATTTTACTCAATAACAATCACAGTTTTACAAGAAAAGCTTAACATTTTGACAATTTTATAAAAAGAGTCGTCATTTTACTCGACAAAAGTCACAATTTTCACAAGAAAACTTTAAAATGTTGGCAATATCATAATAATAATCGGAATGTTACTTGGCAAAATTATGACAAGTCATAATTATGACAAATGTCATAATTTTACTAAAAAAAATCACTATTTTACAAGAACAACAAAAACATTGGCGACATTGTGATAAAAGTCAGAATATTATATGACAAATGTCACCATTTTGCAGTAAAAAGTCAGAATTTTACATACAAAAATCCGCATTATAATACTAATGCAACTATTGCATTATTACAGAAACAAAAAGAATATAATAAATTGTTCCCAATTTTATAAGAAAAAAAGCGACACATTGTGAGAAAAAGACGGCTTTTAGTTAATTATTTTAATTTTAGAATTTTTTGTTTGTAATTGGTTTTTAATCTTCATTATTTACTTCAAGTAATTACAGTATGTCTCAATATATAGATACATGCTTTCTTTTTTAAATAATTTTGGTCAAAGGGGGCACATTTACATTTCTTACACACACTTGTTATTTCATATGTTGGAAAACCCTAATTTTAAAAGATTTCACCCGCAGGGGTGCAAATGAGACATTCTCTATGAGATGCAATGTTTTTTTCGTATTGGGACCATGATTTGGGTCCTAACTTGTTCTCCGGTCCTCATATGGAAGGTACTTTTCCTTGTTGATATCTTAAGAAGGGTAGAAATACAAGAACACACACACACACACACACACACACACACACACACACACATACAGCTACCTGCTCAATTATCAGTAAAATCATGTTGATTTTCTTTCTTTTTTTTGCGTTTCCCCGGTTTGTACCAGGCGAGGTTTTATTGGCTATGTCATCCCTCTTCCGCTGTAGGCCCGACGTATTCCACGGTGTCATGTTTGTGAGTGTCAAATTGCAGTTTTCGGCCTTTGTTATCGATTTTTTTTTGTGTGTATGTGCGCGTAGCACATAAGATGGCTGGCAGATGGCCATAGTCTCATTATTCTCCGTGCTCCTGAGCCAGTGCTGGGAAGTCGATGTGATGTGATGTGAGAGGCCATTATTTGTGATGTCATACATTGAGGTATGTGTTTGGGTGGGGAGATTTCTTGATGTGATTTGTATCTCACATAAAAAAAAAAAACACAGAATAGAAAACTAATAGTAACATGTGACACTGATGTAAATATTTAGGATAATATACCATATTTTATGGACCATAAGGCGCAATGCCGATGAGCGGAACTAGTCAGGTCTATTTTCATACAAAAGGTACATTAAAAGGGTCATATTATGATTTTTTTCTAAATTTAAAAGACTTCCTTGTGGTCTACATAACATGTAATGGTGGTTCTTTGGTCAAAATGTTGCATAGATGATGTTTTACAGATCATCCTTAAGCCGCTTTCTGACAGTCGCTTCAGGATGCGCCGTTTTGTGGGCGGTCTTATTTACGTGGCTCACCTTCGACAGCGTATTCTCCCCGTCATCTTTGTTGTAGCGGTGTAGCGTGCAAGGACGGGAGTGGAAGAAGTGTCAAAAGATGGCGCTAACTGTTTTAATGACATTCAGACTTTACGTCAATCAATAACGGAGCAGCATCTCCTCATCCGTGGCTCACTAGTGCAACAACAAGGCCGGAAATGTGTCCCGTGAAAAACCGTCCGACCGGAACTCTCTAATAACTAAAGTTCCTCGGGTGAATAAAGTAAACTCACTACACCGGTAGTTTTTAGCGCTTCCACAGCGATATAAGTGAGAACTTTACACTACTTTTGTCATGATCCGTGGTCCGGATTATGTTTGTTTAGTTATGTTCTGCAAGTTTTGGACTCCAAAAGTTCCTGTTTTTGTGCACCATTGTTTATTTTATGGCATTAGCTTCACCTGCCTTATTTGTTCGAGACACACCTGTGTCTAATCAAGAGACCACTATTCAAGTCTGCCTTTGTTGATCACTCGTGCTGGCTTCATTGT
Organism: Entelurus aequoreus; assembly: GCF_033978785.1. Lineage (NCBI taxonomy): Eukaryota > Metazoa > Chordata > Actinopteri > Syngnathiformes > Syngnathidae > Entelurus > Entelurus aequoreus. The sequence continues at coordinate 8,293,465 of NC_084740.1, read as the reverse complement.
TTGCGTCACGCCAAGTAAGTTTTGTTTATTCCATGCCATAGCCTATGCTAAGTCCTAGCTTCACGTGTTTTAGGCCTGCTTGCCTTTTTTGTTGTCGTTTGCCTGTGTTTTGGTAGTTGGGTGATTTATTCACCATTTTAATAAATCAAAATCCTACCTTCATGCCTTGTCCGAAGCCGTCAGTTTGCATTGGGAGAACGAAGCGTAGTGAGCTGCTAACCCCCGCATGACAACGTTATACTAAAAATGGCAACAGTGGAGGATGAATGTCACATAACAAGAAGATAGTGAAAAAGTAGAAGATTATCGACTACGTTATCACCACGGACAACAGTGGCGGACGCGCGTAAATTTTCAGGACTTATACAGATGTCAAATACACATCAGCAGGTACCAGAAGGTAAGAAAAGTTGGTTTTGCATAATATGGTGGAACAAAACGCCAGATAATATGTCTGCTAATGGGTGCCATTGTGCGGTCCTTATACACACACCATAGTAATACTTGTATCTCTGACTACGTTAGCCGTAATGAGCCGACAATCCATCAAGCGGTGTGGCTTCAAAGTCGTACTAAAACATTTTGACAGATTTTTGAGTGCCGTGTGTAATGTTCTTTATTTTCAATGGAACATTTAAAGTTTTGGTGTTGTTTACTGGCGTCTTATTGCAGTCTCCACGAAAAGGATAAGCGGTAGGAAAAGGATGGATGGATGGACGTATCTCTTACGTGTGACTACCATCTACTGGTCACACTTATCATTACACCATGCACCAAATAAAGTTGCTTCGAGGTCGGTAAGCACAACCAGAATTATGCTGTACATTAGGCGCACCGGATTATAAGGCGCACTGTCGATTTTTGAGAAAATGGAAGGATTTTAAGTGCGCCTTATAGTCTGAAAAATACGGTACTTTTGTTCTGACACTCCTCTGAGGCTGGAATAAGTCAAATGCCCTGGAAAGGTTAAACATTATATTGCAGTTGAATTTTGGATTCGGTGTATACCACACTTAACAAAATGCTCAGATGGTAAAGTGGTCATCTGGAAACATGATGGTTCCTGATTCCGCCATCTCATTCGATGCTGTTCAATGAATGTGTGTTAACTGGATTCCCTTGCAAAACAGATTGCTATTCTCAATCGGACTTTCTTGGGTAAATAAATGTTAAATAAAACCCTAATAAATACGACCACAATGCCACTCTGAATTAACTATCAAAAACCAAAATGCCTATTGTTATTTGGTGAGTGCTACCACAGTAGAATGGGACCACGCGTAGAGCACGAACATCCTGGTACCAACAGGTGTCCAGCAATTTCATCTGGACCATGGTCACTAAACTATGTGACTATTGAATAGAAACTATTTATTTCCATGTAGCGTCTATCAATTGATTCCATTTAGTTCTTGTGAGTTAATGTCAAACTGCCACACTCCCCCAGTACAAACACAAACAGCTGTGTACTTAGGCCCTCTGATGCGTCACGCCTTCACAAACATTTGTACTGAACAGACCTTTTAACATCACAAATAACGTCAGGGTGGTACAATAATTCATACCGTATTTTTCGGACTATAAAGGCACACTTAAAATCCTTTCATTTTTTTAAAACTCGACAGTGCGCCTTATAACCGAACGTAATGTACGGAATGATTTTGGTTGTGCTTACCAATCTCAAAGGTATTTTATTTGGTACATAGTGAAATGACAAGTGTGACCAGTAGATGGCAGTCACACATAAGAGATATGTGTAGACTGCAATATGACTCAAGTAAACATCACCAAAATTGTATATGTTCCATTGAAAATATACAACATTACACCCGGCGCTCAAAAATTTATCAAAATGTTTTAGTACGACTTTGGTAAGCTATGAAGCCGCACCGCTTGATCGATTGTACTGTGCTTCAACATAGGAGTATTATTATGGTCTGTGTATAAGGTAAGACATATTATCTGGCGTTTTGTTTCGCAATATTATGCAAAAGCAACTTTTCTTACATTCTGGTACCTGTTGATGTGTATTTGGGATCTACATAAGTCCTGAAGAATTGTGCGCGTGTCCGTATTTGTAGTCCGTGCCAACCCCGTAGTCGATAAGCTTCTTCTTTTTCTTTATCTTCTTGTTATGGGACATTCATCCTCTGTTGGTGCCATTTCTAATATAAAGTAGTGTAACGTTCTTACTTATATCTGTCAGTCAACTCGCCATGAAAGCGATAAAACATACCGGTGTAGTGAGTTGTATTATTCACCCAAGGAACTTTAGTTATTAGAGAGTTCCGGTCGGACGGTTTTGCACAGGACACATTTCCGATGTGGTTGTTTCCGGACGAGGAGATGCTGCTCCGTTATTGATTGAAGTAAAGTCTGAATGTCATTAAAACTGTTAGCTCCATCTTTTGACACTTCTTCCGCACCAGTCCTTGCACGCTACACCGCGACAGCAAAGATGACGGGGAACAAACGCTGCCGAGGGTGAGCCACGTAAATAAGACCGCCCACAAAACGGCACATCATGAAGCGACTGTCAGAAAGCGAATTGAAGATGATCTGTAAAACATCATCTATGCAACATTTGGACCAAAGAACCACCATTACATGTTATGTAGACCACAAGGAAGTGTTTTACATTTAGAAAAAAAACAACAATATTATGACTACTTTAATACGCCCTCTATATATTGTAGAAAGGGATTGTGATCAGCGCGCTGCAGGAGTAAAGGTCACCGCCTCTGTCCATGGTGCTGGAAACAGAGCGCCATCAGACGGGGGAGTGGCATGTGCTGACGGCGAGACACAGCTGGCAGATGATTAGATTGCACAGGTGGTACGTGTTAATCTAATCATCTGTTGTCTGTAACAGTGAGCGGCCGGGTGCAGGAGGAGGAGGAGGAGGATTGGAGCGACTGAAAAGTCAACAAAAAGTATCTGTTGGAGAACTGCAAAAACATATTAAAACCCTGTCAACTCTGCACAACTGGCTACCAGCGTGAATCTGTGAGACTGTAAGTAGACAAAGCTTACATATATATATATATAACTATATAACCTATATAACCAGACCCGCTCATCGGCAGTGCGCCTTATAATCCGGTGCGCCCTATGGTCTTGAAAGTATGGTAATAACAAGTAAATAAAAGGTTCAAATGAACAAGTATTACATTTGATAGAGCACCCCTGTTTTAAACAATTGACATTCATTTTAAATGGTTTAACACGGTGGTGGGATTAATTTCCTATCTGATTGCAGGTCCAAATGGTTTACTGACCTGTATAGTAATGGACAAAAAGCACTCAGTACCGTGTGTTCAGGGCATGTACATCATAGTCTTCACAAACGGGAGACATGCAAACAGGTTAGTGCAGTGTTTAGACGTGAATGGCATACATTCTAACCAGTGGCGTGCGGTGAGGTTAATGTCAGGTAAGGCACCGCATCATCACAGTCAGATTTACAAACATATGAATCCTAAAGAGTATCTTATTCACCATGTGATTGGCAGCAGTTAACGGGTTATGTTTAAAAGCTCATACCAGCATTCTTTACACAACTGTAGCACACAAAAAAAGCACATTTAATTAAAAAAAAAACATTATTATGGTCTTACCTTTCTTGCTGGACATCCACAGAGCCAGCCTTTGCGTGTGTACCACACCGTTTGAAAAGAACGGGTCTTCTGTCCCGAAGTCAAAAGCAAACCTTTTAGCTCCGGCGTTGGTCTACCTTAAATTATTACCTCCTGCTTCGATTGAAAGTCCAGTTTAGAAAACTGTTTTATTTTACATATGTAATCCTCCATGTTTTTAATAAAAGTCCAGGCGAGAGGAAATAAACAATGGCTTGCAAACTTTTTTTTTTTTTTTTCTTCTGCGGCCGAGGAATGATCTCTGGGATCACTACCGCCCTCTACCATTAGGAGGCCGGATTACTGCGAGCCTCAACCAGTACGTCTTTTGCAGCAGATTTATGAATGCTCAGCACAAGAAATACGTTACACACATACAGTTGTTGACAAAATACACTGTACATGATATACCTCAGCTAACTAAACTATGCCATAGTTTAGTTAGCTGATATAATTCATATAGCAATACAGTCTCACTGCACAGCAGCTCAGCAGTTAGCCCAGTCATTGTGCACAATCCATGTTGAGGCACAAATCAGTGATGTGCCTCAACTGGCTGCTGATCACCGCACCGTCTCTTCTCAGTATTTGAACGGCAAATGTGAAAATAAAAAAAATAATAATCTAAAACTGGTGAAGTTAAATGGAAAATAACGTTAGTATAATCACTGGATACATATAACAATAATAATTTGTTTTTCTTTTTACATTTTTTTTCTTTCCATGATGGCAGGTGAGGCCGTGCCTCCCCTGCCTCTAGTGACGGCACGCCACAGATTCTAACCCAGGATTAGTGTTATTTGGAGTTTCATTTAAACCACTGGTTCTTAACCTTGTTGGAGATACCGAACCCCACCAGTTTCATACGTGCATTCACCAAACCTTTCTTTAGTGAAAAATGAAATGTTTTTTTTTTCAAATTCAAGACAAAGTTATGTTTTTTTTACTGGTGCACAAAATTAATCAAGCGTCAACATCACCATGTTCAGAGAACAAAACCAACACAGTGCATGAACTCACAACATATTACACACATGCAAATCAGTCTGACTTCTCAATCAATCAATCAATCAATCAATCAATCAATCAATCAATCAATGTTTAATTATATAGCCCTAAATCACAAGTGTCTCAAAGGGCTGCACAAGCCACAACAACATCCGCGGTACAGAGCCCACATAAGGGCAAGGGAAAAACTCACAACCCCAATGGGACGTCGGTGTGAATGACTATGAGAAACCTTGGAGAGGACCGCATATGTGGGTGACCCCCCCCCCCCCCCCCTCAAGGGGAGACCGGATGCAATGGACGTCGAGTGGGTCTGACATAATATTGTGAAAGTCCGGTCCATAGTGGATCTAACATAATAGTGAGAGTCCAGTCCATAGTGGATCTAACATAATAGTGAGAGTCCAGTCCATAGTGGATCTAACATAATAGTGAGAGTCCAGTCCATAGTGGATCTAACATAATAGTGAGAGTCCAGTCCATAGTGGATCTAACATAATATTGTGAAAGTCCAGCCCATAGTGGATCTAACATAATAGTGAGAGTCCAGTCCATAGTGGGGTCAGCAGGAGACCATCTCGAGCGGAGACAGGTCAGCAGCGCAGAGATGTCCCCAACCGATGCATAGGCGAGTGGTCCACCCCGAGTCCCGACTCTGGACAGCCAGCACTTCATCCATGGCCACCGGACCTGTGTCCCCCCCTCCACAAGGGAGACGGGGGCAGAGGAGAAAAGAAAAGAAACGGCAGATCAACTGGTCTAAAAAGGGGGTCTATTTAAAGGCTAGAGTATACAAATGAGTTTTAAGATGGGACTTAAATGCTTCTACTGAGGTAGCATCTCTAACTGTTACCGGGAGGGCATTCCAGAGTACTGGAGCCCGAATAGAAAACGCTCTATAGCCCGCATACTTTTTTTGGGGCTCTGGGAATCACTAATAAGCCGGAGTTCTTTAAACGCAGATTTCTTGCCGGGACATATGGTACAATACAATCGGCAAGATAGGCTGGAGCTAGACCGTGTAGTATTTTATACGTAAGTAGTAAAGCCTTGAAGTCACATCTTAAGTGCGCAGGTGAGCCAGTATAGGTATATATGTATATAAAGGTATTTACATTATAGGTGTAATATGATCAAACTTTCTTGTTCTTGTCAAAAGTCTAGCAGCCGCATTTTGTACCAACTGTAATCTTTTAATGCTAGACATAGGGAGACCCGAAAATAATACGTTACAGTAATCGAGACGAGACGTAACGAACGCATGAATAATGATCTCAGCGTCGCTAGTGGACAAAATGGAACAAATTTTAGCGATATTACGGAGATGAAAGGAGGCCGTTTTAGTAACACTCTTAATGTGTGACTCAAACGAGAGAGTTGGGTCGAAGATAATACCCAGATTCTTTACCGAGTCGCCTTGTGTAATTGTTTGGTTGTCAAATGTTAAGGTGGTATTATTAAATAGGTGTCGGTGTCTAGCAGGACCGATAATCAGCATTTCCGTTTTCTTAGCGTTGAGTTGCAAAAAGTTAGCGGACATCCATTGTTTAATTTCATTAAGACACGCCTCCAGCTGACTAAAATCCGGCGTGTTGGTCAGCTTTAGGGGCATGTAGAGTTGGGTGTCATCAGCATAACAGTGAAAGCTAACACCGTATTTGCGTATGATGTCACCTAGCGGCGGCATGTAGATACTAAAGCAGTGGTTCTTAACCTTGTTGGAGGTACCAAACCCCACCAGTTGCATATGCGCATTCACCCGAACCCTTCTTTAGTGAAAAATAAAATGTTTTTTCAATTCAAGAAATAGTTATGTTTTTTTTACTGGTGCACAAAATTAACCGTGCATGAACATCACCTTGTTCAAACAACAAAACCAACACAGTGCATGAACTCACAACAAATTACACACCTTACACACATTACCATGAATTGATTAACGTGGGCAAGTTGGAAAACTTATTCGGGTGTTACCATTTAGTGGTCAATTGTACGGAATATGTACTGTACTGTGTAAACTGTACTGTTTTATATAATGTATTCTCTTCCTTTGCAATCTGCTAGTAAAAGTTTCAATTGATCAATCAAACAACCTGCAAATCAGATGGAAAATTAGAGGGAACATTGTTTGGGGGTATCCATAATACGCCGATAGGGAGAAGTTTTTATTTACACGATAAGTCGGATGTCTCTTTACCTCCATGGAGGAGGCTCCGTCGAACCCCTGAGGCCGACTCACCGAACCCCTAAGGTTCGATCGAACCCAGGTTCAGAACCACTGTACTAAAGAGTGCAGGGCCAAGAACCGAACCCTGGGGAACTCCACACGTTACCTTAAAGGCCTACTGAAACCCACTACTACCGACCACGCAGTCTGATAGTTTATATATCAATGATGAAATCTTAACATTGCAACACATGCCAATACGGCCGGGTTAACTTGTAAAGTGCAATTTTAAATTTCCCGCGAAACTTCCGGTTGAAAACGTCTCGGTATGATGACGTTTGCGCGTGACGTCACGGAGTGAACGGAAGTATTCGGACCCCATTGGATCCAATTAACAAAAAGCTTGGTTTTCACCACATAATTCCACAGTATTCTGGACATCTGTGTTGGTGAATCTTTTGCAATTTGTTTAATGAACAATGAAGACTGCAAAGAAGAAAGCTGTAGGTGGGATCGGTGTATTAGCGGCTGGCTGCAGCAACACAACCAGGAGGACTTTGAGATGGATAGCAGAGCCGACCGCATCTATGATCGGGTGAAGTCTTTCGTCGCTCCGTCGATCGCTGGAACGCAGGTGAGCACGGGTGTTGATGAGCAGATGAGGGCTGGCTGGCCTAAGTGGATAGCTAATGTTTTTAGCAAAGCTCTGTCGAGGTCCCGTAGCTAAGTTAGCTTCAATGGCGTTGTTAGCAACAGCATTGTTAAGCTTCGCCAGGCTGGGAAGCATTAACCGTGTAGTTACATGTCCATGGTTTAATAGTATTGTTGATCTTTTGTCTATCCTTCCAGTCAGGGGTTTATTTCTTTTGTTTATATTTGCATTCAAGCACGATGCTATCACATTAGCTCCGTAGCTAAAGAGCTTCGCCGATGTATTGTCGTGGAGATAAAAGTCACTATGAATGTCCATTTCACGTTCTCGACTCTCATTTTCAAGAGGATATAGTATCCGAGGTGGTTTAAAATACAAATCCGTGATCCACAATAGAAAAAGGAGAAAGTGCGGAATCCAATGAACCCTTGCACCTAAGTTACGGTCAGAGCGAAAAAAGATACGTCCTGCACTGCACTCTAGTCCCTCACTCTCACTACCTCATCCACAAATCTTTCATCCTCGCTCAAATTAATGGGGTAATCGTCGCTTTCTCGGTCCGAATCGCTCTCGCTGCATTGTAAACAATGGGGAAATGTGACGTCACGCTACTTCCGGTACAGGCAAGGCTTTTTTTTTTATCAGCGATCAAAAGTTGCAAACTTTATCGTCGATGTTCTCTACTAAATCCTTTCAGCAAAAATATGGCAATATCGCGAAATGATCAAGTATGACACACAGAATGGATCTGCTATCCCCGTTTAAATAAAAAAAAAATCATTTCAGTAGGCCTTGAACATAGTCCGAGGTCACATTGTTATGTACATCATAGTCTTCACAAACGGGAGACATGCAAACAGGTCAGTGCAGTGTTTAGACGTGAATGGCACACATTCTAACCCAGGATTACTGTTATTTGGAGTTTCATTTGAACAAAAAACATCAATTTTACTTGCCTGCAGAAAGAGGTTGTTTTCTTACACACACACACACTCACACACACACACACACACACACACACACACACACACACACACACACACACACACACACACACACACACACACACACACACACACACACACACACACACACACACACAGACACACACACACACACACACACACACACACACACACCAGTGTATACAGTATATCCACAGCCAATTTTATTTGAGTCGATTCAGGCCAACGTTTGATTTAGTGCACTTAAACGGGACTCGGAGTAAACAGGATTCCGAGAGGACATCCTTATCTGTACTCTTTCATTTGTCCAGGGTGACGTTGTATATACCTCGCAGATTAATGTCTGCTGTGATAACCAACAACGCCTCGCATTGAACTTTGAGGCTGCAGAACCATGGTGCTCCTATAAAGTATTATTTTTTTTATTGTATTCCAGTGTTGACGTGGAAGAAAATAGGGGCGGGGGGCAAAGCCCTTTAGTAGGATTCATTTATTTTCCCCGACTCTCAAGGTTGAAATTGGTGTATAACCTCATATTCGTTTTGGATGCCCGTGCGCTGAAATGCTGGCCACGGGACTCGACGTGGGATCCGAGACATGCTAGGTGAGACGTGATGAAGAACACCCTCGGCTCTCATCGCGAGCGGTAAATGAACGACCTGACGAATGGAGATGATGCATCACCTTAGCGCGCACAACGCAGGCGGTTTGTCATGAGTATGGTTTAATCTCATGAAGCCTATTCATTTGCAAACATTCTCACAATTCCCTAATTTACATACCATAATTGTGGGCAATTTATTTCACCGACCAAAAAGGATTTTGTCAGGTGATCTGATTTACAAAACCCAAAACCAGTGAAGTTGGGTAAATGGTAAATAAAAACAGACTACAATGATTTGCAAATCCTTTTCAACTTATATTCAATTGAATAGACTACAAAGACAAGATATTTAATGTTCGAACTGAAAAACTTCATTTTTTTTTTTCAAATAATCATGAACTTAGAATGTAATGGCAGCAACACATTGCAAACAAGTTGGCACAGGGGCATTTTTACCACTGTGTTACATGGCCTTTCCTTTTAACAACACTCAGTAAACGTTTGGGAACTGAGGAGACACATTTTTGAAGCTTCTCGGGTGGAATTCGTTCCCATTCTTGCTTGATGTACAGCTTAAGTTGTTCAACAGTCCGGGGGTCTCTGTTGTGGTATTTTAGACTCCATAATGCGCCACACATTTTCAATGGGAGACAGGTCTGGACTACAGGCAGGCCAGTCTAGTACCCGCACGCTGTTATAACATGACTTGGCATTGTCTTGCTGAAATAAGCAGGGGCGTCCATGGTAACGTTGCTTGGATGGCAACATATGTTGCTCCAAAACCTGTATGTACCTTTCAGCATTAATAGTGCCTTCATAGATGTGTAAGTTACCCATGTCTTGGGCACTAATACACCCCCATACCATCACACATGCTGGCTTTTACACTTTGCGCCTATAACAATCCGGATGGTTCTTTTCCACTTTGTTTCGGAGGACACGACGTCCATAGTTTCCAAAGAAAATTTTTAATGTGGACTTGTCAGACCAAAGAAGATTTCTCCACTTTGCAGCAGTCCATCTTAGATGAGCTCGGGCCCAGCGAAGCCGGCAACATTTCTGGGTGTTGTTGATAAATGGCTTTCGCTTTGCTATGTAGAGTTTTAACTTCCACTTACAGATGTAGCAACAAATGTACAAACCCCGTTTCCATATGAGTTGGGAAATTGTGTTAGATGTAAATATAAATGGAATACAATGATTTGCAGATCATTTTCAACCCATATTCAGTTGAATATGCTACAAAGACAACATATTTGATGTTCAAACTGATTAAACATTTTTTGCAAATAATCATTAACTTTAGAATTTGATGCCAGCAACACGTGACAAAGAAGTTGGGAAAGGTGGCAATAAATACTGATAAAGTTGAGGAATGCTCATCAAACACTTATTTGGAACATCCCACAGGTGAACAGGCAAATTGGGAACAGGTGGGTGCCATGATTGGGTATAAAAGTAGATTCCATGAAATGCTCAGTCATTCACAAACAAGGATGGGGCGAGGGTCACCACTTTGTCAACAAATGCGTGAGCAAATTGTTGAACAGTTTAAGAAAAACCTTTCTCAACCAGCTTTTGCAAGGAATTTAGGGATTTCACCATCTACGCTCCGTAAAATCATCAAAGCGTTCAGAGAATCTGGAGAAATCACTGCACGTAAGCAGCTAAGCCCGTGACCTTCCATCCCTCAGGCTGTACTGCCTCAACAAGTGACATCAGTGTGTAAAGGATATCACCACATGGGCTCAGGAACACTTCAGAAACCCACTGTCAGTAACTACAGTTGGTCGCTACATCTGTAAGTGCAAGTTAAAACTCTCCTATGCAAGGCGAAAACTGTTAATCAACAACACCCAGAAACGCCGTCGGCTTCGCTGGGCCTGAGCTCATCTAAGATGGACTGATACAAAGTGGAAAAGTGATCTGTGGTCTGACGAGTCCACATTTCAAATTGTTTTTGGAAACTGTGGACGTCGTGTCCTCCGGACCAAAGAGGAAAAGAACCATCCGGATTGTTATAGGCGCAAAGTTGAAAAGCCAGCATGTGTGATGGTATGGAGTAAGACATGGGTAACTTACACATCTGTGAAGGCACCATTAATGCTGAAAGGTACATACAGGTTTTGGAGCAACATATGTTGCCATCCAAGCAACGTTACCATGGACGCCCCTGCTTATTTCAGCAAGACAATGCCAAGCCACGTGTTACATCAACGTGGCTTCATAGTAAAAGAGTGTGGGTACTAGACTGGCCTGCCTGTAGTCCAGACCTGTCTCCCATTGAAAATGTGTGGCGCATTATGAAGCCTAAAATAGCACAAGGGAGACCCCCGGACTGTTGAACAACTTAAGCTGTACATCAAGCAAGAATGGGAAAGAATTCCACCTGAGAAGCTTCAAAAATGTGTCTCCTCAGTTCCCAAACCTTTACTGAGTGTTGTTAAAAGGAAAGGCCATGTAACACAGTGGTGAACATGCCCTTTCCCAACTACTTTGGCACGTGTTGCAGCCATGAAATTCTAAGTTAATTATTATTTGCAAAAAAAAATAAAGTTTATGAGTTTGAACATCAAATATCTTGTCTTTGTAGTGCATTCAACTGAATATGGGTTGAAAAGGATTTGCAAATCATTGTATTCCGTTTATATTTACATTTAACACAATTTCCCAACTCATATGGAAACGGGGTTTGTAGTTACTGACAGTGGTTTTCTGCAGTGTTCCTCAGGTGATTTCCTTTACACACAGGCGAGGTCGGTGAGCACAACCAAAATCACTCCATATATTAGGCGCACTGTTGATTTTTGAGAAAATAAAATGATTTTAAGTGCGCCTTATGGTCCGAAAAATACGGTAACATACAGCATATTCACACTGAGCCTTGTTTCTAAAAAAAATGAAACATCTTCCATATTAGATTTAATGCATTCAGAATTAAATCAGCAAGTGACTCATGCATGACCATTATCAAGTGTCTGCACAAACAACAAGCATGGCAACTTATACAAATCTAAAAGAAATACCCCATGTCTACTTGGAATAATGTTCTTTCTCTCTCATTTGTATTCGATGCATGCTTGGCGCAAAGAGACTTAGCTGTCATATTCAAGGCCTTCTTATTGCAGTGTATGTGTGTGTGTGTGTGCGTGTGTGCGTGTGCGTGTGTGTGTGTGTTCTTGTATTTCAACCCTTCTTGAGACATCAAGGAAAAGTACCTTCCATATGAGGACGGGTGAACAAGTTAGGACCGTAAGCATGGTCCCAATACGGAAAACCATTGCATCTAATAGAGAGCCAAATACTAGAGTCCGTGAACATTGCTCCAAAGTCAGGATTTTTGGTTGATTTAGTGTGCATACAAACGTAAACATTGACAGGTGCAAAGGCAGCAATATATGATAAAACAAGATGGCAGCTAAAAAAGGACTTTCCTATTCATCCCCAAAAAAAGCCCGCTAGGTGAACAGCTGATTTCACGACTTCCGGTGCTGACGTAAGACAACCGGTGTCCCATATGTGACCATAGGATGAACAAATACACTACGGTACTAAGACTATAGTGGCCATTAACAGTTAGTTTCTACAGCTGTGTTGCCCAAAGTGCGGCACAGGGGCCATATATGGTCCGTGACTCGTAAAATAAAGATCTCATTTGGACCCCTGGTGGTGAAACCTATCATAATTAGGGTGGTCCCAAAAAGGAGGGATTTTTCAAATTGACTTTGTTTCGGTTTTAAAAGTGCTCCGCCTCTGGCCAACATATGTAATAACAAGTGTGTGTAAGAAACTGAAATGCGCCCCCTTTGGCCAAAATGTATAGAAATAAATATGTATATAGAGACATACTGTAACAACTTAAAGTAAATAATGAAGATTAAAAACCCATACAAACAAACAATAAAATAAAAAAATAAAACATTTACTAAAGGCAGTCTTTTTCTCACAATGTATCAACTTTTTTCTCATAAAATTGGGAACAATTTGTCAAATTCTTTCTGTTTCTGTAATATTGCAATATTTTCTTGTAAAATTATTACTTTTTTTTGTCAAATTATTACTTTTTAATGCAAAATGGTGACATTTGTCATATAAAATTCTGACTGTATCACAATATTGCCAATTGCCATTTTGTTGTTCTTGTAAAAATAGTGACATTTTGTCCTAATTTTGCAGAGTAAAATTCAGATTACTATTATTATGATATTGCCAACATTTTTAAATTTTCGTAGAAAATTGTAAAATTCTGACTCTTTTCATAAAATTGCCAACATTTTAAGCTTTTCTTGTCAACTTACGTCTGTTATTGAGTAAAATTCCAACTTTTATCATAATATTGCACAAATGTTCAGTTTTTCTGGTAACATTTTGACTTGCGACTTTTATTATAGTAAGTTTTTCTTGTGAAATTTTGACCTTTTTCTTGTGAAATTCCAACTAATTTTTCACAACAAGCTTTTTTATATTTGCATAGTGTGTATATATTATTAATGTTGTAAATACAAATCTTTATATGTCTAGAAAGAGTGGTCGTAAAGAGGTACGCATTTTTCGGAGGTCTCATAAAGGTAAGAACTACAAGAATGTGTGTGTGTGTGTGTGTGTGTGTGTGTGTGTGCGTGTGTTCTTGTATTTCTACCCTTCTTGAGACTTCAATACGGAAAAGTACCTTCCATATGAGGACGGGTGAACAAGTTAGGACTGAAATCATGGTCCCAATACGGAAATCCATTGCATCTAATAGAGAGCCAAATACTAGAGTCTGTGAACATTGTTCCAAAGTCAGGATTTTTGTTTGATTTAATGTGCATTAAAAGTAAACATTGACAGGTGCAAAGGCAGAAATATATGATACAACAAGACGGCAGCTAAAGAAGGACTTCCCTATTCATCCCCGAAAAAACCTCCCAGGTGAACTGCTGATTTTACGACTTACGGTGCTGACGTAAGACAATCTGAGTCCCATATGTGACCATAGGATGAACAAATACACTACGGTACTAAGACTATAGTGGCCATTAACAGTTAGTTTCTACAGCTGTGTTGCCCAAAGTGCGGCACAGGGGCCCATATATGGTCCGTGACTCGTAAAATAAAGATCTCATTTGAACCCCTGGTGGTGAAACCTATCATAATTAGGGTGGTCCCAAAAAGGAGGGATTTTTCAAATTGACTTTGTTTCGGTTTTAAAAGTGCTCCGCCTCTGGCCAACATATGTAATAACAAGTGTGTGTAAGAAACTGAAATGCGCCCCCTTTGGCCAAAATGTATAGAAATAAATATGTATATAGAGACATACTGTAATAACTTAAAGTAAATAATGAAGATTAAAAACCCATACAAACAAACAATAAAATAAAAAATAAAACATTTACTAAAGGCAGTCTTTTTCTCACAATGTATCAACTTTTTTCTCATAAAATTGGGAACAATTTGTCAAATTCTTTCTTTTTCTGTAATATTGCAATATTTTCTTGTAAAATTATTCCTTTTTTTTGTCAAATTATTACTTTTTAATGCAAAATGGTGACATTTGTCATATAAAATTCTGACTTTATCACAATATTGCCAATTGCCATTTTGTTGTTCTTGTAAAAATAGTGACATTTTGTCCTAATTTTGCAGAGTAAAATTCAGATTACTATTATTATGATATTGCCAACATTTTAAAATTTTCTTAGAAAGTTGTAAAATTCTGACTCTTTTCATAAAATTGCCAACATTTTAAGCTTTTCTTGTCAACTTACGTCTGTTATTGAGTAAAATTCCAACTTTTATCATAATATTGCACAAATGTTCAGTTTTTCTGGTAACATTTTGACTTGCGACTTTTATTATAGTAAGTTTTTCTTGTGAAATTTTGACCTTTTTCTTGTGAAATTCCAACTCATTTTTCACAACAAGCTTTTTTATATTTGCATAGTGTGTATATATTATTAATGTTGTAAATACAAATCTTTATATGTCAAGAAAGAGTGGTCGTAAAGAGGTACGCATTTTTCGGAGGTCTCATAAAGGTAAGAACTACAAGAATGTGTGTGTGTGTGTGTGTGTGTGTTCTTGTATTTCTACCCTTCTTGAGACTTCAATACGGAAAAGTACCTTCCATATGAGGACCGGTGAACAAGTTAGGACTGAAATCATGGTCCCAATACGGAAATCCATTGCATCTAATAGAGAGCCAAATACTAGAGTCTGTGAACATTGTTCCAAAGTCAGGATTTTTGGTTGATTTAATGTGCATACAAACGTAAACATTGACAGGTGCAAAGGCAGCAATATATGATACAACAAGACGGCAGCTAAAAAAGGACTTTCCTATTCATCCCCAAAAAAAGCCCGCTAGGTGAACAGCTGATTTTACGACTTCCGGTGCTGACGTAAGACAACCGGTGTCCCATATGTGACCATAGGATGAACAAATACACTACGGTACTAAGACTATAGTGGCCATTAACAGTTAGTTTCTACAGCTGTGTTGCCCAAAGTGCGGCACAGGGGCCATATATGGTCCGTGACTCGTAAAATAAAGATCTCATTTGAACCCCTGGTGGTGAAACCTATCATAATTTGGGTGGTCCCAAAAAGGAGGGATTTTTCAAATTGACTTTGTTTCGGTTTTAAAAGTGCTCCGCCTCTGGCCAACATATGTAATAACAAGTGTGTGTAAGAAACTGAAATGCGCCCCCTTAGGCCAAAATGTATAGAAATAAATATGTATATAGAGACATACTGTAATAACTTAAAGTAAATAATGAAGATTAAAAACCCATACAAACAATAAAATAAAATAAAAAATAAAACATTTACTAAAGGCAGTCTTTTTCTCACAATGTATCAACTTTTTTCTCATAAAATTGGGAACAATTTGTCATATTCTTTTTGTTTCTGTAATATTGCAATATTTTCTTGTAAAATTATTACTTTTTTTTGTCAAATTATTACTTTTTAATGCAAAATGGTGACATTTGTCATATAAAATTCTGACTTTATCACAATATTGCCAATTGCCATTTTGTTGTTCTTGTAAAAATAGTGACATTTTGTCCTAATTTTGCCGAGTAAAATTCAGATTACTATTATTATGATATTGCCAACATTTTTAAATTTTCTTAGAAAATTGTAAAATTCTGACTCTTTTCATAAAATTGCCAACATTTTAAGCTTTTCTTGTCAACTTACGTCTGTTATTGAGTAAAATTCCAACTTTTATCATAATATTGCACAAATGTTCAGTTTTTCTGGTAACATTTTGACTTGCGACTTTTATTATAGTAAGTTTTTCTTGTGAAATTTTGACCTTTTTCTTGTGAAATTCCAACTCATTTTTCACAACAAACTTTTTTATATTTGCATAGTGTGTATATATTATTAATGTTGTAAATACAAATCTTTATATGTCTAGAAAGAGTGGTCGTAAAGAGGTACACATTTTTCGGAGGTCTCATAAAGGTAAGAACTACAAGAATGTGTGTGTGTGTGTGTGTGTGTGTGTGTGTGTGTGTGTGTTCTTGTATTTCTACCCTTCTTGAGACATCAACAAGGAAAAGTACCTTCCATATGAGGACCGGTGAACAAGCTAGGACTGAAATCATGGTCCCAATACGGAAATCCATTGCATCTAATAGAGAGCCAAATACTAGAGTCTGTGAACATTGTTCCAAAGTCAGGATTTTTGGTTGATTTAATGTGCATTAAAAGTAAACATTGACAGGTGCAAAGGCAGCAATATATGATACAACAAGACGGCAGCTAAAGAAGGACTTCCCTATTCATCCCCGAAAAAACCTCCCAGGTGAACTGCTGATTTTACGACTTCCGGTGCTGACGTAAGACAACCGGAGTCCCATATGTGACCATAGGATGAACAAATACACTACGGTACTAAGACTATAGTGGCAATTTTTTGGTTGTTCTTGTAAAATAGTGACATTTTGTCCTACTTTTGCCGAGTAAAATTCAGATTGTTATTATAATATTGTCAACATTTTTAAGTTTTCTTAGAAAAATGTGCCTTTTGTCGAATAAAATTACGACTCCTTTCATAAAATTGCCAAAATGTTAAGCTTTTCAAAACTGTTGTTGGGTAAAATTCCAACTTTTATCATAATATTGCACAAATGTTCCGTTTTTCTGGCAAAATTTTGACTTGCGACTTTTATTATAACACCGCCAAAATTCTAAGTTTTTCTTGTGAAATTGTGACCTTTTTCTTGTGAAATTCCAACTAATTTTTCACAACTAGCTTTTTTATATTTTCATATTATGTATATATTATTAATGTTGTAAATACAAATCTTTATATGTCTAGAAAGGGTGGTCTTAAAGAGGTAGGCATCTTTCAGAGGTCTCAAGAAGGTCAATCAATCAATCAATCAATCAATGTTTATTTATATAGCCCTAAATCACAAGGTAATAAATAATAGAATGTGTGTGTGTGTGTGTGTGTGTGTGTGTGTGTGTGTGTTCTTGTATTTCTTCCCATCTTGAGACATCAACAACGAAAAGTACCTTCCATATGAGGACCGGTGAACGAGATAGGACCGAAATCATGGTACCAATACGGAAAACCATTGCATCTAATAGAGACCCACATATTAGAGTCTGTGAACATTGCTCCAAAGTCAGGATTTGTTGTTGACTTAAAGTGAATACAATGTATGTATATATTATTAATGTTGTAAATACCAATCTTTATATGTCTAGAAAGGGTGGTCTTAAAGAGGTAGGCATCTTTCAGAGGTCTCAAGAAGGTCAATCAATCAATCAATCAATGTTCATTTATATAGCCCTAAATCACAAGGTAATAAATAATAGAATGTGTGTGTGTGTGTGTGTGTTCTTGTATTTCTACCCTTCTTGAGACATCAACAAGGAAAAGTACCTTCCATATGAGGACCGGTGAACAAGCTAGGACTGAAATCATGGTCCCAATACGGAAATCCATTGCATCTAATAGAGAGCCAAATACTAGAGTCTGTGAACATTGTTCCAAAGTCAGGATTTTTGGTTGATTTAATGTGCATTAAAAGTAAACATTGACAGGTGCAAAGGCAGCAATATATGATACAACAAGACGGCAGCTAAAGAAGGACTTCCCTATTCATCCCCGAAAAAACCTCCCAGGTGAACTGCTGATTTTACGACTTCCGGTGCTGACGTAAGACAACCGGAGTCCCATATGTGACCATAGGATGAACAAATACACTACGGTACTAAGACTATAGTGGCAATTTTTTGGTTGTTCTTGTAAAATAGTGACATTTTGTCCTACTTTTGCCGAGTAAAATTCAGATTGTTATTATAATATTGTCAACATTTTTAAGTTTTCTTAGAAAAATGTGCCTTTTGTCGAATAAAATTACGACTCCTTTCATAAAATTGCCAAAATGTTAAGCTTTTCAAAACTGTTGTTGGGTAAAATTCCAACTTTTATCATAATATTGCACAAATGTTCCGTTTTTCTGGCAAAATTTTGACTTGCGACTTTTATTATAACACCGCCAAAATTCTAAGTTTTTCTTGTGAAATTGTGACCTTTTTCTTGTGAAATTCCAACTAATTTTTCACAACTAGCTTTTTTATATTTTCATATTATGTATATATTATTAATGTTGTAAATACAAATCTTTATATGTCTAGAAAGGGTGGTCTTAAAGAGGTAGGCATCTTTCAGAGGTCTCAAGAAGGTCAATCAATCAATCAATCAATCAATGTTTATTTATATAGCCCTAAATCACAAGGTAATAAATAATAGAATGTGTGTGTGTGTGTGTGTGTGTGTGTGTGTGTGTGTGTTCTTGTATTTCTTCCCATCTTGAGACATCAACAACGAAAAGTACCTTCCATATGAGGACCGGTGAACGAGATAGGACCGAAATCATGGTACCAATACGGAAAACCATTGCATCTAATAGAGACCCACATATTAGAGTCTGTGAACATTGCTCCAAAGTCAGGATTTGTTGTTGACTTAAAGTGAATACAATGTATGTATATATTATTAATGTTGTAAATACCAATCTTTATATGTCTAGAAAGGGTGGTCTTAAAGAGGTAGGCATCTTTCAGAGGTCTCAAGAAGGTCAATCAATCAATCAATCAATGTTCATTTATATAGCCCTAAATCACAAGGTAATAAATAATAGAATGTGTGTGTGTGTGTGTGTGTTCTTGTATTTCTTCCCATCTTGAGACATCAACAACGAAAAGTACCTTCAATATGAGGACCGGTGAACGAGATAGGACCGAAATCATGGTACCAATACGGAAAACCATTGCATCTAATAGAGACCCACATATTAGAGTCTGTGAACATTGCTCCAAAGTCAGGATTTGTTGTTGATTTAAAGTGCATACAATGTATGTATATATTATTAATGTTGTAAATACCAATCTTTATATGTCTAGAAAGGGTGGTCCTAAAGAGGTAGGCATCTTTCAGAGGTCTCAAGAAGGTCAATCAATCAATCAATCAATGTTTATTTATATAGCCCTAAATCACAAGGTAATAAATAATAGAATGTGTGTGTGTGTGTGTGTGTTCTTGTATTTCTTCCCATCTTGAGACATCAACAACGAAAAGTACCTTCCATATGAGGACCGGTGAACGAGATAGGACCGAAATCATGGTACCAATACGGAAAACCATTGCATCTAATAGAGACCCACATATTAGAGTCTGTGAACATTGCTCCAAAGTCAGGATTTGTTGTTGATTTAAAGTGCATACAATGTATGTATATATTATTAATGTTGTAAATACCAATCTTTATATGTCTAGAAAGGGTGGTCCTAAAGAGGTAGGCATCTTTCAGAGGTCTCAAGAAGGTCAATCAATCAATCAATCAATGTTTATTTATATAGCCCTAAATCACAAGGTAATAAATAATAGAATGTGTGTGTGTGTGTGTGTGTTCTTGTATTTCTTCCCATCTTGAGACATCAACAACGAAAAGTACCTTCCATATGAGGACCGGTGAACGAGATAGGACCGAAATCATGGTACCAATACGGAAAACCATTGCATCTAATAGAGACCCACGTATTAGAGTCTGTGAACATTGCTCCAAAGTCAGGATTTGTTGTTGATTTAAAGTGCATACAATGTATGTATATATTATTAATGTGGTAAATACCAATCTTTATATGTCTAGAAAGGGTGGTCTTAAAGAGGTAGGCATCTTTCAGAGGTCTCAAGAAGGTCAATCAATCAATCAATCAATGTTTATTTATATAGCCCTAAATCACAAGGTAATAAATAATAGAATGTGTGTGTGTGTGTGTGTGTGTTCTTGTATTTCTTCCCATCTTGAGACATCAACAACGAAAAGTACCTTCCATATGAGGACCGGTGAACGAGATAGGACCGAAATCATGGTACCAATACGGAAAACCATTGCATCTAAAAGAGACCCACATATTAGAGTCTGTGAACATTGCTCCAAAGTCAGGATTTGTTGTTGATTTAAAGTGCATACAATGTATGTATATGTTATTAATGTTGTAAATACCAATCTTTATATGTCTAGAAAGGGTGGTCTTAAAGAGGTAGGCATTTTTCAGAGGTCTCAAGAAGGTCAATCAATCAATCAATCAATGTTTATTTATATAGCCCTAAATCACAAGGTAATAAATAATAGAATGTGTGTGTGTGTGTGTGTGTGTTCTTGTATTTCTTCCCATCTTGAGACATCAACAACGAAAAGTACCTTCCATATGAGGACCGGTGAACGAGATAGGACCGAAATCATGGTACCAATACGGAAAACCATTGCATCTAATAGAGACCCACATATTAGAGTCTGTGAACATTGCTCCAAAGTCAGGATTTGTTGTTGATTTACAGTGCATACAATGTATGTATATATTATTAATGTTGTAAATACCAATCTTTATATGTCTAGAAAGGGTGGTCTTAAAGAGGTAGGCATCTTTCAGAGGTCTCAAGAAGGTCAATCAATCAATCAATCAATGTTTATTTATATAGCCCTAAATCACAAGGTAATAAATAATAGAATGTGTGTGTGTGTGTGTTCTTGTATTTCTCCCCATCTTGAGACATCAACAACGAAAAGTACCTTCCATATGAGGACCGGTGAACGAGATAGGACCGAAATCATGGTACCAATACGGAAAACCATTGCATCTAATAGAGACCCACATATTAGAGTCTGTGAACATTGCTCCAAAGTCAGGATTTGTTGTTGATTTAAAGTGCATACAATGTATGTATATATTATTAATGTTGTAAATACCAATCTTTATATGTCTAGAAAGGGTGGTCCTAAAGAGGTAGGCATCTTTCAGAGGTCTCAAGAAGGTCAATCAATCAATCAATCAATGTTTATTTATATAGCCCTAAATCACAAGGTAATAAATAATAGAATGTGTGTGTGTGTGTGTGTGTTCTTGTATTTCTTCCCATCTTGAGACATCAACAACGAAAAGTACCTTCCATATGAGGACCGGTGAACGAGATAGGACCGAAATCATGGTACCAATACGGAAAACCATTGCATCTAATAGAGACCCACATATTAGAGTCTGTGAACATTGCTCCAAAGTCAGGATTTGTTGTTGACTTAAAGTGCATACAATGTATGTATATATTATTAATGTTGTAAATACCAATCTTTATATGTCCAGAAAGGGTGGTCTTAAAGAGGTAGGCATTTTTCGGAGGTCTCATAAATGTAAGAACTACAATAATGTGTGTGTGTGTGTGTGCGAGTGTGTGTGCTAATAATTTGCAGAGGATGTGACAGCACGGGAGACAAAGTGCAGTTCGTTAGAAGCGTTTGGTAAGGCGAGCCATCATTCCTAAACTCCACCTGCGCTACGGCTGCAACAATACCACAGCGACATCATTTAATAATCCATAGTGCGTCATTAGACTAACGCTATATGGACTGCTGGTGTTTACGGGCTGCTCCTCCACTTGCTCCCGTCGCGGAAGGCGTGCAGAAACAATTAGTAGCGCTTTCCAGCAAACGCGCAGAGGTTTGTCTTTATTAATCACTCTGCCAAGGCCGCTGATTGCAACCACAACAATCAATGAGACATTTTCAGAGTGGAGAAATTGAAAAATGAAAGTGTTGGCAGTTTGCAATTCTTGGTCGGTGAGGTGAGAGATTTTTTTTTTTTACTGTCAGGACCTATAATTACATTTTAAAGTAGCAGTACATTTTAAATGTGTGTGTGTGTGTGCTCCATTGGAAAGGAATCAGAGTGAAATATTATTACTGCAGCTGGCGGCTGAGAAGATGCTTGTTTCAGCATGCTGTGCATGACACACCCGCACAAACAGCCCCAATCAATGATGCCTTGAAAAATCTCCCCTTGAGTTGGAGTCAAGTTTTCCGGTCAGTGAAGACCGTTGGCCCTCGCAACCCGACACCCCCTCCAGCCCCCTGTGACCTGCTTCTGATTCACACTTCCAACCTGCTGCACTTGGTGTGACATCCGTTCCGCGCCAGTCCATACGTCACATTCTGCTAGTAGAAGACCCACAGACGTGGGCGCCGATCTTACGGACAACGCCCGTTGATGGCAACATTCAATCTTTGAAGTAATTTTTGAGAATTCATAATTTTGTGGCGAGTTTGGTCCGTGTTAGATAATAAAAAAAAGTAATAAATCATATAGTCTATAATTAACAAAACCTAACCGAGATTTCATTGTGCCCGTTAACGAACTAATGACTGTCGGGTTCAAACACTGATGACATCTATTAAACAGACAAGAAGCAAGGAATCATGCAGAGACAGAGTTCAATTTAGCTCATGAGGAGAACGCATGGAGCTGCATACTTAGTCACAGTCTCGCCCTACGCTCTAAGGCAGTGGTCCCCAACCTTTTTGTAGCTGCGGACCGGTCAACGCTTGAAAATGTGTCCCACGGACCGGGTTTTTTTGAAAAATGTATTTATTTATTTTTTTTTTTTTTTCATAAAGAAATACAATCATGTGTGCTTACGGACTGTATCCCTGCAGACTGTATTGATCTATATTGATATATAATGTATATATTGTGTTTTTTATGTTGATTTAATACTTTTTTAAAATTTTATTTATTTATTAGGGCATTTATTTTTTAGGGCAGCACGGTGGTAGAGGGGTTAGTGCGTCTGCCTCATAATACGAAGGTCCTGGGTTCGATCCTGCGCTCGGGATCTTTCTGTGTGGAGTTTGCATGTTCTTCCCGTGACTGCGTGGGTTCCCTCCGGGTACTCCGGCTTCCTCCCACCTCCAAAGACATGCACCTGGTGATAGGTTGATTGGCAACACTAAATTGGCCCTAGTGTGTGAATGTGAGTGTGAATGTTGTCTGTCTATCTGTGTTGGCCCTGCGATGAGGAGGCGACTTGTCTAGGGTGTACCCCGCCTTCCGCCCGATTGTAGCTGAGATAGGCTCCAGCACCCCCCGCGACCCCAAAAGGGATAAGCGGTAGAAAATGGATGGATGGATATTTATTTATTTATTTTTTTTTTTTCTTGTGCGGCCCGGTACCAATCGGTGGGCCGCGGCCCGGTGGTTGGGGACCACTGCTCTAAGGTACAGCTCCCGCGTCCCTCCATTTATTCAGGAGTTCCCCAGTCAACATCACTGAGGCCGCCTCTAAAAGGGCGTGATGTGACAGGTGGTGACAGTACACCTACTTTGAGACAAGAGCTATAGTGATGCATGCTTGGTTATGGTTTAAAGTCATACCCAACAATTGCGACATCAACTTTTTACCGTCAACTGAGTTTCGTTTTTTAATGATTTTTCCCATGCAAAAAATGTGCTTTGGCTCAAAAAAGGTTGAAAAACACTGCATTAGGCGCACCGGGTTATAAGGCGCACTGTCGATGTTTGAGAAAATAGAAGGATTTTAAGTGCCCCTTTTAGTCCGAAAAATTATGACAACATTCTTAATCTCGGTGTAAATACAACATAACCGCTGTTAATAGTAAACACCTAGGGCCTGAGCTACTAAAGGTTTGTGTGTATTAAAAGGTACAAACTTGACAGCACACACAAAGCTGATCTGCGTCTCTAAAATAAAAAGCCCCATCCATTTATCGTGTCTGTTTTCATGTACTGAATGCTGATGATCAGAAAGGCCACAATACTGGGAGGAGAAGATGCAAATGTAATATTTTAGCAGTCACATTATGATTTATCAAGAATAAAACTGTTCTGCGGCCGCTGTTTTGCGTCTGTATTTAGCACGTTTGAAATGTTAGTGCAAACCTGCACAGTGACACACAAATTGCAGTCAACATAATAGGACTGTGAGTAATACAAATATTATACATGGCGTCTTTTTTCCCCGTTGATACATTTTATAATTTTAGAGCTGCTGGATGACTTGAAGGGCTGATTATCGCAAATTCAATTGATTTGTTCTGTTTTCTTTTTCCATTTAGGAGATGTATTATCATTATATATGAGGAGCAACCACTTGCAATACGTATTTTCTTGGCTGGATCATTTCACGTGCACCATCGCAACGATCCTGCAGAGCCTCCCAGAGACCACTTTCATTGTGCTAAAAATAAGCCCTGTTGCCAAGATCAGACTTCTTCATCATCCAAAAAAGGTGGTTCATATTGAATTTCTGTGCTGTATTTCAATGACAAAGCACCACGGTTTTGAGCATTTAATTAGGCATTTTGATCGTCATTTAATTGGGAAGGTTTGCACCCCTGTTGCACTCGTTAAATGGTAAATGGGTTATACTGTATAGCGCTTTTCTACCTTTAAGGTACTCGAAGCGCTTTGACACTATTTCCACATTCACCCATTCACACACACATTCACACACTGATGGCGGGAGCTGCCATGCAAGGCCGTAACCGTGACCCATCAGGAGCAAGGGTGAAGTGTCTCGCTCAAGGACACAACGGACGTGACTTGGGTGGTAGAAGCCGGGGATCGAACCAGGAACCACTCAGGTTGCTGGCAGGGCTACTCTCCCAACCGCGCCATACCACCCCTCAATTGTACAGTCTTAGTAGATTACCCACTAATACCACACACTATTTTTATTAGTTTTTTTCCCACGCTATTTAGCACTTGTTTTTTGGAGCTTAGTAGATCAGGCCCCCATCTCTTCGGAAGCAAATTTGAGCCGTCTTATATTTAGGCCAATGTGATTTGTTATAGTTGACTAATTATTGATTGGTCAGTAATACAAATGTAACATTCCTCGGAGGGTAAATTGACTACCATTGCAGATTTTGAAAGACATTAGAACCCTGCCTACTCACGGTTCAGAATTTACTACCCCACATGGTTGCAATTTATTTTCTCTAAATATAAATGTCATGATCCGTGGTCCGGATCATGTTTTGTATTTTCTGTTAGTTTTGGACTCCTTGAGTTCTTGTTTGTGCACCTCTGAGTTTGTTTTGGTTGCCATGGTTACTCATTGTGTTCACCTGTCTCTGATTAGTGCTCGCCCGCTCACCTGCTTCCCGAGCACTAATCAGAGGCATTATTTAAGCTTGCCTTTGCCAGTCAGTCGGCCTGGCGTCATTGTTCGCTTCATGCCTTGTCCACAGGGGCGTCACTAGCTTTTAAGGACAGGGGGGGCTTAGCCCCCAGGAGATGCACAGGATGCGAGCGAACGTAGCGCACGAGCACAAAACTTCACAAACGGCTAACAAAGACTTAGAAATTAATCTAACCTACAGGACCGCAAGCAAAGTCGCAGAGAAAATGTGGACTGGATTTTGAGTGATGTGGGCATTTTCCATATGAACAAGTCAAAGGACCGCAAGAAAAGTCGCAGAGAAAATGCGGACTGGATTTTGAGTGATGTGGGCATTTTCTATATGAACAAGTCAAAGGACCGCAAGCAAGGTCGCAGAGAAAATGCGGACTGGATTTTGAGTGATGTGGGCATTTTCTATATGAACACGTCAAAGGACCGCAAGCAAGGTCGCAGAGAAAATGCGGACTGGATTTTGAGTGATGTGGGCATTTTCTATATGAACAAGTCCAAGGACCGCAAGCAAGGTCGCAGAGAAAATGCGGACTGGATTTTGAGTGATGTGGGCATTTTCTATATGAACAAGTCCAAGGACCGCAAGCAAGGTCGCAGAGAAAATGCGGACTGGATTTTGAGTGATGTGGGCATTTTCTATATGAACAAGTCAAAGGACCGCAAGCAAGGTCGCAGAGAAAATGCGGACTGGATTTTGAGTGATGTGGGCATTTTCTATATGAACAAGTCCAAGGACCGCAAGCAAGGTCGCAGAGAAAATGCGGACTGGATTTTGAGTGATGTGGGCATTTTCTATATGAACAAGTCAAAGGACCGCAAGCAAGGTCGCAGAGAAAATGCGGACTGGATTTTGAGTGATGTGGGCATTTTCTATATGAACAAGTCCAAGGACCGCAAGAAAGGTCGCAGAGAAAATGCGGACTGGATTTTGAGTGATGTGGGCATTTTCTAT
Source organism: Entelurus aequoreus (assembly GCF_033978785.1). Taxonomy (NCBI): domain Eukaryota; kingdom Metazoa; phylum Chordata; class Actinopteri; order Syngnathiformes; family Syngnathidae; genus Entelurus; species Entelurus aequoreus. The sequence goes on along the minus strand of NC_084740.1, from coordinate 8,266,987 downwards.
ATGAACAAGTCCAAGGACCGCAAGCAAGGTCGCAGAGAAAATGCGGACTGGATTTTGAGTGATGTGGGCATTTTCTATATGAACAAGTCCAAGGACCGCAAGCAAGGTCGCAGAGAAAATGCGGACTGGATTTTGAGTGATGTGGGCATTTTCTATATGAACAAGTCAAAGGACCGCAAGAAAGGTCGCAGAGAAAATGCGGACTGGATTTTGAGTGATGTGGGCATTTTCTATATGAACAAGTCCAAGGACCGCAAGCAAGGTCGCAGAGAAAATGCGGACTGGATTTTGAGTGATGTGGGCATTTTCTATATGAACAAGTGGAATGGATTGGATACCGACGCACTAAAGGGGCTCTCTACCTTACACTATGAAGTGAAGGGAAACTGAGTGAATAATGACAGGTTATATGATTATTTATTGAAACTCATATTCGGGCCACTTTATAATGAATATGTCGGCATGTATTTGTAAAAAAAAAAAAAAAAAAAAAAAAAAAAGTTTTTTTTTTTTTTTTTTTAACACCAAATTATTTAGGGGGGCTTAAGAACATTTTAGGGGGGCTTTAGCCCCCCTAAAATAGGCCTAACAACGCCAATGCTTGTCCACATAAGATTTGTTGTCCCTAGTCTATGCTAAGTGTTAGCTCCAAGTGCGATCAGCACGTTGTGCCTTCGCCTTGTGTTCCGTTTTTTTGTACTACTTTGAGTTTTGAGAATTAAATCATGTTTTTACCTGCACTCCTTGTCCGGAGTAGTCCGTCTGCCTTCCTGGGAGAACGACAATGACAATAAACTGATTAGGAATATACATTTTTTTAATGGTAACTTGAATAGAAAATACAGGCAGCGGTAAAGTTTAGATACATGAAGGAAATAATAAAGTGGATGAATGTTTATAACTGAATACATTTATACATGCATAAAAATGTGTTTTCTTTTGTATTATTTTTTTTGATGAATTTAAGTAACATTTATGACAACTTTTTTCCAAAACACAATATAGAATGTGAGATATAACAGGATAATGCATACATTTATCGTTTATTTTCGAAACGGCTACAAAAAAGTGGGACCCCAAAAATTTACCGTGGGACCCCATTTTTATGACTTAATAGGGTCCCTGGGAACCCAATTTAGAAAATTCCTAGCGCCAGCACTGATGGAGTATTGGTGCGTGCAAAGGCGGCATGGCCCGGGGGCCGTAGATGTGAAGTGAAGTGAAGTGAAGTGAATTACATTTATATAGCGCTTTTTCTCAAGTGACTCAAAGCGCTTTACATTGTGAAAGCCAATATCTAAGTTACATTTAAACCAGTGTGGGTGGCACTGGGAGCAGGTGGGTAAAGTGTCTTGCCCAAGGACACAACGGCAGTGACTAGGATGGCGGAAGCGGGGATCGAACCTGCAACCCTCAAGTTGCTGGCACGGCCGCTCTACCAACCGAGGTATACCGTCCCATTAGATCATTCATTCATTCATCTGGCCCGCGGGTCTTGACTTTGACACATAGGACTTACAGATGCTTTGACAAGATATAACGTTCTGTAACTGCACCTATTGTGCGTATGTTACTGTATGTCTATAGTTATTCATGTGTAAAACTGAAATCTAAAATGCATTTGATGACAATGAGAGGCACATTATTTGGCTAGCCCGTGGGTCAGCAACCCGTGGGTCTTGAGCCACATGCGGCTCGTTCGTGCCGCCAAGTGGCTCCCTGGAGCATTTTTAAGAAAAGGATTTAAAATGGAAAAAGCTGGGGGAAAAGGTTTTTTTTTAGAGATGTCCGATAATGGCTTTTTTGCCGATATGTGTAAGTTACCCATGCATTGGGCACCAATACACCCCCATACCATCACAGATGCTGGCTTTTGAACTTTGTGCCTATAACAATCCGGGAGGTTCTTTTCCTCTTTGGCCCGGAGGACACAACGTCCACAGTTTCCAAAAACCATTTCAAATGTGGACTCGTCAGACCCCAGAACACTTTTTCACTTTGCATCAGTCCATCTTAGATGAGCTCGGGCCCAGCGAAGCCAGCAGCGTTTCTGGGTGTTGTTGATAAATGGCTTTCGCTTTGCATAGTAGAGTTTTAACTTGCACTTACAGATGTAGCGACCAACTGTAGTTACTGACAGTGGTTTTCTGAAGTGTTCCTGAGCCCATGTGGTGATATCCTTTACAGACTGATGTCGCTTTTTGATGCAGTACCGCCTGAGGGATCGAAGGTCCGTAATATCATCGCTTACGTGCAGTGATTTCTCCAGATTCTCTGAATCTTTTGATGATATTACGGACCGTAGATGGTGAAATCCCTAAATTCCTTGCAATAGCTCATTGAGAATTGTTGTTCTTAAAATGTTCGACAATTTTGGCCAAAGGAGGCGCATTTCAATTTCTTACACACACTTGTTATTACATATGTTGGCCAGAGAGGGAGCACTTTTAAAACCGACACACGGTCAATTTGTAAAATCCCTCCTTTTTGGGACCACCCTAATTTTGATAGATTTCACCACCAGGGGTGCAAATGAGACATTCTCTATTAGATGCAATGGTTTTCCGTATTGGGACCATGATTTATGTCCTAACTTGTTTACCGGTCCTTATATGGAAGGTACTTTTCCTTGTTGATGTCTCAAGAAGGGTAGCAATACAAGAACACACACAAACACGCACACACACATCCTAAACCCCGCTTAGAAAAGCTATGCACTGCAAAACGTGCTCATTGTAGCCTCAACTCCTGATTGTGGTAAAAAATAAATAAAAAATCACATATTGTAATTATGTTTTCGTAGGTTAAAGTTGTTACGTTGGGGTCGCATTTTACTGCGTGGAGTCGTTCTCCCAGGATGCAGACGGAAACTCCGGGGTTAAGGTGCAGGTGAGACAATGATTTACTCTTATAAATCATACAGGATGCAAAACAAACAAGCGTGCCTATAGCATGGGACGCTAATGGAATAGCCAACAAGAAAAGCTTAGCACGGCAAACAAAAGGCAAAGCTTAGCTCAGGAATCAAGAAGTAACACGAGTAACTGTTGCATAGAGCAAATGAGACAGCCAGCCTGAGTGTGGCGAAAAACGGGGATAAGTGGCTCTCTGATTAGTGCCCGGCAGCAGGTGAGCGTCCCGAGCACTAATCAGAGACAGGTGAATCTAATCTGCACCCATGGCAACTAAAACACATACCCATGGGTGCTCAAAACAGTCGAACTAACTGAATCAAAACATGATCCGGGCAAAGGATCATGACAAAAGTGTTTTAAATATTGTGCTCCTAAGTTAATGTTGCTTATCAATTAAAATGTATTATTTATTGAGTTTATTTAATTTCATTTTTTAGTATCAAATAGTTCAAGTGGGTCAAAAAAGATTTCATTAAGGACACATTTTTTTGTAATCACAGTCAAATTGATGCTGTCATGTCTGTGTTGATCATGTTTTTGTTTGGCCATGTGCTGTTTTGTTTTTTTGGACACTTTCTTAGTTCCTGGTTGTTCACTCCCTTGTTTTGTTTCCATAGCAACCCATTAGTTTCCACCTGTCATGTCACACACCTGTTTCACGTTTTGAGTCACGCACCTGTTTTCACTAATCGTGTCACTGTTATTTAAAGGCCTACAGAAAGCCACTACTACCGACCACGCAGTCTGATAGTTTATATATCAATGATGAAATCTTAACATTGCAACACATGCCAATACGGCCGGGTTAACTTATAAAGTGACTTTTAAAACTTCCCGGGAAATATCCGGCTGAAACGTCGCGGTATGATGACGTATGCGCGTGACGAAGTCAGAGTAACGGAAGTTATGGTACCCGTAGAATCCTATACAAAAAGCTCTGTTTTCATTTCATAATTCCACAGTATTTTGGACATCTTTTGCAATTTATTTAATGAACAATGAAGGCTGCAAAGAAGACAGTTGTAGGTGGGATCGGTGTATTAGCAGCGGACTACAGCAACACAACCAGGAGGACTTTGTTGGAGCGCTAGCCGCGCTAGCCGCACTAGCCGCCGACCTCACCTTGACTTCCTACGTCTCCGGGCCGCCAAACGCATCGAGTGAAGTCCTTCGTCCTTCTGCCGATCGGTGGAACGCAGGTGAGCACGGGTGTTGATGAGTAGATGAGGGCTGGCTGGTGTAGGTGGAGAGCTAATGTTTTAGCATAGCTCTGTGAGGTCCCGTTGCTAAGTTGCTAAGTTAGCTTCAATGGCGTCGTTAGCACAGCATTGTTAACCTTCGCCAGCCTGGAAAGCATTAACCGTGTATTTACATGTCCACGGTTTAATAGTATTGTTGATTTTCTATCTATCCTTCCTTCTATCCTTTATTTTTTTGTTTCTATATGCAGTTAAAGCACGATGCTATCACGTTAGCTCATTGCTAAAGCATTTCGCCGATGTATTGTCGTGGAGATAAAAGGCACTGAATGTCCATTTCGCGTTCTCGACTCTCATTTTCAAGAGGATATAGTATCCGAGGTGGTTTAAAATACAAATCCGTGATCCACAATAAAAAAAGGAGAGTGTGGAATCCAATGAGCCAGCTTGTACCTAAGTTACGGTCAGAGCGAAAAAAGATACGTCCATCGCTGCCTCTCAAGTCCTTCACTGTAACGTTCCTCATCTACGAATCTTTCATCCTCGCTCAAATTAATGGGGTAATCATCACTTTCTCGGTCCGAATCTCTCTCGCTCCATTGTAAACAATGGGGAATTGTGAGGAATACTAGCTCCTGTGACGTCACGCTACTTCCGGTACAGGCAAGACTTTTTTTTTATCAGCGAGCAAAAGTTGCAAACTTTATCGTCGATTTTCTCTATTAAATCCTTTCAGCAAAAATATGGCAATATCGCGAAATGATCAAGTATGACACATAGAATGGATCTGCTATTCCCGTTTAAATAAAAACAAAATCATTTCAGTAGGCCTTTAAAGCCTGTCTTTTTCTGTTGGTCGGCCTGGCGACATTCACTCTGTTCACCTCTGCACACTTCATGCCATGTCAAGTAAGTTTTTTCTATTCATGCCACAGTTAGCGATTTTTGTTCATGTCCTTAGTTTTTTGCCCACGTGCAAGTTTTTGTTTCATAGTCAAGTTTGTACCTCCGCCTTGTGCGCGCCTTTAATTTGTTCTTTTTGTTATAGTAAAAAATAAATATGTCCTTACCTTCAAGGCCTACTGAAAGCCACTACTACCGACCACGCAGTCTGATAGTTTATATATCAATGATGAAATCTTAACATTATAACACATGCCAATACGGCCGGGTTAACTTATAAAGTGACATTTTAAATTTGCCGCTAAACTTCCGGTTCGAAACGCCTCTGCGGATGACGTATGCGCGTGACGTAGACCGGGGAACACGGGTATGCCTTCCACATTGAAGCCAATACGAAAAAGCTCTGTTTTCATTTCATAATTCCACAGTATTCTGGACATCTGTGTTCGTGAATCTGTTGCAATCATGTTCATTGCATTATGGAGAAGGAAGCTGAGCAAGCAAAGAAGAAAGTTGTCGGTGCGAAATGGACGTATTTTTCGAACGTAGTCAGCAACAACAGTACACAGCCGGCGCTTCTTTGTTTACATTCCCGGAAGATGCAGTCAAGATGGAAGAACTCGGATAACAGAGACTCTAACCAGGAGGACTTTTGACTTCGATACACAGACGCCTGTAGAGAACTGGGACAACACAGACTCTTACCAGGATTACTTTGATTTGGATGACAAAGACGCAGACGTGCTACTGTGAGTATGCAGCTTTGGCTTCTAAACATTTGATCGCTTGACCGTATGTGCGCAACTTTTTTTTGCGTATGTACGTAACTTTTTTAAAATATATAAGCTTTATGAACCTTGGGTTAGGTGAACGGTCTTTTGGGCTGAGTGATTGTGTGTGTTGATCAGGTGTTTGAATTGTATTGGCGTGTTCTATGGAGCTAGGAGCTAGCATAACAAACACGCAGGTGTTTTTATGCAGGATTAATTTGTGGCATATTAAATATAAGCCTGGTTGTGTTGTGGCTAACAGAGTATATATATGTCTTGTGTTTATTTACTGTTGTAGTCATTCCCAGCTGATTATCAGGTCACCCCCGGCTCTCACAGCATCTTCCCTATCTGAATAGCTTCAACTCCCCACTAGTCCTTCACTTGCACTTTACTCATCCACAAATCTTTCATCCTCGCTCAAATTAATGGGGAAATTGTCGCTTTCTTGGTCCGAATCTCTCTCACTTCATGCGGCCATCATTGTAAACAATAGGGAACTTTGCGTATATGTTCAACTGACTACGTCACGCTACTTCCGGTAGGGGCAAGCCTTTTTTTTTTATCAGATACCAAAAGTTGCAATCTTTATCGTCGTTGTTCTATACTAAATCCTTTCAGCAAAAATATGGCAATATCGCGAAATGATCAAGTATGACACATAGAATAGATCTGCTATCCCCGTTTAAATAAAAAAAATTCATTTCAGTAGGCCTTTAAAGCCATGTCCGCTCCAACTTTTATTGCATCTTGGGAAAACAAACAACCCTTAGTCCACGTTATGACGGATGCACTTTAAATCGTTTCAGTGACAGACTAAAACCACAATGTTAATAAAGTTATTGTTTGTTGCAAGTCGATCAATATTTTTTCTTTAATGTTAATAAGGATACAATGTTATGCAGAGGTGTACTTAGAACCGTTTTATAGATAAATGATAATATTTATGGGTGTGGCGAGAAGGGTGGGGGCACAATGTTTTCTCTTTCCTAGAAGCGGAGTAACAGAAACCGGTTGAGAAGCACTGCTCTAAAGTAACGGTATACTCTCACTTACCATATTTTTCGGACTAAACGGCGCACTTAAAATCCTTGCACGCTACACCGCTACAACAAAGATGACGGGGAGAAGACGCTGTCGAAGGTGAGCCACGTAAATAAGACCGCCCACAAAACGGCGCATCCTGAAGCGACTGTCAGAAAGCGGCTTGAAGATGATCTGTAAAACATCATCTATGCAACATTTTGACCAAAGAACCACCATTACATGTTATGTAGACCACAAGGAAGTGTTTTACATTTAGAAAAAAAATCATAATATGACTCATTTAATGCGCCTTATAATCCGGTGTGCCTTTTGTATGAAAAAAGACCTGACTAGACCCGCTCATCGGCAGTGCGCCTTATAATCCGGTGCGCCCTATGGTCCAGGAAATACGGTAAATACAATATTTGGCCAACAAATATCTTAGCGGGGTGCGACTTTGCAACGAATTGCCAATAAGTCATTGACCATTTGTCTAATGCTAATTAACGTACATGACTGTACAAATATTAGTATAGATCAAAAGTGATTGTGGAAGTTGCTTCCTAGCAGTACCACTGTAGACACGGCACAGGAGCCAAGCGTGCAGTTTTTAACAACGTTTTTAATGTACATAGGTTTTTATCAAAATCTCTCTCCCGCAGAACGTGACTTTTCAGTCACGTCCGTATCCTCTCTCCCCTCCTGCTCCCGGCCGCTTACTGTTAAAGACAACTGATGATTAGATTAACACGTATCACCTGTGAAATCTAATCACCTGCCAGCTGTGTCTCGCCGTCAGCCCATGCCCCGCCCCTAATCAATGGTGCTCGTCCTCAGCACCAAAGACAGAGGTGGTGACCTTTGCTCCTGCAGGCGCGCTGGCCACATCTCCCTCCACAGTGATGTAACAACAGTGTGTCGCTAATGTGAAGCCCTAGGGATAATAACAATGTTGATTTGATTTAAAACCTGATGCATATTGGCACGTACACTATGTTGAGACTGAACAGTTGATCTGCCGTTTCTTTTCTTCTCTCCTCTGCTCCCCTCTTCCTTGGAGGGGGGGTTGCACAGGTCCGGTGGCCATGGATGAAGTGCTTGCTATCCAGAGTCGGGACCCCAGGTGGACCGCTAGCCTGTGCATCGGTTGGGGACATCTCTGCGCTGCTGACCCGTCTCCGCTCGGGGCGGTTTCCTGCTGGCCCCACTATGGACTGGACTCTCGCTGATGTGTCGGATCCACTGTGGACTGGACTTTCACAATATTATGTCAGACCCACTCGACATCCATTGCTTTCGGGCTCCCCTAGAGGGGGGACCCACATATGCGGCCCTCTCCAAGGTTTCTCATAGTCATTCACATCGACGTCCCACTGGGGTGAGTTTTTTCTTGCCCGTATGTGGGCTCTGTACCGAGGATGTTGTTGTGGCTTGTGCAGCCCTTTGAGACACTTGTGATTTAGGGCTTTATAAATAAACATTGATTGATTGAATTATTTTATATTAATTAGACTTTATTTTCCATCTTCCTCCACCAAGGTCGTTAAGAGGGAACATGTCAATGAAATACTGAATCTTAAAATGAGGGCTTTCCTGAAGCTTCATCTCAAAGTGGAAATTAGAGGAGTGGCAGTGACATGGCAATTTAAGCAGAGACTTTTACCTGACAAGAGTTTTGTTGAAATATAGCGCTGATGGTTGTTTAAAGGGGAATAAATGCAAAGTAGTTGTGACCTGGAAGGAAGTGGATGTGAGCAAACACCCTTAAATCAGGCTCCCAAGTCCTTGTTAGTTCGTGGAAATTATGGGCGGCAACTGCTCGCAAATGAAAACATCGAGGCTGCCAACGCCGCTCTCAAACTTTCAAGGTGATACCCGATTCTTTGCATCAGTGGCGGCAGCAGCAGCAGCGGTGGAGCGTTGCCGGGGCGACAGAATTACTTGTCTTTTGATAAAGAATGTCAGGCAATCAAGAGGGAGCTGGGGGCGTTCGGAGCACATTCTGATAGGGTGGCGAGCGCCTACACCTCTTCTTCTCTTCTAGCGGCGCATGTGGGAAAAGCTTGCAAGTGCCAGAGTTTCTACACGGAGTCGTTACGCTTGGTTTTTAATGGACATGATAATGGGAGCAGCTGTGACCACTGCAGCAATGTACAGTAAAGCCATAATGACAACAAATGGACACTAATAGGTCACCTGCACATGATAGCCTGTTGGCTCCAGTGAGCATCCTGCACCTTCTGTTGGTGGTCAGTGCCTTTCTCACAATTATTGGCAAATAACTCGTTTTTTCAACACCAGGCGGCATTCAAACCAATAGTGCCAGTAATTAAATATATAGGATCTGTGTTCGGGATACGTGCCAAATGTGTCCAAATATAAAGATTGCTGCACAGCTCTAGTGCAGGCCTGGGCAATTATTTTGTCTCGGGGGGGCCACTATTTGAGAGAAAAATGTGTCTGATTTTTAGGAACTCTAATACAAAACCTCACAATAATGTTTGATTGAATGCTAAAAACTTAAAAAAACGGAATGGATTTTTTATTTTTTTTTTACTGAATGAGACACCCAGAATGTACATGAAAATAAAGAATGTGGGATTTACAATATTAACTATGGAGGATAAAACACTGAATATTGACAACATTTGAACGTCACACCCCCTCTCCATCCACCTATTTTACAATCAAGCGAATTGCAATAAAAATGCAACAAATGCGAAGGGTAAACAAAATGATCTGATGTATCACTAAGCTTTAGAACTTTGTCGTAAAAATCTCCTTCCACGTCTGTCCCTGACACCCGCATTTCAGGCTGGCTCTGGAAACACTCTGTGGAAACGCTCCCCACCCACACTGCTTGGTGCCTCGTCTGAGCTGCTGTGACTTAGAGACCTACTGAAACCCACTACTACCGACTACGCAGTCTGATAGTTTATATATCAATGATGAAATCTTAACATTGCAACACATGCCAATACGGCCGGGTTAACTTATAAAGTGCAATTTTTAATTTCCCGCCACACTTCCGGTTGAAAACGTTTTTTTATGCTGACGTATGCGCGTGACGTCAAGGGTTGGTACGGAAGTATACGGACCCATTGTATCCAATACAAAAAACTCTGTTTTCATCTCAAAATTCCACAGTATTCTGGACATCTGTGTTGGTGAATCTTTTGCAATTTGTTTAATGAACAATGGAGGCTGCAAAGAAGAAAGTTGTAGGTGGGATCGGTGTATTAGCGGCTGGCTGCAGCAACACAACCAGGAGAACAGAGATGGATAGCAGACACGCTAGCCGCCGAACTCACCTTAACTTCCTCCGTCTCCGGGCCGCCAACCGCATCTGTGATCGGATGAAGTCCTTCGTCGCACCGTCGATCGCTGGAACGCAGGTGAGCATGGGTGTTGATGAGCAGATGAGGGCTGGCTGGCGTAGGTGGAGAGCTAATGTTTTTAGCATAGGTCTGTGAGGTCCGGTTGCTAAGTTAGCTTCAATGGCGTTGTTAGCAGCAGCATTGTTAATCTTCGCCAGGCTGGAAAGCATTAACCGTGTAGTTACATGTCCATGGTTCAATAGTATTGTTGTTTTTTCTATCTATCCTTCCAGTCAGGGGTTTATTTCCTTTGTTTCTAAATGCAGTTAAGCACGATGCTATCACGTTAGCTCGTAGCTAAAGTGTTTCGCCGATGTATTGTCGTGGAGATAAAAGTCACTGTGAATGTCCATTTCGCGTTCTCGACTCTAATTTTCAAGAGGATATGGTATCCGAGGTGGTTTAAATTACAAATCCGTGATCCACAATAGAAAAAGGAGAAAGTGCGGAATCCAATGAGCCAGCTTGTACCTAAGTTACGGTCAGAGCGAAAAAAGATATGTCTTGCAATGCATTCTAGTCCTTCACTCTAACGTTCCTCATCCACAAATCTTTCATCCTCGCTCAAATTAATGGGGTAATCGTCGCTTTCTCGGTCCGAATCTCTCTCGCTCCATTGTAAACAATGGGGAATTGTGAGAAGTCCTTCCTCCGGTGACGTCACGCTACTTCCGGTACAGGCAAGGCTTTTCTTATCAGCGAGCAAAAGTTGCAACTTTATCGTCGATGTTCTCTACTAAATCCTTTCAGCAAAAATATGGCAATATCGCAAAATGATCAAGTATGACACATAGAATGGATCTGCTATCCCCGTTTAAATTTAAAAAAATCATTTCAGTAGGCCTTTAACTACGAAGGATAAAACACTGAATATTGACAACATTTGAACGTCACACCCCCTCTCCATCCACATATTTTAAAATCAAGCGAAACGCAATAAAAATGCAACAAATGCGAAGGGTAAACAAAACCTCACCTATTATCTGATATATCACTATGCTTTAGAACTTTGTCGTAAAAATCTCCTTCCACGTCTGTCCCTGACACCCGCATTTCAGGCCGGCCGCTCTGGAAACACTCTGTGGAAACGCTCCCCACCCACACTGCTTGGTGCCTCGTCTGAGCTGCTGTGACTTAGATTACCATAGTAACTGGTATATCATTGAAAAGCTAAAACTTAAAGTTAAAGTACCAATGATTGTCACACACACACTAGGTGTGGTGAAATTAACCTCTGAATTTGACCCATCCCCTTCTTCACCCCCTGGGAGGTGAGGGGAGCAGTGAGCTGCAGCGGTGGCCGTGCCCAGGAATCGTTTTTTGGTGATTTAACCCCCAATTCCAACCCTTGATGCTGAGTGCCAAGCAGGGAGGTAATGGGTCCCATTTGTATAGTCTTTGGTATGACTCGGCCGGGGGTTTGAACTCACGACCTACCGATCTCAGGGCTGACACTCTAACCACTAGGCCACTGAGCAGATTCCAACCATTGAAATACTTTGTATAGTTCAAGACTCACGGTCATTTGAAAACATCACTGCACATCATAATGGCGGCTACAGTTTCCATCTTAAAGATCTAAAAAATTATTTGTGAATATCCAGGGGACCAGATTGAAAAGCTTAACGGGCCGCATGTGGCACCCGGGCCTTAATTTGCCTAGGTCTGCTCTTCTATGACCATGACCATCGTTGTCTTATTAATAACAGCTATTCCAAAAGAAGCAGCCTTAGCATGGGGTGTTAAAAGATACACAAGGCGCTGCTCATTAGAGTTTATTTTTACAGTTGACTAATTTGCACGCTTGGATGTCTGTGGGTTTATATTTGTGTTGAGGTGAATAATACCGTGTACCATTTTCTTATATGATAGTGAGCTAACATATATTTGTATTTGGTCACAGAATATTTTAGAGGATTATCCCATTATGGAAATGTGCCTTTAGATAAGTTCGGCCGCAGAGGTCCATCACAAGCTCTCTAGACAGTGGTGGCTCTTGTTCTCAGGAAATTGGACTCTTAAAGGATAGCAGCAGTTGGATTTTAGAAGGAAGTGTAAACAAATTAGCAACATCTGGTAAGAAGCCCTCACAAGTAAGGAGTAGAGGTAAGGGTCGGAGATCACCCGACTCAAACCGATCAGAGGAAATAGATTGACTGGCCAAGCAACGAATTGGGCTTTGCCCGGACTGGCCGGCTCCAAGGCTAGAGTTACGAAGAGCGGGGGTCTTTGTGTAAAAGGTATTTAAGGACAGTGGTCCGAGAGGACATCAGAGGAGTAATCAGGCCCATACTCTTTCTCCTGGAAGCTGCAGTTCCAGTCTGAGGCTCGCTGAAACAAATAAAGCTTTTTGTTTGACGATTCCTCGTTGGCGTCTTCTTGGCTCCGTCGTAACGTGGATATGGGATGGTTTGTTTTCCCGGAATGCAAAGGAATTGGAGTGGACATGGTGTGAAGGTAAGGACATATTTTATTTTAACACTAACACAAAGTACAAACTAAAGGTGCGCACAAAGGTGACATTACTGGTTTTACAAGCAGAGGAGCATGTTCGGCAGCGCAAAATCACAGAGTACTTACAAGCAGACACAGTGTGTAGACAGAAAAGGGAGAAAGGACGCATTTTGGCCTAAAAACTGACGATACAGGTGACACTGAAACGCCTTCAGGAAGAGGTGCTTTAAAACATGGCGAACGTCCATCCGCAGTCGGCAGTGTTTTAGCTACTTCTAAATCACAAATCCTCGCCTCCATGGCGACAAATAAAGTAAGTTTCTTACAAATATCATTATCACTGCAGGACGAGGAATAGCTAAACATGCTTCACTACACATCGTAAGAAAATACAACTGCTCGTCACCGCTAACAAAAGCTAGTGCCTAAATGTAAACACATGCCATGGGTGGATCGACACCTGACATCCACTGTAATGATACCAAGTACAATAGTGTATCCAGTCGATACTAGTATGATTACATCGGTATTTTCTATCATTACAAAATCTTTTTTCCATTTTTTAAAACTCATATTATGTTTATAACATGGACACAACACTTTAAATATAAGAGCGATGTATGATCCTCTAACGACTTGGTATCGGATCGACACCTAAATGTGTGGTATCATCCAAAACCAATGTAAAGTATCCAAACAACAGAAGAATAAGTGATTATTACATTTTAACAGAAGGGTAGATAGAACATGTTAAACAGAAAAGAAGCAGATATTAACAATAAATGAACAAGTGGGTTAATAATTCATTTTTGCAACTCGTCCTTTATAATGTTGAAAAAAATAATAGAATGATAAATGACACAATATGTTTGAGTTTGAGTTTGAGTTTATTTCGAACATGCAAGCATACAGCATGATACATCACAATTTCCAGTTTCTCTTTTCAACATGTTGGAAAAGGAGTAGGAAGAAGCAGAGCTTATTTAATCCTACCCCTTTTCCTTTACATAACAGTCGCTAAACTTTTTTGTTCACTTCCTGTTCTCAATTTATTCACAATATACTCCATAAGTAATCACAATAAAAATAAATAGATGAATAATAATTGGTGAAGTAAGTTACATTTCATATGATGAGATAAGTAAGATTCTTTTGAGAGTGGATGAATGGATGGATGAAATAAATTGAGAATGTTTATCATGGTTCTTCTTCTTTGTACTTTGTAAACACTTTAAGTTTGAAGAGTTTCTTGAAGTGGATCATATTAGTACATTGTTTGATTGCTTTGCTTAATCCATTCCATAATTGAATTCCACATATTGATATACTGAAGGTCTTAAGTGTTGTACGTGCGTACAAATGTTTTAAATTACATTTTTCTCTAAGATTATATTTCTCCTCTTTTTTTGAGAAGAATTATTGTATATTCTTGGGTAGCAGGTTATAGTTTGCTTTGTGTATAATGTTAGCTGTTTGCAAATTCACTATGTCGTGGAATTTCAGTATTTATGATTTAATAAATAAAGGATTTGTATGTTTTGTATATCCAACATTATGTATTATTCTAACTGATCTTTTTTGTAACACCGTTAATGAATGAAGCGTACTTTTGTAATTATTTCCCCATATTTCTACACAATAACTCAGATATGTAACACTAGTGAGCAGTAGAGAATATTAAATGATTTTTTGTCTAGAACATGTTTTGCTTTATTCATTATTGACGTGTTTCTTGCTACTTTATGTTGTATATTTTTTACGTGAGATTTCCAGTTCAATTTATCATCAATCATTATACCTAGAAATTTGGTTTCATTTACTCTTTCAATTTCTATTCCGTCTATTTGTATTTGTGTTTGACTTTCTCTTCTACTGTTACCAAATAGCATTATTTTAGTTTTACTAAGATTCAACGATTGTCTGTTTTTGTCAAACCATCTTTTTAATTTGTTAATTTCTTCTGTTATTATTTGTATTATCTCCTGTGTGTTCTCTCCTGAACAAAAACGCTGTTGTATCATCCGCAAATAATACTAACTTTAAATCTTTTGTAACTTTACAAATGTCATTTATATAGAGATTGAATAATTTAGGTCCTAGTATTGATCCCTGAGGTACACCACAGGATATATTTAGCGTTGTAGACGTGTGTTCGCCTAGCTTCACGTATTGTGATAACTTCTTATCCAGTTTAAGACTAACCCTCTGATGCCATATCGTTCTAGTTTTTTGATTAAAATATTGTGATTAATTGTGTCAAATGCTTTAGTTAGATCCATAAAAACCGCTGCCGCACATTTTTTTACTATCTATTGCATTGGTAATTTCTTCTGTAATTTCAATTAAAGCCATTGAAGTTGAAACATTAGCTCTGTATCCATTTTGGTTCTCTTCCGAGTATTCTATTTTTATTTATGAAACTTAACATTTTTTGTTAAAATAAAGCCAATAATGCCATTTTTTGTGGTCCCATTTATTTAGAAAAGTATCAAAATACATTTTGATACCGGTACCAAAATATTGTGAAATGAAGTGAATTATATTTATATAGCGCTTTTCTCTAGTGACTCAAAGCGCTTTACATAGTAAAACCCAATATCTAAGTTACATTCAAACAAGTGTGGGTGGCACTGGAAGCAGGTGGGTAAAGTGTCTTGCCCAAGGACACGAGGACAGTGACTAGGATGGCGAAAGCGGGAATCGAACCTGGAACCCTCAAGTTGCTGGCAAGGCCACTCTACCAACCGAGCTATGCCGTATTGGTATCGGGACAGCCCTACTGTGGACTCAACAGACTTCTCGGTTCATATACCCGTAAGCTGCATATTGGATCTAATTCTTCTAAAATTGTTAGAGTGTCCGCCCTGAGATCGGTAGGTTGTGAGTTCAAACCCCGGCCGAGTCATACCAAAGACTATAAAAATGGGACCCATTACCTCCCTGCTTGGCACTCAGCATCAAGGGTTGGAATTCGGGGTTACATCACCAAAAATGATTCCCGGGCGCGGCCACCACTGCAGCCCACTGCTCCCCTCACCTCCCAGGGGGTGATCAAGGGTGATGGGTTAAATGCAGAGAATAATTTTGCCACACCTAGTGTGTGTGTGACAATCATTGGTACTTTAACTTTAACTTTAAATGACCTCTCCAAAGACAAAAATATGACTTGAAATGTACTGTTTACAAAGCAATATGTCCTTACCTCAGGGTCAACTGGACGTAAAAGTCATCCCCAAGGCGTTATTATAGTTTGATCTTTGTCGTCGATTTTCTTATTCTCTTTCAGAGAAGGCATTTCCTGGTGTAGGATAAGAGACCTCCCCTTTACCACAAAACCCGTTAAATTAATAACCCTTAGTGAATTAAACTTGTTTAAATTTGCCTCAATATCATCGCCCATTTAAAAGGTTCATGATTTTTAGCACAGCACAGGCATTAAATCACTGGGAACTAATGGATTATTCCTCATGGGGGGGATCGTTTTTTTGGAGGATTATACCTCCAAAATGTTTTTTAGTCCCATGTACAAGTAGTACTTTTTTCAATTTTATAATGACATACCTGAGTGCAAGTCTACCGGAAATAGCAGTAGCACTTTCAGTAAACCAAGACTTTAAAGGCCTACTGAAATGATTTTAAAAAAAAAATTAAACGGGGATAGCAGATCTATTCTATGTGTCATACTTGATCATTTCGCGAGATTGCCATATTTTTGCTGAAAGGATTTAGTAGAGAACAACGACGATAAAGATCGCAACTTTTGGTATCTGACAAAAAAAAGCCTTGCCCCTACCGGAAGTAGCGTGACGTAGTCAGTTGAACATTTCCGCAAAGTTCCCTATTGTTTACAGTGATGGCGGCCATAAGTGAGAGCGATTCGGACCGAGAAAGCGACGATTTCCCCATTAATTTGAGCGAGGATGAAAGATTTGTGGATGAGGAAAGTGCAAGTGAAGGACTAGTGGGGAGTGGAAGCGATTCAGATAGGGAAGATGCTGTGAAAGGCGGGTGGGACCTGATATTCAGCTGGGAATGACTACAACAGTAAATAAACACAAGACATATATATACTCTATTAGCCACAACACAACCAGGCTTATATTTAATATGCCACAAATTAATCCCGCATAACAAAGACCTAGGTGTTTGTTATGCTAGCTCCTAGCTCCTCTGCTAGCTCCCGTCCATATAACCCGCCAATACAATTCAAACACCTGCACAACACACACAATCACTCAGCCCAAAGGACCGCTCTCCTAACCCAAGGTTCATAAAGCTTATACATTTACCCAAAGTTACGTACGTGACACGCACGTACGGGCAAGCGATCAAATGTTTGGAAGCGCAGCTGCGTACTCACGGTAGCACGTCTGCGTCTGTGTATCCAAATCAAAGTAATCCTGGTAAGAGTCTGTGTTGTCCCAGTTCTCTACTGGCGTCTGTTTATCGAAGTCAAAGTCCTCCTGGTAAGAGTCTCTGTTGTCCGAGTTCTTCGATCTTGACTGCATCTTTCGGGAATGTAAACAATGAAACACCGACAACTTTCTTCTTTGCTTGCTCAGCTTCTTTCTCCATAATGCAATGAACAAGTTGCAACAGATTCACCAACACAGATGTCCAGAATACTGTGGAATAATGAGATGAAAACAGAGCTACTTTGTATTGGCTTCAATGGGGTACCGATACTTCTGTTTCACTGGCTACGTCACACGCATACGTCATCATCCAAAGGCGTTTTCAACCGGAAGTTTAGCGGGAAATTCAAAATTGCACTTGTCGTATTGGCATGTGTTGCAATGTTAAGATTTCATCATTGATATATAAACTATCAGACTGCGTGGTCGGTAGTAGTGGCTTTCAGTAGGCCTTTAAGAATGAGCTTCACAGATACGAACAAGGATGTTTGGTGTCTAATTCAACACACAAAAACATGTTTGACAGTGTACGCTCTTTCCACACCCAGAGGAATAAATTAATCAATGTGATCAATTGTTCTTGACTGTCACGGCCAGGGCGCATTCCACGCCCACATGCCGGCAAGGCTGTGGGCGATCAGCAATCACCGCACCTGGACCTGATGAGAGGGAGCTGTATAAAGGACCAGTGGACCCAAGGATCCAGGCGAGAACGTAGTTTACCTCTTTGGATACCTGCCTTCCCGAGTCTCCCCCGTTGTTATCTCCCGTTGTTTCCCCCATGGTTTTTGGACTGCCTTCTTCGATCCTTGACCCTCGCCCGGACACGGACTCTGACGCCTCTCTCTCGCCCTGGACCTTCTGCCTGCCCCATGGACTGCCTTCCTGCCTTGTTCCTTCTCCTCATTTCAACATTTGGTAAGACTCAACAGCTAATTATTCATACACGACACATTGTCATTTCAAAAGTGCTGCATTTCAAGTTCTGGATGCATTTCAACTTTTTTTTTCATGCAATATATCACTTTTGTGTCATGACCCTCCATGACTGTTTTGGACGGGTGTTTTTCTTCCTGTTCTTGGTATTATTTCCGTTTCAGTGCTCTTGTTTTTTTTATTGTTTCCACTTCCTGTGTGTTTTCATTTCCTGCCACTTCATCTCTGGCCTGAGCCCTGCCTCCCTCACCTGTACCTGTTTGCCAAGCAGGATGTTTTTTTTAATCCTTCCGGATTTTTGTTTGTCGCTACCAGAAGACGTGGAGACATTTTTGTGCCCTTCCTCGCTGAACTTTGTCTCATTAAATACATTGTAACCTGCGCTCCGACTGCCGTCTCTGCATCCTGGGGTCAAGCTTGAAGCTTTGCTTTAGTCCAGGGTCAGCAACCCAAAATGTTCCAGCACAGAGTGTACAACAAACCTTAATACTTATGTTTAGCTGACAAAATGTAAGTACCAATTGTCACACACCCTAGGTGTGGAAAAATTATACTCTGCATTTGACCCATCACCCTTGATCACCCCCTGGGAGGTGAGGGGAGCAGTGAGCAGCAGCGGTGGCCACGCCTGCGAATCATTTTGGTGATTTAACACCCAATGCCAACCCTTGATGCTGAGTGTCAAGCAGGGAGGTAATGGGTCCCATTTTTATAGTCTTTGGTATGACTCGACCGGGGTTTGAACTCACAACCTACCGATCTCAGGGCGGACCCTCTAACCACTAGGCCACTGAATGCGCACTCAGCTGTGCGCTCTGCTGATTGCGCCTCCAAGAGCGCACAGCTGCAATCAATCTTCAATCTGCACACCTGTCGCTGATGAGCTCCCTGGGCTTCTTAAGCCAGTGCAAACCTGCGTTTCGGGCCAGAACGTAGCTACCTGTCCTGTACAGTAAGCCGTATTACTTGCTCAATGCAATCCTGCTCTCTCTATCTTTTTTCTTCTGTGTTTCATTGTGCGTTGTCCTGTGTCGTGTCGTTCCTGTGGCAAACCTCTGTTCCCGCGTGACGAGCTGTGTGTCTCGTCTTCCCTGTTGTTCCTCTCTAAATCTCTGGCTGCCCCTCTTGGATCTCGACCTCCCGCCTGGACACGGACCTGTTGGTGCCCCTCTATCGCCCCTCTATCGCCCCCGACTTCCTGCCTGCTCACGGACCTCCGAGGTTGTCTTGTTCCCTTCCTGGACTTCCTCACCTCTCGCTCAACACTCCTGGTAACACTCATTCATTCCTACACATAGTCACATACCATACACACTCTTGGATTTAGTCACACTCCATTCTCTGGTTTAATTATATTATGTATTGTTATTATATATACTAAATATATATAATAAATACATAGAGCTATACTATGGCCCTTGTTGTCTGTGCCGTCTACTCCCCCCTGTACACAACACAAAAAGTCAAAATTGGGCGCCATGGAATCTTTTAACTGAGGAGACCAAACTATCAGCAATTTACTTCAACTCAATGCATTGTTTTGTTACTCCATGGCTTCATCAAAATATGTTTTGGATTGGATCAAACCCGTTTAGGATTAGACAAACAAACACTGCACAGGGTTACAGAACAGGAATGCTGATGGGTCACCACTATGGTGCCCCGTAAAAGGTGGGAAAAAGGTAGACGCACGCGGGATGATGAGTAAAAAAAAGTACATCTCAAACAGGGCTTCTGAGGGGCCCGGTCTGGTGTCAGAAAAAAAACTTGATAGCAAAGCACATATACATATTACAACATACAACTAGAGAATTGCAATAAGGGGGTGAGAGGGTGGGCATCCGGGCCGAATACCCATGTGGGATGAAGCGTCGAGGGCGTGGGATGGGGGGTGAGGTACGTATGTGTGTGTGTGTGGCGTGTATTTTCTGTGGACATATATGTGTGTGTAAGCCTGCAGCGTGTCTCTGTTCTGCAACCTCGGTGCTC
Organism: Entelurus aequoreus; assembly: GCF_033978785.1. Taxonomy (NCBI): domain Eukaryota; kingdom Metazoa; phylum Chordata; class Actinopteri; order Syngnathiformes; family Syngnathidae; genus Entelurus; species Entelurus aequoreus. The sequence continues at coordinate 8,247,003 of NC_084740.1, read as the reverse complement.
TTGCAACCGCGATAACACAGCCAGGCAGTTCAAAGTCAACAACAACAGGTGTGTGTCCATGAGAGACAGGAAATTAATTTGTTGTGTCCTCCGGGGGAGTCTTGAAGCCGGGGAAACAATCCAAATTAGAATCTTAGTGTTGGCTTTTGCTTTTTACTTTTAATTGTCTATTTCTGGTCCTCAAATTCATCCTGCAGGGCAGACGGTCCGATGTTATCCAACATCACAAGAGTGTCCACAGTTCTGCCCGCGTCCTCCAATCATTTGTGGCAGCTTTAGGCTACCATGAATGGCTGCGAGCATCTTCCAAATTGTCGACAAACCAGAGCAATGCTTACTCCAATCAGCAGATGTCTTGTTGTCACAATTTTGAATAAGTAGGTATCGTCAACGTCCTCGACTGGAAGGGTCGCCAGGCACGCTGCACTCCTTCTCCTCCCAAGAATCTGTCTTGTGTCCAGCGACAACCGCTCCGTCAAGACAGGCCGGTTCCTTCAAACCTGAGATCTTGTCAATTTTGTTGGTAGGGTAGTTAATCAATTCCGTTGTTTAGATTTTAGAGAGCAGTGCAAAAAGAGGCAACATAAAAGTTAAGACAAGACAAAACAAAGAAGCAATCTGGCGCCTCTGTAGTGGCTGGTGGTGGCAGGAGCTCTGTGCTCTTGTCAATCAATCAATCAATGTTTATTTATATAGCCCTAAATCACAAGTGTCTCAAAGGGCTGTACAAGCCACAACGACATCCTCGGTACAGAGCCCACATACGGGCAAGGAAAAACTCACCCCAGTGGGACGTCGGTGAATGACTATGAGAAACCTTGGAGAGGACCGCATATGTGGGTAACCCCCCCCCTCTAGGGGAGACCGAAAGCAATGGATGTCGAGTGGGTCTGACATAACATTGTGAAAGTCCAGTCCACAGTGGATCCAACACATCAGCGGGAGTCCAGTCCACAGCGGGGCCAACAGGAAACCATCCCGAGCGGAGACGGGTCAGCAGCGCAGAGATGTCCCCAACCGATGCACGGGCTAGTGGTCCACCCGGGGTCCCGACTCTGGACAGCCAGCACTTCATCCATGGCCACCGGACCTATGCAACTCCCCCTCGCAAGGGACAGGGGAGAAGAGGAGAGAAGAAAAGAAACGGCAGATCAACTGGTCTAAAAAAAGGGGGGTCTATTTAAAGGCTAGATTATACAAATGAGTTTTAAGATGGGACTTAAATGCTTCTACTGAGGTAGCATCTCTAACTGTTACCGGGAGGGCATTCCAGAGTACTGGAGCCCGAATAGAAAACGCTCTACAGCCCGCAGACTTTTTTTTGGCTCTGGGAATCACTAATAAGCCGGAGTTCTTTGAACGCAGATTTCTTGCCGGGACATATGGTACAATACAATCGGCGAGATAGGCTGGAGCTAAACCGTGTAGTATTTTATACGTAAGTAGTAAAACCTTAAAGTCGCATCTTAAGTGCACAGGAAGCCAGTGCAGGTGAGCCAGTATAGGCGTAATATGATCAAACTTTCTTGTTTTTGTCATGTCTTGTGTCATTCTTTTGTGTTCCTGATGCTTCCCTCTTGTGTTTTTATTTTTAATTCTTTTTTTTTTTTGCCTTTTGGTTCAGGACCCTTAGGGACTTTGCGACAAGGGGTGGCACTTACTTGTGAGATACTTGTGAGCTGCGGGTTGACGGTCCTTCAATAAATGACACGAGCAAGTACCAGTAAACAAGCAACACCAAAACTTTGATGTTCAATTGAGAATATACTGTAGAACTTACACACGGCGCTCAAATATCTGTCAAAATGTTTTAGCACAACTTTGTTAAGCTACGAAGCTCCACCGTTTAATGGAACGCGGAGCATTACGGCTACAGTAGTCAAACGTACTGTGCTTCAACGTACCAATATTATTGAGTGTGTATAAGGACCCCAAAATGGCACCTATCAGGAGGCATTCTCTGGCATTTTGTTTTGCAATATTATGCAAAAACAACTCTTTTTACCTATGGTTACATGCTGATGTGTATTTGGGAGCTGCATACGTCCCGAAAATGCGCGCGCCTCCACCATTGTAGTGCCTGCCGTAGTTGATAAAGTAAAGCAAATATCGTATTTTATCGGACTATAAGGCACACTTACAATCCTTTAAGTTTCTGAAAACTCAACAGTGCGTGTCACGTCAACTAACAGAACGCAGAAGCAGTATCATTCAAAATATCCACTTGTCCCCCTCCAGACCTGCAGGGGGCAGAGAAACACAGCCACATCACAATTGACCAAACTTCCTGTCAGGCAGCAGGGATGGCCATTTTGCCGACAGACCAGCATGTGGGCTTGGAGAACAAAGAAGGAAAAGCCTGTTAGTAAGAGAAACAAAAGCTTAAACAAAGCAAGCAACTATACATCCATCCATCCATGTTCTTCCACTTATCCGAGGTCGGGTCGCGGGGGCAGCAGCCTAAGCAGAGAAGCCCAGACTTCCCTGTCCCCAGCCACTTTGTCCAGCTCTCCTGCCGATCGGACGTGCCCCAAATGCCAGGGAGGCGTTAGGGTGGCATCCTGAGCAGATGCCCGAACCCCCTCATCTGGCTCCTCTCGATGTGGAGGAGCAGCGGCTTTACTCTGAGTTCCTACCGGATGATAGAGCTTCTCACCCTATCTCTAAGGGAGAGCCCCGCCACCCGGCTGAGGAAACTCATTTCGGCCGCTTGTACCCGTGATCTTGTCCTTTCGGTCATAACCCAAAGCTCATGACCATAGGTGAGAATGGGAACGTAGATATACCGGTAAATTGAGAGCTTTGCCTTTCGGCTCAGCTCCTTCTTCACCAAAACGGATTGATACAGCGACCGCATTACTGAAGACGCCGCACCGATCCGCCTGTCGATCTCACGATCCACTCTTCCCCCACTCGTGAGCAAGACTCTTAGGTACTTGAACTCCTCCACTTGGGGCAATATCTCCTCCCCAACTTGGAGATGGCACTCCACCCTTTCCCAGGCGAGAACCATGGACTCGGACTTGGAGATGTTGATTCTCATCCCAGTCGCTTCACACTCGGCTGTGAACCGATCCAGTGAGAGCTGAAGTTTATGGCCAGTTGAAGCCATCGGGACCACATCATCTGCAAAAAGCAGAGACCTAATCCTGCAGCCACCAAACCGGATCCCCTCAACGCCCTGACTACGCCTAGCAAGCAACTAGAACAGTGGTTCTTAACCTTGTTGGAGGTACCGAACCCCACCAGTTTCATATGCGCATTCACCGAACCTTTCTTCAAATTCAAGACAAAGTTATATGTTTTTGGTAACACTTTAGTATGGGGAACATATTCTAAGTAACAAAGACTTAATTTAGAGTTATTTGGTTAGGGTTAGGGTTACAGGGTTAGGGCCAGAGTTAGAGGGTTAGGGTTATAATAAGGCCATGCCGAATAAGGCATTAATAAGTATTTAATAATGACTAGTTAAGAGCCAATATGTTACTAATTTGCATGTTAATAAGCAACTAATTAATGATGAATATGTTCCCCATACTAAAGTGTTACCATGTTTTTTTACTGGTGCACAAAATGAACCGTGCATGAACATCACCTTGTTCAAACAACAAAACCAACACAGTGCATAAACTCACAACAAATTACACACCTGCAAATCAGTCTGACTTCTGCTGTTGCCGTATCCGTAATACGCCGATAGGGAGAAGTTTTTATTTACATGATGAGTCGGGTGTGTCTTGACCTCCGCCGAACCCCTGAGCCCGACTCACCAAACCCCTAGGGTTCGATCGAACTCAGGTTAAGAACCACTGCCTTAGACGCATACTCGCTCATCCAAGCGGACTGGACACTGGCCGAGAGTTGGTGGGCGGCCGAGGGTGGAGTTGGCTGCTTTGTTGGGTCCGCTCCTGCCTCTGGCCATGCTCCACCCCCACCCCAGCAGACGATGGCGTGGAACACCACAGAGGCCACCACAGTGTGTGTGGGTGTTGAACTCATGTTTTTGTATGGTTGCTTGTCTATGCATGGTGCAATCGCGTGTGTGTAATGTATATTATTGGTTGATTATGTTTTATTGGTGTTGTTGTTTTACTTTTGTGGCTGTGTCTAGAAGTAGCTGGTTGCATCAGCTCTTCTCTTTTAATGTCTTTAATGTCCTTTGTGTTCTTGGATGTTTCCCTCTTACACACATATTTATGTGTGCTATGGATATGAGTTTTTTTCCCTTGGCCTCAGTCTGGACCCCTTCTCCAGGGGCCCAGGTTTAGACTGAATTATAATTTTTTTTATAACCCCCCCTTCCTAGTATTTACCTGTTTCTCATCTTTTTTGTAAGGGGCGCCGGATGTTGGCAGACCCGTTAGCGATCCTGTTCTGTCTCCCTGTAATGTTTGTCTGCTCTTTAATGGGATTGTGTTAAAAATCTTAATTTCCCCTCAGGGATTAATAAAGTACTTCTGATTCTGATTGTGATTCTGAGGAGAGATAGGGATAGGAATGCCAGTAAGAATTAATTTGTTTAAACCCTTTTTATAATAACTATAATACCAACAACATATGTACTGTACATACATTTAAAATGTTTTCATACTGCAGCAGAAGTAAGTAATAGTAATAATAATACAGAAGTAATAAGTAGAAGTAATAATGTAGAAGTGACAGTGCAGCCAAACAATAGACGCAGACTTAATGAAACATCTTTCCTCCTTTCATTGTGCAAATGCTGAAATGCATTCATGCTGACAAGCATTGACACGTATTTACCTAAATATTATTGAATCTAAATGAGCGCTCAGTCCAATAATAGCAAACAATTATGGTTTGATCAAAGCAAAGCAGTCATTGGGGCTCACCACATAACAAAAACATTTCATTTAACATGTTCTGACAAACCCCCACACAAGCTAAACATTACTGCACACCGCAATTCTACTGTAATTGATAGGAACATTCATCAACAGCTAGTATAGTTCACCATTTTCAGCGCTTTATTCAATCAATCAATCATTGTTTATTTATATAGCCCTACATCACAAGTGTCTCAAAGGGCTGCACAAGCCACAACGACATCCTCGGTACAGAGCCCATGTTATTACTCACATACTGTATGTATTTGTGATTAAACGCTTCGCTCACCACATCATTTCTGCATCCTACACTGTAGATCAGGGGTAGGGAACCTGTGGCTCTTTTGATGACTGCATCTGACTCTCAAATAAATCTTAGCTGACACTGCTTAACACGATAAGTAATGAATAATTCATCCAACGCCCTTGACGCGAATCCCTTAGGGGTGATGGACGGCTGGGCAGTGCCTGAAGAGCTGCAGCCTTACACCGTAGCCCCCACTCCCCCCCTCTGTTGCAAGTCTCGAGTTGTATGTTGTAATACGTATGTGTGCTTTGCTCTGGAGTTTTTTTCCCCATTGCTGTTCTGTGACCCTGTACACTGTTTGTTTGTCTAATCTAGCACGGGTTTGTGCTGAAAACAACATTTTGTTGTACTTGCGCAATAACAATAAAGACCTACACTACGTTTCAATGAAGATAACTTTAAACTAGTCTTAACTTTAAAGAAATGCACTCTATACATTGCTAATGTGGTAAATGACTATTCTAGCTGCAAATGTCTGGTTTTTGGTGCAATATCTACATAGGTGTATAGAGGCCCATTTCCAGCAACTATCACTCCAGTGTTCTAATGGTACAATGTGTTTGCTCATTGGTTCAGAAGGCTAATTGATGATTAGAAAACCCTTGTGCAATCATGTACACAAAACTGACCTTCCTTTGAGCAGATTGAGTTTCTGGAGCATCACATTTGTGGGGTCAATTAAACGCTCAAAATGGCCAGAAAAAAGATAACTTTCATCTGAAACTCGACAGTCTATTCTTGTTCTTAAAAATTAAGATATATATATATATATATATATATATATATATATATATATATATATATATATATATATATATATATATATATATATATATATATATATATATATATATATAACATACATACATATATACACACATATGTACACACTTACACACACACGCACACACACACACACTTATAAATACATACATATGTATGTAAGCTGTGAAGTACAGTATGTACAGTATGTGTGTTTGGGTCCTATTTTTAGCAACACTGATACAAAACCTGTCTTCTGAACTTTGCGCCCATAACAGTCCGGATGGATCTTTACCTCTTTTCCACAGTTTCCAAAAACAATTTGAAATGCATCAGTCCATCTTAGATGAGCTCGGGCCCAGCGAAGCCGGCGGCGTTTCTGGGTGTTGTTGATAAATGGCTTTGGCTTTGCATAGTAGAGTTCTAACTTGCACTTACAGGTGTAGCGACCAACTGTGGTTACTGACAGTGGTTTTCTGAAGTGTTCCTGAGCCCACGTGGTGATATCCTTTACACGCTGATGTCGCCTTTTGATGCAGTACCGCCTGAAGGATCCAAGGTCACGGGCGTTCAATGTTGGCTTTCAGCCTTGCCGCTTACGTTTGATTGATTGATTGAAACTTTTATTAGTAGATTGCACAGTTCAGTACATACTCCGTACAATTGACCACTAAAGGGTAACACCCGAATACGTTTTTCAACTTGTTTAACGTAAATCAATTCACGTGCAGTGATTTCTCCAGATTCTCTGAACCTTTTGATGATATTACGGACCGTAGATGGTGAAATCCCTCAATTCCTTGCAATAACCGGTTGTTATTGCAAAACTGTTGGACAATTTGCTCTCGCAATTTGTTCACAAAGTGGTGACCCTCACCCCATCCTTGTTTGTGAAAGACCCAATCATGGCACCCACCTGTTCCCAATGAGCCTGTTCACCTGTGGGATGTTCCAAATGAGCATTCCTCAACTTTCTCAGTCTTTTTTTGCCACTTGTGCCGACTTTTTCGAAACACGTTGCAGGCATCAAATTCCAAATGAGCTAATATTTGCAAAAAATAAAGTTTGAACATTAAAATCTTGTCTTTGCAGTCTATTCAATTGAATGTAGGTTGAAAAGGATTTGCAAATCATTGTATTCTGTTTTTATTTACCATTTACACAACGTGACAAGCGCACTGGTTTTGGGTTTTGTATGATTACCGCTATACTACTATAGTACTATCTCAAGGGATGTCTTTCTATATTCTTGTGGCTGTATGTCAGTCAGTGTCTATTTACCTTTGCCAGAGTCGGACAAAAAAGTCGGATTGATTTATTTCAACTGAATTAACCTTTAAAACTGTAGAAGTTTAAGCTTTAATGGTGTACTCGGTCTCCTGCACTGACTGTTAATATTTGCTCCTATCTACTAATTTCCCCACCGTTTTACAAGGACAAACACTCGTTTTTCACTCTGCTGTCATGTCGACCTGCAGAGATGCACCTTTTTTTTCAGATTAATATTCCAGCCAGAGTGTTGCCCATTTTGTTCACTCAGTCACTTTTTATTCCCAACTGTCAGGCCTTGTTTATTTGCCAGCTTAATTAAATATTTCCACTCAGGAATCTCATGAGGCCACATCGTTCTGCTCTCCGATCCATTTGAGAATTTTAGCTACAGCAATTTGATTTGTGACCGCACTAGTCGTCGTCATATTTCCTCAATTATTTCATCCCAGCATGTTGGCCGTGTTGCGTTTAATGGTGCAGAGCGGTATGTGACTCAATCATTACAAAACAAAAGTGATTTAACAGTATTTCGGTGAAAATACTGAAATAACCAAACCGGTGAAGTTGTCACGTTGTGGGACTCGTAAATAAAAACAGAATACAATGATTTGCAAATAGTTTTCAACTTATATTCAATTGAATAGACTGCAAAGACAAGATATTTAATGTTCCAACTGAGAAACTTCATTTTTTTGTTGCAAATAATCATTAACTTAAAATTTAATGGCAGCAACACGTTGCAAAAAAAGTTGGCACAGGGGCATTTTTACCACTGTGTTACATGGCCTTTCCTTTTAACAACACTCAGTTTGGGAACTGAGGAGACACATTTTTGAAGCTTTTCAGGTAGAATTCGTTCCCATTCTTGCTTGATGTACAGCTTAAGTTGTTCAACAGTCCGGGGGTCTCCCTTCTGCTATTTTAGGCTTCATAATGTGCCACACATTTTCAATGGGAGACAGGTCTGGACTACAGGCAGGCCAGTCTAGTACCCGCACTCTTTTACTACGAAGCCACGCTGTTGTAACACGTGGCTTGGCATTGTCTTGCTGAAATAAGCAGGGGCGTCCATGATAACTTGGATGGCAACATATGTTGCTCCAAAACCTGTATGTACCTTTCAGTATTAATGGTGCCTTCACAGATGTGTAAGTTACCCATGTCTTGGGCACTAATACACCCCCATACCATCACACATGCTGGCTTTTACACTTTGCGCCTATAACAATCCAGATGGTTCTTTTCTTCTTTGTTCTGGAGGACACGACGTCCGCAGTTTCCAAAAAAAAAAATTGAAATGTGGACATGTCAGACCACAGTCCACTTTGCATTAGCCCATCTTAGATGAGCTCGGGCCCAGTGAAGCCGGCGGCGTTTCTGGGTGTTGTTGATAAATGGCTTTCGCTTTGCATAGTGTAGCGACAAACTGTAGTTACTAACAGTGGTTTTCTGAATTGTTCCTGAGCCCACGTGGGGATATCCTTTACACACTGATGTTGCTTTTTGATGCAGTACCGCCTGAGGCATCAAAGGTCCGCAATATCATCGCTTCCGCGCAGTGATTTCTCCAACCTTTTGATGACATTACGGACTGTAGATGGTGAAATCCCTAAATTCCTTCCAATAGCTTGATGAGACATGTTGTTCTTAAACTCTTTGACAATTTTCTCACACAGTTGTTCACAAAGAGGTGACCCTCGCCCCATCCTTGTTTGTGAATGACTGAGCATTTCATGGAAGTTGCTTTTATACCCAATCATGGCACCCACCTGTTCCCAATTAGCCTGTTCACCTGTGGGGTGTTCCAAATAAGTGTTTGATGAGCATTCCTCAACTTCCTTAGTCTTTTTTGCCACTTGTGCCAGCTTTTTTGAAAACCACTTTCAGTAACTACATTTTGTAGCCACATCTGTAACTGCAAGTTAAAACTCTACTATGCAAAGCCAAAGCCATTTATCAACAACACCCAGAAACGCCGCCGGCTTCTCTGGGATGGACTGATGCAAAGTGTGAAAGCTTTCTGTGGTCTGACGAGTCCACATTTCAAATTGTTTTGGAAACTGTGGACGTTGTGTCCTCCGGACCAAAGAGGAAAAGAACCATCCGGATTGTTATAGGGGCAAAGTTCAAAAGCCAGCATGTGTGATGGTATGGGGGTGTATTAGTGCCCAAGACATGGGTAACTTACACATCTGTGAAGGCACCATTAACGCTGAAAGGTACATACAAGCTTTGGAGCAACATATGTTGCCATCCAAGCAACGTTATCATGGACGCCCCTGCTTATTTCAGCAAGACAATGCCAAGCTACGTGTTACAACAGCGTGGCTTCATAGTAAAAGAGTGCGGGTACTAGACTGGCCTGCCTGTAGTCCAGACCTGTCTCCCATTGAAAATGTGTGGCGCATTATGAAGCCTAAAATAGCACAACAGAGACTGTTGAACAACTTAAGCAAGAATGGGAAATAATTCCACCTGAAAAGCTTCAGAAAAGTGCCAATTTTTTTGCAATGTGTTGCTGCCATTACATTCTAAGTGAATGATTATTTGCAAAAACAAAATACCTTTCTTGTCTTTGCAGTCTATTCAATTGAATACAAGTTGAAAGGATTGTATTCTGTATTGTATTCTGTTTTTGTTTACGAATTACACAACGTGCCAACTTTATTGGTTTTGGGTTTTGTAAATAGTGCACATATTTAATAACTAATGTTTCCATCGACTTCTAAATTGCAGCTTAATTTGTTTTTAGACATGTGCTTACGAACAACAAATATGACTAATTATTTTATAAGTATGTATTTATACTGTAACTGTGCTGCTCATTCGGCTGTTACTGAAATTAAAATGGCTAATAAAATGTTGGCCATTTAAAAGAAAGGAAAGGCAAAGTGCGAAAAAAAAGCAATTAAACCTTGTTTATGTATTTAAAAAATTAAAAAAACAGTTAAAATAGCAGCAATGAAAACAAACAACAAAACACAAAAAGAAAAACTGGTACACTGGTATATTGACTATTGATTAACTCTTGGCAGTTTTAGCATTGTAATAGACTCAATGTTTAGAATTGTGTATTTGATTAATTCTTAAAATGTTGGCTATTTAATAGATACCTCCACATTGGAACCTGTGTGTGTGTGTGTGTGTGTGTGTGTGTGTGTGTGTGTGTGTGTGTGTGTGTGTGTGTGTGTGAGTGTGTGTGTGTGTGCGTGTGTTTGTTAATGTGTCTTTTACAAACTCCGTTTCCATATGAGTAGGGAAATTGTGTTAGATGTAAATATAAACGGAATACAATGATTTGCAAATCCTTTTCAACCCATATTCAGTTGAACGCACTACAAAGACAAGATATTTGATGTTCAAACTCATAAACTTTGTTTTTTTTTTGCAAATAATAATGAACTTACAATTTCATGGCTGCAACACGTGCCGATGTAGTTGGGAAAGGGCATGTTCACCACTGTGTTACATGGCCTTTCCTTTTAACAACACTCAATAAACAATTGGGAACTGAGGAAACTAATTGTTGAAGCTTTGAAAGTGGAATTATTTCCCATTCTTGTTTTATGTAGAGCTTCAGTTGTTCAACAGTCCGGGGCCTCCGCTGTCGTTTTTACGCTTCATAAAGCGCCACACATTTTCGATGGGAGACAGGTCTGGACTGCAGGTGGGCCAGGAAAGTACCCGCACTCTTTTTTTTACAAAGCCACGCTGTTGTAACACGTGCTGAATGTGGCTTGGCATTGTCTTGCTGAAATAAGCAGGGGCGTCCATGAAAAAGACGGTGCTTAGATGGCAGCATATGTTGTTCCGAAACCTGTATGTACCTTTCAGCATTAATGGTGCCTTCACAGATGTGTAAGTTACCCATGCCTTGGGCACTAATACACCCCCATACCATCACACATGCTGGCTTTTCAACTTTGCGTCGATAACAGTCTGAATGGTTCGCTCCCCCTTTGGTCCGGATGACACGATGTCGAATATTTCCAAAAACAATTTATAATGTTGACTCGTCAGACCACAAAACACTTTTCCACTTTGCATCAGTCCATCTTAGATGATCTCGGGCCCAGAGAAGCCGGCGGCGTTTCTGGGTGTTGTTGATAAATGGTTTTCGCTTTGCATAGTAGAGTTTTAACTTGCACTTACAGATGTAGCGACCAACTGTATTTAGTGACGGTGGTTTTCTGAAGTGTTCCTGAGCCCATGTGGTGATATCCTTTAGAGATTGATGTCGGTTTTTGAGGGATCGAAGTTCACGGTCATTCAATGTTGGTTTCCGGCCATGCCGCTTACGTGGAGTGATTTCTCCAGATTCTCTGAACCTTTTGATGACATTATGGACCGTAGATGGTGAAATCCCTACATTTCTTGCAATTGCACTTTGAGAAACGTTGTTCTTAAACTGTTTGACTATTTGCTCACGCAGTTGTGGACAAAGTGTTGTACCTCGCCCCATCCTTTCTTGTGAAAGACTGAGTATTTTTTGGGAAGCTGTTTTTATACCCAATCATGGCACCCACCTGTTCCCAATTAGCCTGCACACCAGTGGGATGTTCCAAATAAGTGTTTGATGAGCATTCCTCAACTTTATCAGTATTTATTGCCACCTTTCCCAACTTCTTTGTCACGTGTTGCTGGCATCAAATTCTAAAGTTAATGATTAATGTTTATCAGTTTGAACATCAAATATGTTGTCTTTGTAGCATATTCAACTGAATATGAGTTGAAAATGATTTGCATATCATTGTATTCCGTTTATATTTACATCTATAACAATTTCCCAACTCATATGGAAACGGGGTTTGTATTACGGCATTGCAAATTGATGTCTCTTTAAAACATACTTGAATTGTAGACAAAGTTTAGCTGGCTTACTTTGGCTAAAATGATAGTTAGTTATTGTTCGCACAACTTCGTCTCACTCTTGTTAGCTAGCTAGTGAAGTTAATTCATTAACTCATGTTATTATCTACATATGGTGAATGTTTATATTCACCTTGGAGAAAGCGAGCCACCAGGTTTAAGTAAGTAATGGTTAAGCCCATAATAAATTAAGGAGCCTTAGTTGGACATTCGTGTGTGGACTGGGTTAACTCTCTCGCGAGAAGAGGCAACAAATTCAGACTTCGGAATTCAAAAGTGACAGCTCTATCCTGGAGGAGAGACTCCATGTCTATATTTCACGCCATCATTTAAGTTATGACTTAAAGCAGTAGTTTTCCAGACACTTACTCACGAACATCTCCTTTTATGGTCAGGGTGTGCTGTCCTGACTTAGCACACACACATGGACAGAAAGGAGGGTTATAAAAACTGATGGCTTGGCTTCTCCAAGTTAGGAGTGTCTCATTTTTGACTTGACCTCCTCCAGGAACTGCAGTCCTGTATAATGATGCTCGATTGTAATAAATCAACTTTTGGTTCAGTCAAGCGCCTCCGACGTCTCTTTTGATCCAGCCGCACTGCCGTGTCGCCCTTCTGTCCGGACGAGGATGACAAGACCAAAAATACACATCACTGGCAAGGTGGATGCTAACAGTACTCATCCTCTCTCCAAATGTCCGACATCATGTCTCCGCTTTGAATGCTCACCTATCACAGACGTACCGCTCTAAAAACAAGGTCCACTTTGCAAAATGAGCAAGGTATTTGTGTTTTTAATAAGAATAAGAGGAAATATCCTCACACTTTACATGTCATCACTGGCGATGTTTTTGCAAGTGTTGACGTCACGACTATTGTCGACAATTATAATTGTCGGCGACAAATTTAAGTGAAGACGGCTGGTGGCTTGAGACTGGAGACATGGAAAACAGGATTGTGTCATGAACCGTGGCCCGGATCATGTTTTATTATTTTCTGTTAGTTTTGGACTCCCTTAGTTCCTGTTTGTGCACTTCTGGGTTTGTTTTAGTTTCCATGAGGATTAATTGGGTTCACCTGCTTCTGGTTAGTGGTCGGCACGCTCACTTGTTGTCGACCACTAATCAGATAGCTATTTATTCACCTTTCTCGCCACGCTCAGTCTGGCTTCATTATTTGCTACACGCAACCTGTTACGTTAGTATTTCTGGTCTCCTAGTCTATGCTTCCTGTGCTAAATGGTAGCCTTAGCTTCCCGTGCGATCGGCACGTCGTTCCTTCTGCTTGTTTTCTGTTTTTGGTACGTGTCTGATTTTGAAGATTAAATCATGTTCCTACCTGCACGCCTTGTCCGGGGTGGTCCGTCTGCATCCCGGGGGAACAAACCCCGCAGTAAGTGACAGATTGATGGGGAGCAAAGGTAATAACTGGAGCTTCACGGCTACTGAGTCGATCTTGTAAGGACTCACGAATCTGAAAACACCGGCAAAGGCGTAAGTCCCTTATTGACAGCCATACCTCCTGACCGGGACGATAGTCTGGAGCTGGAATCCTGTGACCTGTCTGTCAACTGATAGTTACGTTCTGCACTCCGGGACAAAGCTGCACGGGTATCTCGCCAAATCCGATGCAAACACCGCAGGTACAGGTGGTTTGATGGGACGGACACATCTGCCAACTGGGAAGGGAAAACGGGGTTGGAAACCATATACCACTTTGAATGGATACATACCTTTGGCTGAACTGACTCAATCTAAACAGTTCGTCTCAATAGTGGGAAAACATAAACTAACACAAATAAACAAAAAAGGTAAACAAGTAATACAATTCTGTCAATGAAACAAGCGGTTTCTTATCTTGAAAAGATTCAAGAACAGTGTAAAACAAGCTAAAACATACCCAGGAGAATACTTTAACTCAGATCACAACTCTGTGGTAACCAATATTAAAATCAAGATTTAAAAAAAAATGAAAAAGGCTAAAAAATGAACAGTTAGAAAGGTCAAGTATACAAGACTAAGTACAATGTAGAAGTCAAGAACACATACAAGAGACTGTCAATCAAACATCCTTACGAATAAATGTGAAGGATCAAGTGGAGAGAAAATGAAAAACCTTTAAGAAGTGCATTCAAACTTCACTAAAAGCAACGCTTCCACGCAAAGATCACAGGAAAAAGAAACCATGGATGACAAGTCAAATACGTAAAAAAATAGTGGTAGAACAAAATGAACTTCAACACAAAGATGCTAACAAAAACAATGCATTGAACAAACGAATAGATGCAGCTTATAGAACAGCTAAAGAGATTTGGTATTTGCAATGAAGTGAATTAATTGACTCATATTATGTTCAACATATGGTGAATGTTTATATTCAACTTGGAGAAAGCGAACCACCAGGTTTAAGTTAATAATGGTTGAGTCCATAATAAATTAAGGAGCCTCAGTTGGACATTCGCATATGGACTGGGGTAACTCTCTCACGAAAAGAGGCAATGAATTCAGACTTCGGAATGCAAAAGTGATAGCTCTATCCTGGAGGAGAGACTCCATGTATTTTTTCTTGTCAACTTCTAAGTTACAACATATAGAGGTTGTTTTAGATTAGATTTATATTTAGACTTAGATTTATTGGTCCCCTTGGGGAAATTCATTGTCACTGCCGTACATTTGAACAATAGACATTACACATCACAAAAAATAACAAAAAGACATCCTACATGACCAACACACATTTATAGGCTTGTCAGACAGGTCGGCCGGGCCTGCTGTTAAGGGCGGCTACAGCTGCAGGGATAAGGCTTTTCCTTAGGCGGGCCCTCCGGAATTTGATAGTTCTGTACCTGCGCCCTGATGGTAGTGGGATGATGTATTGGTGTAGTGGGTGAGTGATATCCTGGACTATTGTTTTTGCCAGTCGAGTGATGGACCTGTGGTTTGAATCTGAAATGTTGGGTGTGGGTAGGCCGATGATTTTAGCTGCTATGTTTGTAATGCGTGTGAGTTTGGTTACAGAAAGCATGGTGAAAAAACATGTGGAACAGTACATAAGGATGGGTTGAACGATGCTTTGGTACAGTAATAACAGGAGATGAGGTGCAACGTATAGTCCTTTAAGTTTTCGGATGGCTGACAGTCTTTGTTGACTTCTTTTCCGATCACTTATACATGAACATCGCCTTACCTGGTCAGGTTGTACTCTCCTGAGTTAACACACACCCAGACAGAGAGAGAAGGAACATAAGAAGGTGGTTAGGCTCCTCCAAATTAAGAGTGCCTAGATTTTTTGACTTGACCTCCTCCAGGTACTGCACTCCTGTATAATGATGCTCGCTTGTAATAAAGCAACTTTTGGTTTAGTACAGCGACTCTGATGTCTCTTTTGAGCCAGCCGCACTGCCGTGTTACCCTTTCTGTCCGGACAAGGATGACAAGACCTGGGGCCGTACTTATCAAGCTTCTTAGAGTGCCATTTTACACTTAAGTTCTGAGAATTTGCGAAATTTAGTCCTACTCTCAAACTTAAGAATAAAAGCTTTTTATCAACGTTCTTAAGTCTAAGAATCACTCCTACTCTCCACGATATTTATAAGACCTTCAGAGGTGTCTTAAGTGGTTAGGAGTTGCCAGCAGGGGATGGCACTGAGGCGAGAGACACGTGCGCGAACGTTCAGGGAACGGAACAATGTTTTTGTTTTTTTTGATGACGAGCAGCTGATCAAACGGTATCGTTTAGACAGAGCGGATATTATTTTTGTCACAGATTTAATACTTTTCGATTCCTTGTTGATTTCTGCATGTGTCTGCAGTGGGCTAGTATATGTAGAGCCACCCACACCAGTTTAAAATTAGTTGCCTAATTAATGAATTGGAAAGAAAATGTTATGACAGTAGCGTATGTGTGTGGCCGTGAGGTGAGTGACGTCAGTGAGTGTGTGGGCGAGAGAAGAGAGGGAGCGGTAGCGTGAGTGCCGGCGGGGACTAGTTTGTTTTGTATTATTTTGTAGTTTATTGTCAAAATATACACTCCCATTGTCCAATTAAATATTTCCAAGATATTTCTTTATTCTTAGACAACGGATTCCCTTCCAAGATTGGTCATTTCTATGGACACAGAAATGACGTCACCTAAAATTCCATTTACGGCACATAGTAATGTCGTAATTCAGCTCTGAGTGTGACACTTAAGATTCAGTCCTACACTTCGCTGAAAGTGTGAGTAAGACGCTTGATAACTAACTTTTAAGTGCAGCTTTCAGCGAAGAATTTATTTACTCTTAAGTCAACTCTTAGCAGACTTCTTAGGAGTAATTCTGAGAAGCTTGATAAGTACGGCCCCAGAAATACATATCAGCAACAATGTGAAAAAGTGGAGAGTTGAGAAAGACAGTTTAAATCAAGAGAGCACAACAAAATCAAATACATAACATCCAAGAATGGGAAAAAGACAGCAAGTGGTTTGCATAAAAGATAGAAATGGTAAGATTGTACTGAATAAAGAAGAAATAGCAGCCAGTTGGGCAAATGATATACCAGATTTATACAGTGACGGCAGAGGACAAATGGCCAAATTTGGAATCACAAATGGAAACAAATATATTGACGGAAGAAATTGAAAAAGCAATAAAATGAATGAAGGATGGAAAAGCTATGGGACCTGATGAAGTACCAACAGAGGCACTCGAAGCATCACATCGATATTATTATAGACTTATGTAACACCATTCGCGGTCGAATAATACCAGCAGAGATGAAACACTCAATATTTGTAACTATTCCAAAGAAACATAAAACTCAAAACTGTACAGATGTCCGAATGATAAGCCTAATGAGTCGCATTACAAAACTAATAATAAAGGCGATTCAACAAATAATAGCAGAACACATTGACTTAGAAGTTGTCATGATCCGTTGCCAGCACATGTTTAGTTTGGTATTTATTAGTTGTTTATTTCTGTTTCCGTTATGTTTACTGAAAGGGAGTTGACGGCTCAGACACCAGGGGGCAGTATGTTCAATGATTTATATATTTTATATATATATATATATATATATATATATATATATATATATATATATATATATATATATATATATATATATATATATATATATATATATATATATAATAAACAATACTAACAAAACTATAGGATGGAGTGTGTGACCAAAATCCAAGAGAGAGTGGTGTTAGACTATGTGTGTAGTTAGCTGAAGTGTGTGTCTTACCAAGTGTTGTTGAGAGCGAAGGAACAAGGCAGTCCGTGGGGAAGGCAGACGATCCAGGGCAGGAGAGAAGTGACAAGGTCGGTGTCCAGGCGAGTGTTGAGGATCGAGGAAGTCAGTCCAAAATCCACTGGAGAAAACAACGGGAGATCCTCAAGGGTAAGACGCGAGAAGACACTGAGGGAGGACAAGCAAGGACGTCAGGCACGGAGGGAAAACGCAGAGGGAGAGAAACAAAGAGCATAAGGCTTCGGCTTACGGTACGCTAAGGGGTAATTAAGTTCCCGTGCCGATCCCTGGGTCCACTGGTCCTTTATCCGGCTCGCCCTTGTCAGTCCCAGGTGTGCAGATTGGCGATCGTCTGCAGCTGCGGCGTTGCGTGGGCGTGAAGCGCCCGGCGCGTGCGGTGGCGTGTCCTGGCATACTGCCAGTCAGAGTGTTGGCGGATCCAGCTGCCGGGGAAAAGCGAGTTCGAGCCGGCGCCGTGACAGTTTCAGCACCCTCGCTGGGTTTCTTAGTTGCCATTGGTGCTGATTCTCGTCACCTGCCTCTGGTTAGTGGTCGGGAAGCTCACCTGCTCTCGGTCACTAATCAGAAAGCTATGTATTCCTTCTCTTAAAGCCACACTGTGTAATGGTTTAAAAGTTTTTACTTTATTAAAGAGGAAAGTTGACATACTGCATCAGTACTTTGTCGTCTGATGTACTGTAGTACCTCAATGCTTTGCAATATTGTTTAATGACAGCAATAATCTTACAAGAAGATTTACTCCATACTGGTAACCATGGTAAACTACTTCAGTAGCTCCAGCTGCTCCTGGGGTAGACTGACTGTTTTATGGGTGCCACACCTGCAGAACTAGGTGCCACCCTTGTAAAATAAAAGTCTGGACACATCGCTGCATATTGCCCATCTCTAGTTTATGATATCCCCAGAAAAACATTTATTCTCACAATGGCAACATTTTAGTCATATTTAGCGTATTTTCTGGACCATAGGGTGCACCGGATTATAAGACGCATTGCCGATGAGCGGGTCTAGTCAGGTCTATTTTCATACAAAAGGCGCACCGGATTATAAGGCGCATTAAAGGGGTCATATCATTTTTTTTTTCTAAATGAAAAAGACTTCCTTGTGGTCTACATAACATGTGATGGTGGTTCTTTGGTAACAAAATGTTGCATAGATGATGTTTTACAGATCATCTTCAAGACGCTTCAGGACGCACCCATTTTGTGAACGGTCCTATCTACGTGCCTCCAATCAATCAATCAATCAATGTTTATTTATATAGCCCTAAAACACGAGTGTCTCAAAGGGCTGCACAAGCCACAACGACATCCTCGGTTCAAATCCCACATAAGGGCAAGGAAAAACTCACAACTCAGTGGGATGTCAATGAAAATGACTATGAGAAACCTTGGAGAGGACCGCATCCTGTCTCCCCCTGGGGGAGACAGGATGCAATGGACGTCGAGTGGGTCTAGCAGAATATTGTGAAAGTCCAGTCCATAGTGGATCTAACATAATAGTGAGAGTCCAGTCCATAGTCGATCTAACATAATAGTGAGAGTCCAGTCCATAGTGGATCTAACATAATAGTGAGAGTCCAGTCCATAGTGGATCTAACATAATAGTGAGAGTCCAGTCCATAGTGGATCCAACATAATAGTGAGAGTCCAGTCCATAGTGGATCTAACATAATAGTGAGAGTCCAGTCCATAGTGGATCTAACATAATAGTGAGATTCCAGTCCATAGTGGATCTAACATAATAGTGAGAGTCCAGTCCATAGTAGATCTAACATAATAGTGAGAGTCCAGTCCATAGTGGATCCAACATAATAGTGAGAGTCCAGTCCATAGTCGATCTAACATAATAGTGAGAGTCCAGTCCATAGTGGATCCAACATAATAGTGAGAGTCCAGTCCATAGTGGATCCAACATAATAGTGAGAGTCCAGTCCATAGTGGATCCAACATAATAGTGAGAGTCCAGTCCATAGTGGATCTAACATAATAGTGAGAGTCCAGTCCATAGTGGATCCAACATAATAGTGAGAGTCCAGTCCATAGTGGATCCAACATAATAGTGAGAGTCCAGTCCATAGTGGATCTAACATAATAGTGAGAGTCCAGTCCATAGTGGATCCAACATAATAGTGAGAGTCCAGTCCATAGTGGATCCAACATAATAGTGAGAGTCCAGTCCATAGTGGATCTAACATAATAGTGAGAGTCCAGTCCATAGTGGATCCAACATAATAGTGAGAGTCCAGTCCATAGTGGATCCAACATAATAGTGAGAGTCCAGTCCATAGTGGATCTAACATAATAGTGAGAGTCCAGTCCATAGTGGATCCAACATAATAGTGAGAGTCCAGTCCATAGTGGATCTAACATAATAGTGAGAGTCCAGTCCATAGTGGATCTAGCATAATAGTGAGAGTCCAGTCCATAGTGGATCTAACATAATAGTGAGAGTCCAGTCCATAGTGGATCCAACATAATAGTGAGAGTCCAGTCCATAGTGGATCTAACATAATAGTGAGAGTCCAGTCCATAGTGGATCTAACATAATAGTGAGAGTCCAGTCCATAGTGGATCTAGCATAATAGTGAGAGTCCAGTCCATAGTGGATCTAACATAATAGTGAGAGTCCAGTCCATAGTGGATCTAGCATAATAGTGAGAGTCCAGTCCATAGTGGGGCCAGCAGGAGACAATCCCGAGCGGAGACAGGTCAGCAGCGCAGAGATGTCCTCAACCAATCCACCCCGGGTCCCGACTCTGGACAGCCAGCACTTCATCCATGGCCACCGGACCTGTGCCCCCCCCCCCCCCCCCGCTCCCTTCCACAAGGGAGAGGGGGTCAGAGCAGAAAAGAAAAGAAACGGCAGATCAACTGGTCTTGTCGACCGATTATCGCCCTGGCCATTATTGGTGCTATTTTTTGGTATTTGGACTTTTTATTGGTATTGGTTTTTTTTTATATTGACAATAAACAGTATTATTTACCTCTGTTATCACAGTTACTATCAGTTTGAATGTGCTGATTATGGGTCAAGTGTCTGCCTTTTTTAAACCTACGGGCCCATTTAAAAGTACCGTATTGTCCGGACCATAGGGCGCATGGGATTATAAGGCGCACTGCCGATGAGCAAATCTAGTCAGGTCTATTTTCATACAAAAGGCACACCAGATTATAGGGCGCATTAAATGTGTTATATTATTTTAAGGGAGAAGCGGTTGAAAATGGATTGTTTGGATAAATGGAATACACTTCCATAACATGTAATGGTAGTTCTTTGGTCAAAATGTTGCATAGATGATGTTTTACACATCATCTTCAAGTCGCCTTCTGACAGTCTCTTCAGGATGCGCCCTTTTGTGGGCGGTCTTATTTACGTGGCTCACCTTCGACAGCGTCTTCTCCCCGTCATCTTTGTTGTAGCGGTGTAGCGTGCAAGGACGGGAGTGGAAGAAGTGTCAAAAGATGGCGCTAACTGTTTTAATGACATTCAGACTTTACTTCAATAAATAACGGAGCAGCATCTCCTCATCCGTGGCTCACTAGTGCAACAACAACGTGAAAAACCGACCGGCACTCTCTAATAACTAAAGTTCCTTGGGTGAATAATGTAAACTCACTACACCGGTAGTTTTTAGCGCTTCCATAGCGAGATATAAGTTAGAACTTTACGCTACTTTATATTAGACAAGAAGATAGAGAAAAAGGAGAAGCTTATCGACTACGGCATCGGCACGGACTACAGTGGCGGACGGGTGCAATTTTCTAGGATTTATGCAGATCTCAAATACACATCAGCAGGTACCAGAAGGTAAGAAAAGTTGGTTTTGCATAATATTGTGAAACAAAACGCCAGATAATATGTCTCCACTGGCTCCCTGTCCGTCACCGCATTGATTTTAAATTACTTTTAATTGTTTTTAAATCCCTAAATGGTCTGGCCCCACAATACTTGACCGAGCTGCTGCATCACCATACCTCGTCTAGAGCCTTGAGGTCAGCTGACCAAATGCTTTTGGCGGTCCCCAGATCCAGGCTAAAGACCAGAGGGGACAGAGCCTTTTCCGTTGCCGCCCCTAAGCTCTGGAACAGCCTTCCCCTCCACATTAGGTCAGCCCGGAGCCTGGGGGTCTTCAAAACCCTCCTTAAGACCTACCTCTTCTCGCTGGCCTTTGACCCGAGCTGAGTCCGCCCACTAGGCCACCATTTCTAGCCCCCCCCCTCCCACCCCTTCACTTTAGTTGTATTTTTCAATTTGTAGCACTTTTATTATTATTATTTTTTTTTATTCTGCAAATTTTTTAAAACTTTTTATTCGACCCCTTTTACCGTATTGCATTTGCATTATCTTGTTTAGCACACTCATTGTTTATGTTCTTTGTTTGTTTTTTTTTGTTTTGCTTAGTCGTTTTTTTTTTTGTTGTTGTTTTTTTTTTGTTTTTTTTGTTTGCTCCATGCTTTTTTAACCTGTAAAGCACTTTGGTGCAATCTAAAAAGTTGTTGAAAATGTGCTATATAAATAAAGTTGACTTGACTTGACTTGACTAATGGGTGCCATTTTGCGGTCCTTATACACACACCATAGTAATACTTGTATCTCTGACTACGGTAGCCGTAATGGGCCGACAATCCATCAAGGGGTGCGGCTTCAAAGTCATACTAAAACATTTTGACGGAATTTTGAGTGCCGTGTGTAATGTTCTTTATTTTCAATGGTGTTGTTCACTGGCGTCATATTGCAGTCTACATGTATCTCTTATGTGTGACTGCCATCTACTGGTCACACTTATCATAACCCCATGTACCAAATAAAATTGCTTTGAGGTCGGTAAGCACAACCCGAATTATTCCGTACATTCTTATAAGGCGCACTGTCGAGTTTTGACAAAACGAAAGGATTTATAGTCCGAAAAATACGATACAAAGAGTGGATTTAGTTTTGATTGGCCAATTGTGTGATTCTGTTAACGCAGAAATCACCAACCTCTGCTCTAGCTCACCTGTAACCATCAACAGGATAAGCAATAAATGGATTTAGCGTTTCCCAAAACCAACATCCCTGAATAAAGAGACATTGTGCACTGATACATGAACACAATTATACATTCCAATCTTGTATTGGACCTGACATTGTTTGATTCCCAAACATAAATCCTTCACACCGCAGGGTTGAGGATAACAAGAAAGTCTGAGTAGAACAAAGACAATTAATCGTCTACCTCCAGACCGCTCGGCTACATATGACCCAAATCGGAAACCCTCAGACTCGTCCGACGTTGAAGTGTGAGTCTGCCAGGAGCCGTTAGCCCATTTCCAAGACTGCCGGCGCCAATTAGTCGGTGAGCGGATGAGATTGCAGAAGCAGCAGAATTCACCCTGATGACTTTGTCGTTCAATGGAACACAGCGAAAAGAAGCAATATTTCATTACAATTAACATTAAAGATTTGTTGCAGTGTGTTGGACACAATTATAACCATTAATTATCAATAATTAGCCTAAGACAGTTTAGAAAGATCAGTGAAATTGTTTTGACATTTGTGTAAGCACCTGGAACAAATGAAATTAAATCTAAACAATCCCTCTTCACTCATTGCCATGACATTGAAACCATGGAAGCTCTTTTTTGGGCAAAGTTATTTCTGCTTTTTCATCTTTTCTTCACATTCACCTCCATAGCTGTCAGGTTCAAACACTGACGACATTTATTAAACAGACAAGAAGCAAGGAATCATGCAGAGACAGAGTTCAATTTTGCTCAATTGAGGAGATATGTTGTTTGGGCTATACTCTAGTTACGACGGGGACGGCGTGGCAAAGTTGGTAGAGTGGCCGTGTCAGCAATCGGAGGGTTGCTGGTTACTGGGGTTCAATCCCCACCTTCTACCATCCTAGTCACGTCCGTTGTGTCCTTGGGCAAGACACAACACCCTTGCTCCTGATGGGTGCTGGTAGCGCCTTGCATGGCAGCTCCCTCCATCAGTGTGTGAATGTGTGTGTGAATGGGTGAATGTGGAAATACTGTCAAAGTGCTTTGAGTACCTCGAAGGTAGAAAAGCGCTATACAAGTACACTACCGTTCAAAAGTTTGGGGTCACCCAAACAATTTTGTGGAATAGCCTTAATTTCCAAGAACAAGAATAGACTTTCGAGTTTCAAATGAAAGTTCTCTTTTTCTGGCCATTTTGAGCGTTTAATTGACCCCACAAATGTGATGCTCCAGAAACTCAATCTGCTCAAAGGAAAGTCCGTTTTGTAGCTTCTGTAACGAGCTAAACTGTTTTCAGATGTGTGAACATGATTGCACAAGGGTTTTCTAATCATCAATTAGCCTTCTGAGCCAATGAGCAAACACATTGTACCATTAGAACACTGGAGTGATAGTTCCTGGAAATGGGCCTCTATACACCTATGTAGATATTGCACCAAAAACCAGACATTTGCAGCTAGAATAGTCATTGACCACATTAGCAATCTATAGAGTGTATTTCTTTAAAGTTAACACTAGTTTAAAGTTATCTTCATTGAAAAGTACAGTGCTTTTCCTTCAAAAATAAGGACATTTCAATGTGACCCCAAACTTTTGAACGGTAGTGTATAACCCATTTATCATTTATCATTTATTACAGATCCAAACTAGGCTCTTAAGTCCAGCCCACGTGCTTCCTCTATTTATTTGGGAGGTCCCTGGTTACATCACTGAAGCTGTCGCTGAAAGAAGGGGGGTAATCTCGACAGCTCCAGTTAGACACAATATATGACTATTAATGAAATGCTAATGTGTTGATACTCGTGATATCGCCCTGTCTCTGCTCTGTCTGCGTTCCTTTGGCAGTCAGCAGGCCGATTCAGGGTCTGAAAACACTGATAACAGACGATGCCCCTTTGCACAGATAGAAAAAGTACAACTTCAGCACAATTGATAATAACTATAGCAACGGCCCTTAAACATAAGAGTTGTGTGATAAAATATACATAATTATTCTAACAATAGCCAAATCAAACAATAGTATTAGTAATGAGCCATTCACAAAGATATTACACGTTTCAGGTGTTAAATAAATAATGATGTTTTTGTTTAGCACATGGTTTCACATCATTTGAGAAGGTAAACTGTAAGTAGTTTCGATTCAATCATTGAGTATGATTAACATTTCTCATTGTCATCCCATTGGGTTGTGATTTTTCTTGCCCTGATGTGGGATCTGAGCCGAGGATGTCGTCGTGGCTTGTGCAGCCCTTTGAGACACTTGTGATTAAGGTCTATATAAATACACTTTGATTGATTGATTGATCAAATCAAGAGTAAGATGACTAATTCTGTGTTAGTATTTGAGTGGGACCCAGGGCCATTTATAGTAGAAAAGTTGGGCTTCGAGCTCAAAAAAGATTTAAGAACCCCTGCATTAAAATAGTACATGTGCTTTATAAATAAAGTTCATTTGATTTGATTTTATTTGTAGTACACGTAGCAAAAATTTGTACTAGTTTATTTCAGACATGTTAGAAAGACAAATAAAACAAAACAAATAGTAATAAAAAGGAAAATATTAGAGTAAAGTACAGATGTACAAATGTAGAAACAAATACTTCACAATTAAAACATTAAATATGTATAAACATATATAGTACAGGCCAAAAGTTTGGACACACCTTCTCATTCAATGCATTTTCTTTAAATTCATGACTATTTACATTGTAGATTGTCACTGAAGGCATCAAAACTATGAATGAACACATGTGGAGTTATGTACTTAACAAAAAAAGGTGAAATAACTGAAAACATGTTTTGTATTCTAGTTTCTACAAAATAGCCACCCTTTGCTCTGATTACTTTTTCGCACACTCTTGGCATTCTCTTGATGAGCTTCAAGCTGTAAATACACCTGACATAGATTTCACTTCACAGGTGTGTTTGAATCTCATCGAGAGAATGCCAAAAGTGTGCAAAGCAGTAATCAGAGCAAAGGGTGGCTATTTTGAAGAAACTAGAATATAAAACATGTTTTCAGTTAATTCACCTTTTTTTTGTTAAGTACATAACTCCACATGTGTTCATTCATAGTTTTGATGCCTTCAGTGACAATCTACTATGTCATGAAAATAAAGAAAACCCTTTGAATAAGGTGAAGGTGTGTCCAAACCTTTGGCCTGTACTGTGTATATATATATATATATATATATATATATATATATATATATATATATATATATATATATATATATATATATATATATATATATATATATATATATATATATATATATATATATATATAACACAGAGCTGTGCTGTGTGCATACTTTTGACCCAGCAGATTTGGTCACATTTTCAGTAGACCAGAGGTGGGTAGAGTAGCCAGAAATTGTACTCAAGTAAGAGTACTGTTACTTTAGAGATGTATTACTCAAGTAAAAGTAAGGAGTAGTCACCCAAATATTTACTTGAGTAAAAGTAAAAAGTATGTTGTGAAAAAATTACTCAAGTACTGAGTAACTGATGAGTAACCTGTTCGTTTAATGATGACGGCAACAAATAATGCACAACAACATGAAAATAGCAATGAGCAAATTCAGAGCCAGGAATATCTCTTAAGCAACTAAAACAATAATATATATTAAATAATAATACATTAGCATAAAAAAATAAAGGCAAATTGAGCCACAATAATTTAACAGTACCATAGGCTCAGTAGGCAGAGATTACAAAGGAAAATAACAAGTTAGCCTTTACGCAAACCATAAACTGATAGGTGTGGGCTGCAAGTGGCTTTGGATTGATTGATTGATTGAGACTTTTATTAGTAGGTTGCACAGTGAAGTACATATTCCGTACAATTGGCCACTAAATGGTAACACCCAAATAAGTTTTTCAACTTGTTTAAGTCGGGGTCCACTTAAATTGATTCATGATACAGATATATACTATCAGATATATACTATCATCATAATACAGTCATCACACAAGATAATCACATTTAATTATTTACATTATTTACGATCACGGGTGTGGAGGGGGGGGGGTGGTAGGATATGGACAGCAAGTAGTGGAGAGAAAACAATTTGAAATGTGGACTCGTCAGACCACAAAACAGTTTTCCACTTTGCATGAGTCCATCTTAGATGATCTCGGGCCCAGAGAAGCCGGCGGCGTTTCTGGGTGTTGTTGATAAATGGCTTTCGCTTTGCATAGTAGAGCTTTAACTTGCACTTACAGATGTAGCGACCAACTGTATTTAGTGACGGTGGTTTTCTGAAGTGTTCCTGAGCCCATGTGGTGATATCCTTTGGAGATTGATGTCGGTCTTTGATACAGTGCCGTCTGAGGGATCGAAGGTCACGGTCATTCAATGTTGGTTTCCGGCCATGCCGCTTACGTGGAGTGATTTCTCCAGATTCTCTGAACCTTTTGATGATATTACGGACCGTAGATGGTGAAATCCCTAAATTTCTTGCAATTGCACTTTGAGAAACGTTGTTCTTAAACTGTTTGACTATTTGCTCACGCAGTTGCGGACAAAGGGGTGTACCTCGCCCCATCCTTTCTTGTGAAAGACAGAGCATTTTTTGGGAAGCTGTTTTTATACCCAATCATGGCACCCACCTGTTCCCAATTAGCATGCACACCTGTGGGATGTTCCAAATAAGTGTTTGATGAGCATTCCTCAACTTTATCAGTATTTATTGCCACCTTTCCCAACTTCTTTGTCACGTGTTGCTGGCATCAAATTCTAAAGTTAATGATTATTTGCAAAAAAAAAAAAATGTTTATCAGTTTGAACATCAAATATGTTGTCTTTGTAGCATATTCAACTGAATATGGGTTGAAAATGTTAATTATTATTTGCAAAAAAAAATATGTTTATCAGTTTGAACATCAAATATGTTGTCTTTGTAGCATATTCAACTGAATATGGGTTGAAAAGGATTTGCAAATCATTGTATTCCGTTTATATTTACCACAAATTCCCAACTCTTATGGAAACGGGGTTTGTAGTATGAATCTTGGTCTAGTTAGGAGACCAACAACCAACTGCAGCGTATACAAATCCATAATATGAGTATTAAAATTCAGAATGATTTTGTCATTGACTGGGTTGACATAATCAGTGAGTTTGCCTGGTATTTGAAGTTCCCAAAGCATTTAATTATTCATGTGACAAAAGCTCTGACGTGTAAATGTCATTATGTCACGGCGGCTCTAGCTTCCCCTGTGCATAAAACATTCCTTCTAACTTAAATTGTTTTTTAAATAAAATCCCCCCAAACACACACACACACACACACAACACATCTGACAGCCCACCCCCTGACTTCTGACTTCACCAGCTCGGGCCGACAAACTTTGCTGTTGCGACTGAAAGTAGAAAGCCTTTTGTTCCACCCTCGTTCCACCAGAGTCTGCGAGATGACGCCTCAGCTGTCGAAGATGAGCTGTGTTTGTGATGATTGCGCCGCACGAGCCGGTCCTCCGGCGTGTGACATTTTATCCCGTACACAAAAAGCTGCCTCGCTCCTCCCGCTGATGTGCGTTCCGGAACTCGCAAAAAGTCGGGCCCACGGCACGGGGGGGAACAAAGTGCGACGTGTTTGCCGTAACGCTAACTTAGCTCCTCTGAGGCCTCTCTCATTAAACCAACCCGTGTGCTTGACGCCGTGGCAGAATATAGATTACAAGCCACAAAACTCTATAAAAAGAGATGAGATTTTTGTGAATGCAAATAATTTGTCCCGTGTTTGCAGCAACCTAAATGTGTGAATGCTCCATAACATTCACACATGGTTTTTTACACCAAAATGTATCTATTTATTATTGAAGTTATTCTCATTCTTCTCCAGATTTTGACACGCTCTACCTTCCACATTTTTCGCCCGATTCAAACCGTTCCAACTTCAAACTGTTCACCTTATTCGGGGGAATCGCGGGCTAGGTTCCATTCTAGAGGCTAATCTTTCCTGTGATAAAATGGCAACCAAGGTAATCAAAAAGGTTAACCAACGAACGAGATTTCTCTACAGAATCTCCTCTCTGGTCAACAAAAGCACCATGAGGATTCTGGCGGGAACTCTCGTTCAACCCTTTTTCGATTACGCATGCACCTCCTGGTACCCTAGCACCTCCAAAACCCTCAAATCTAAACTCCAAACATCTCAGAACGAGCTAGTCAGGTTACTTCTAGACCTCCACCCCAGATCCCACCTCACTCCTACCCACTTCTCCAAAGTGGGCTGGCTCAAGGTGGAGGACAGGGTTAAACAACTTGCACTGAGCCTAGTCTATAAAATCCACTACACCTCCCTGATACCGAAGTACATGTCAAACTACTTCCTTAACGTAAATGACCGCCATAACCACAACACCAGGGGGTGCTCCACTAACCACGTTAAACCCAGATTCCGAACTAACAAAGGTCTTAACTCATTCTCTTTCTATGCCACATCAATGTGGAATGCGCTCCCAACAGGTATAAAAGAAAGGGCATCTCTATCCTCCTTCGAAACCGCAATAAAAGTTCACCTCCAGGCAGCTACAACCCTAAACTAACACCCTCCCCGGATTGCTAATAATCAAAGGCTAATAATCAAATGTAAACAATCAAATGCAGATACTTTTTCCTATGCTTTCTGATCTCTCTCTCTCTCTCTCTCTCTCTCTCTCTCTCTCTCTCTCTCTCTCTCTCTCTCTCTCTATGTCCACTACTTGCTGTCCATATCCTCCCCCCCCCTCCACACCCCTGATTGTAAATAATGTAAATAATTCAATGTGATTATCTTGTGTGATGACTGTATTATGATGATAGTATATATGATAGTATATATCTGTATCATGAATCAATTTAAGTGGACCCCGACTTAAACAAGTTGAAAAACTTATTCGGGTGTTACCATTTAGTGGTCAATTGTACGGAATATGTACTTCACTGTGCAACCTACTAATAAAAGTATCAATCAATCAATCAAAAATTCCCTTGTCAAATTCCAAAAGTTCCCAGAATTCCAGGTTTTCCTGGGACATTTTTCCCCATTCAAAATTAATTGGCCATTGTGGAGGGGGGCGTGGCCTGCGGGCCTGCCGCGGAACAGGGTGTGTCAGGGCCGGCCTCGAAGAGAGCGACAGGTGCGTAGATGGCCCAGGTGGTTGTTCTGCCGTTTCTTTTCTTTTCTGCTCTGCCCCCCTTTCCCTTGTGGGGGGGTTACACAGGTCCGGTGGCCATGGATGAAGTGCTGGCTGTCCAGAGTCGGGACCCAGGGTGGACCGCTCGCCTGTGCATCGGTTGGGGACATCTCTGCGCTGATGACCCGTCTCCGCTTGAGATGGTCTCCTGCTGGCCCCTCACTATTATGTTAGATCTACTATGGACTGGACTTTCACAATATTATGTCAGACCCACTCGACGTCCATTGTATCCGGTCTTCCCTAGAGGGAGGGGGGGGGGGGGGTCACCCACATATGCGGTCCTCTCCAAAGTTCCTCATAGTCATTCACATCGAAGCCCCACTGGGTTGTGAGTTTTTCCTTGCCCTTATGTGGGCTCTGTACCGCGGATGTCGTTGTGGCTTGTGCAGCCCTTTGAGACACTTGTGATTTAGGGCTATATAAATAAACATTGATTGATTGATTGATTGATTGATTGATTGATGTTAGCAGCAGCCGTGAGGAAACGGGGGGTGGTAGTTGGAGAGGCTGCTGAGAGACACTGTGCTGAAAAGCAAAAGACATTGGACCAGTGGAAAAATAAAACAGCGTCTCTCAGCAGCTCCTCCAACTACCACCCCCCGTTTCCTCACGGCCGCTGCTAATAAGGCGACAGGTGATTAGATAACAAGGCCCACCTGGGCCATCTGCGCACCTGTCGCTGTCGTCGAGGCCGGTCCTGACACACCTCGTTCCGTGGCAGGCCCGCAGGCCCGCGGGCCACGCCCCCCTCCACAGCCGTTTTTCAAACTTCCACCATTTCCACATTTTTCAACCTTTTCAAACCATTCCACCTTCAACACATTCCACTATTCTGGAAATTCAAACTTCCCCTTTTCTAAGTTCAAAACAATTCCAGGATTTTCCAGAATTCCTGCTTTTCCAAAGCCCTATTTACACCCTCTTTTCTGGCGACTACTCCTTCCACATTTTTCAACACATTTCAACCGTTCCACCATCAAAACATTCCTCATAATCAGGACATGTTTCCCATTCAAAATTAATTGGCCATTGAAGAGGTTTCCCTTTACTGGGTTCCTCGGACCACCACACACTGCCACAAGAGCCCGAATTGAAGGGTACAACACTGTTTTATTTGCATGAATCGTGAAAGCCTTTTGCTTACCAGCAAAATGTATTTTTCCTTGGGTCCTGTCTCTCTCTCTTTCTGGCTCCCACTCCAACTCCAACCACGTGTCTCGGTCCGGCTGCTGCTAATAAGGGCGACAGGTGATTAGATAACAAAGTCCACCTGGGCCATCCACTCACCTGTCGCTGTCTTTGAGGCCGGTTTTTTGAAACTTTTATTAGTAGATTGCACAGTACAGTACATATTCCATACAATTGACCACTAAATGGTAACACCCAAATAAGTTTTTCATCTTGTTTAAGTCGGGGTCCATGTTAATCAATTCACGGTCCTTGCACACCCTGTTCCACGGCAGGCCCGCAGGCCACGCCCCCCTCCACAGACATTTTACATTTTTCAAACTTCCACCATTTCCACATTTTTCAACCTATTCAAACCTACTTAGGTTTGAGTAGAGTGTCCGCCCTAAGATTGGTAGGTCGTGAGTTCAAACCCTGGCCGAGCCATACCAAAGACTATAAAAATGGGACCCATTACCTCCCTGCCTGGCACTCAGCATCAAGGGTTGGAATTGGGGGTTAAATCACCAAAAATTATTCCCGGGCGCGGCCACCCCTGCTGCCCACTGCTCCCCTCACCTCCCAGGGGGTGAACAAGGGGATGGGTCAAATGCAGAGGACACATTTCACCACACCTAGTCTGTGTGTGACAATCATTGGTACTTTAATTTTTAATTCTACCTTCAACCTATTCCACCATTTGAGAAATTCAAACTTCCCCTTTTCCAAGTTCCAAAAAATTCCAGGATTTTCCAGAATTCCTGCTTTTCCAAAGCCCTTTTTTCTGGCAACTACTCCTTCAACATCTTTCAATGCATTTCAACCGTTCCACCGTCAAAACATTCCTCTTAATTAGGACAAAAAACAACGTTTTTTGAACTGGAGAAATTCCCGGTTTCCTGGAAATCCCAGGAATTCCATAAAACCATTTTTCAATTCAACATGTCACTACTCCACCGATTTGAATCATTTTAACACCGACCATTTCAACTCATTTAGACCGTTCAAGTTTTTTTTAACCATTTTCAAAATAATTCCCGCTTTTCCCGAAATACCCAATGTTTTCATCCTGGATATTCAAACTAACGCTTTCCCAAGTTCCAAACCAAATTCCGGTTTTCCTGGAAATTCAAACTCTTCAACATTCAAACCGTTCCAACATTCAAACTATTCTTACATTCACTACATTCTGTCATTTGTTTCCTGGCATGACGTTAAAGTGCTTCCGGCAGTGGAGGCTCCTCTATGGGGTGTTGGGGCACTAGGAGGTTAACCCCTTTACTACTGTTACCCCAGGTGGCCCTTGGCAAAGGCCTAGTACCTGACTGCCCCCTAGCCAGGGATACGGTGAAGACCTCAACGGCGGAGCAGGCGGAAGACGGTAGATTTAAGAACTACCACCGTCAGCCATCCGTAAACTTAAAGGTCTATACATTGCTCCTCACCTCCTGTTATTACTTTACCAAAGCATTGTTCAACCCATCCTTATGTATTGTTCCACATGTTTTTTCACCATGCTTACTGTAACCAACCGGACCAAACTCACACGCATTACAAACATAGCAGCTAAAATCATCGGACTACCCACACCCAACATTTCAGATTTAAACCACAGGTCCATCATTCTGGCAAATACGATAGTCCAGGATATCACTCACCCACTACACCAATACATCATCCACTACCATCAGGGCGCAGGTGCAGAACCATCAAATCACCGCCTCAGGAAAAGCCTTATCCCTGCAGCTATAGCCGCCCTTAAAAGCAGGCCCGGCCGACCTGTCTGACAAGCCTGTAAATGTGTGTTGGTCATGTATGATGTCTTTTTGTTATTTTTGTTTTGTGATGTGTAATGTCTATTGTTCAAATGTACGGCAGTGAAAATGAATTTCGCCAGCGGGGACCAATAAATCTAAATCTAAATCTACCACAACGGCTGCGATTGCGGCAGAAGGCTGCACCAGAAAAGGGTCCCCCAGTCGTCTTGGAACGGGTCAGGGTCCAGTCATGCCACTGGACCCTGACCCGATTCTGTCAAGGATCGTGTGGTGACTGTCTGTGCACCAGTCTCCCCACGTTAAACAAAGTCACGCACAGGCATCCTCCATAAAGGGATACCCCCCCTACCAGGAGGATCGTCATACTCGTTCGAGTGACCGCCGATGATGATGACATTCTGTCAGCATTTCACTTCAGCCATGGAGCATTCACACGCAAATTCCTTCAGGAATTGCCTCTTCTAATTACATTGACTTTTCCTCCTGCCTTATACGTAAAACCTCAACAACAAGCACAACCTGTGTAATCTGGCATTAGTCAACAAGTCATTAAGCGGCAGAATGATTCGTCACTGCCCTCTGCAACAAAACCAATCAGCGCTCTTTGTGTGTCGCAACAAATTCCTCCAAATTGGGAAGGACACTGCATTATTTATCCGGCGAGGACGCATCTTTCCTCCTCTGGCTTCCTGTCAGCTGGACGGCACACATTCTTTACCTCCTTGAAGGAAGGTTTAAATGGACCGAAATATTCTAACACCGACACAATTATAATCTCATCTAATTTAATTTACATGATTTCAATTTAAGCGGAAGCAATTATTACATTGTTTACCCAAAACATATCCAAATGTTCCGATTGAATACGTCCATTATTTTCTTCTAAACAGCCTCAGGTCAAATCCTCTTCCACTTTCTTCTTACTTTTGACATGAAATTCACAAAAGTTAAAATGAGTTTCTCCCTAAAATTGCAATCAGGCCAGACTTTTTTTTTCAGGCATGACATCACATGGACAAAGATAAGACCTTCTGGAGGAAAGTTCTGTGGTCAGATGAAACAAAAATTGAGCTGTTTGGCCACAATACCCAGCAATATGTTTGGAGGAGAAAATGTGAGGCCTTTAATCCCAGGAACACCAATCCTACCATCAAGCATGGTGGTGGTAGTATTATACTATGGGCCTGTTTTGCTGCCAATGGAACTTATGCTTTAAATGGGACAATTAAAAAGGAGGATTACCTCCAAATTCTTCAGGACAACCCGGAGGTTGGGTCTTGGGCGCAGTTGGGTGTTCCAACAGGACAATGACCCCAAACACACGTCAAAAGTGGTAAAGGAATGGCTAAGTCAGGCTAGAATGAAGGTTTTAGAATGGCCTTCCCAAAGTCCTGACGTGTGGACAATGCTGAAGAAACAAGTCCATGTCAGAAAACCAACAAATTTAGCTGAAATGCACCAATTTTGTCGAGAGGAGTGGTCAAAAATTCAAGCAGAAGCTTGTGGATGGCTACCAAAAGCGCCTTAATGCAGTGAAACTTGCCAAGGGACATGTAAGCAAATATTAACATTGCTGTATGTATACTTTTGACCCAGCACATTTGCTCACATTTTCAGTAGACTCATAATAAATTCATAAAAGAACCAAACTCCATGAATGTTTTTTGTGACCAACAAGTATGTGCTCCAATCACTCTATTGCAAAAAAAAAGAGAGTTATAGAAATTATTGGAAAGTCAAAACAGCCATGACATTATGTTCTTTACAAGTGTATGTAAACTTTTGACCACGACTGTATATACATACATACACACACACATATATAAACATATATACATACACACACGTGTACTACATCCATCAATATATACACATTTACATACCTACATCCATCCATCCATAATATAATATCCATACACACACACTATGTGTGTGTCTATGGATATTATATTATTTTTAATCACTAAGATGTCATTTGGGCTTGGTATCAGTTTTTTTTTTAAATGGTACTTCAACACGTAAACAGTACAGTATGTACTTTATTATCTTGTATGTAACTCTCTTACGGGTATACTGACCTCTGACCCTAGCCATCTGCTACCATCTGTTTTTTTCTATATTTAAAAGACTTCCTTGTGGTCTAACATGTAATGTTGATGCTTTGGTCAAAACGTTGCATAAATTATGTTTTACAGACCATCTCCAAGCCGCAATCGACCGTCTCATAAAATTGTGCCGTTTTGTGGGCGCTCTTTGCGTTTCCACCTCGTCAGTCCAAGCGCGTCAGTCTGTACTTTTTTTTCAGCGCTTCTGTATCGCGTCTACTAACAGATATCAGTTCGAACTATACTCTACTTTTTATTACAAATGGCAAAAGCAGTGGATTTTACCATGCATGTGCATCCCAGCAGGCACAAGACATTGATACAACGTTGATTATATGTACACGCCCCTTAAAATTGACTTTAATTATGCTGTATAATTAACTGTTTTTATATTATTCACATGTGAATAATGCTGTATAATAGACTGTATTTATATTATTCACATGTGAATAATGCTGTATAATAGACTGTATTTATATTATTCACATGTGAATAATGCTGTATAATAGACTGTATTTATATTATTCACATGTGAATAATGCTGTATAATAGACTGCATTTATATAATCCACATGTGAATAATGCTGTATAATAGACTGTATTTACATTATCCACATGTGAATAATGCTGTATAATAGACTGTATTTACATTATTCACATGTGAATAATGCTGTATAATAGACTGTATTTACATTATTCACATGTGAATAATGCTGTATAATAGACTGTATTTATATTATTCACATGTGAATAATGCTGTATAATAGACTGTATTTATATTATTCACATGTGAATAATGCTTTATAATAGACTGCATTTATATTATTCACATGTGAATAATGCTGTATAATAGACTGCATTTATATTATTCACATGTGAATAATGCTGTATAATAGACTGTATTTACTTTATTCACATGTGAATAATGCTGTATAATAGACTGTATTTATATTATTCACATGTGAATAATGCTGTATACTAGACTGTATTTATATTATTCACATGTGAATAATGCTGTATAATAGACTGTATTGATATTATTCACATGTGAATAATGCTGTATAATAGACTGCATTTATATTATCCACATGTGAATAATGCTGTATAATAGACTGTATTTACATTATCCACATGTGAATAATGCTGTATAATAGACTGTATTTATATTATTCACATGTGAATAATGCTGTATAATAGACTGTATTTACATTATTCACATGTGAATAATGCTGTATAATAGACTGTATTTATATTATTCACATGTGAATAATGCTGTATAATAGACTGTATTTAATTATTCACATGTGAATAATGCTGTATAATAGACTGCATGTATATTATTCACATGTGAATAATGCTGTATAATAGACTGCATTTATATTATTCTTATGTGAATAATGCTGTATAATAGACTGCATTTATATTATTCACATGTGAATAATGCTGTATAATAGACTGTATTTATATTATTCACATGTGAATAATGCTGTATAATAGACTGTATTTATAATATTCACATGTGAATAACGCTGTATAATAGACTGCATTTATATTATTCACATGTGAATAATGCTGTATAATTGACTGTATTTATATTATTCACATGTGAATAATGCTGTATAATAGACTGCATTTATATTATTCACATGTGAATAATGCTGTATAATAGACTGTATTTATATTATTCACATGTGAATAATGCTGTATAATAGACTGTATTTACATTATTCACATGTGAATAATGCTGTATAATAGACTGTATTTATATTATTCATATGTGAATAATGCTGTATAATAGACTGTATTTATATTATTCACATGTGAATTGTCAGGACTTGATTCTCGGGGTTTGCTTCTCCAGAAGGCAAAGGAAAATTGGCGTGGGCAAGGCGTGAATTTAAATACATGATTTATTTTTAACACTAATAAACTACAAAAAAAAAGGAAGCAAACAAATGGCGCGCACAAAGGCGGAAATACAAACTTGACTAAGAAACAAAAGACATGCACATGGGCACAAAAACTATGAACAAAGAAACAAAAACACTAACTGTGGTCTTAATAAACACAACTTACTTGGCATGAGAAAAAACAGGAAAAAGAGCAGCATGGATCATCAGAGTGGCAGGAGTGTGAATGTGTGAGGACGCCAGGACGAACAACAGAAACAGACATATTTAAATAGTGACGTGATCAGTGAAAACAGGTGCGTGGCTCGAAACGTGAAACAGGTGCGTGACAAGACAGGTGAAAACTAATGAGTTGCTATGGAAACGAACAAACAAGGAAGTGCAACCAGGAACTAAAAAGAGTCCAAAAAACAAACACATGGCCAAAACAAAAACATGAACAGACATGACGCATGACCAAAACAAAAACATGAACAGACATGACATGAATAATGCTGTATAATAGACTGTATTTATATTATTCACATGTGAATAATGCTGTATAATAGACTGTATTTACATTATTCACATGGGAATAATGCTGTATAATAGACTGTATTTACATTATTCACATGTGAATAATGCTGTATAATAGACTGTATTTATATTATTCACATGTGAATAATGCTGTATAATTGACTGTATTTATATTATCCACATGTGAATAATGCTGTATAATAGACTGTATTTATATTATTCACATGTGAATAATGCTGTATAATCGACTATTTACATTATCCACATGTGAATAATGCTGTATAATAGACTGCATTTATATTATTCACATGTGAATAATGCTGTATAATAGACTGTATTTATATTATTCACATGTGAATAATGCTGTATAATAGACTGTATTTATATTATGCACATGTGAATAATGCTGTATAATAGACTGTATTTAATTATTCACATGTGAATAATGCTGTATAATAGACTGCATTTATATTATTAACATGTGAATAATGCTGTATAATAGACTGTATTTATATTATTCACATGTGAATAATGCTGTATAATAGACTGTATTTAATTATTCACATGTGAATAATGCTGTATAATAGACTGTATTTATATTATTCACATGTGAATAATGCTGTATAATAGACTGTATTTATATTATTCAAATGTAAATAATGCTGTATAATAGACTGCATTTATATTATTCACATGTGAATAATGCTGTATAATAGATTGTATTTATATTATTCACATGTGAATAATGCTGTATAATAGACTGTATTTATATTATTCACATGTGAATAATGCTGTATAATTGACTGTATTTATATTATTCACATGTGAATAATGCTTTATAATAGACTGTATTTATATTATTCACATGTGAATAATGCTGTATAATAGACAATTTATATAATTCACATGTGAATAATGCTGTATAATAGACTGTATTTATATTATTCCCATGTAAACAATGTTGTATAATAGACTGTATGTATTTATTCACATGTAAAAAATACCCAAGTGTTTATTTATTGTGAGCGAACTGTGGTGCTGAATATCCCCCAGGGATCAGTAAAGTACTTTCTATTCTATTCTATTCTATTTTAAACAATTTTGCAAAATAGTTGCATTTGTAAACTGAGACAACGTTGATGTCCAATGTTGTTTTTTGGGGGAAATGACCCAATTTCGTAGGTGAAATCAACGTCACAACCTGATATTGAATACATGTCGTCAAAAAGCATGTCGTTTCAATGTTGTGTTTGTGTTGTAGAATATTGGTTGGGAAAAGACCAAAATTCAATGGTCAAATCATTTGTTAGAACCCAACATTGATTAAACGTCGTTAAAACGCATGTTGTTTGTGTTGTTCAACGTCAGGAACAACACATCATATACATATCAACAAGTTGTCAACATTGTTTCAATGTCTTGTACCTGCTGGGATAAACCAGCCAGTCTGCTCCACAATAGAGAAAAATAAGGAACTTAAGGCCTGATTTGCTAAGATTCAAGTAACACTAGTAGTGGGCGTGTTGCGTGCAATTTAGTAACATTGAGCCCCATTCAGCAACCGTTCTTAAGAACAAAATTTGCAAGATGGCAAGATGATTTGGGGAGGGAGCGCATATTTCACGACCATGTACGAAGTGACGAATATTTATTTGAAGGCT
The DNA here is from genome assembly GCF_033978785.1 of Entelurus aequoreus. Taxonomy (NCBI): domain Eukaryota; kingdom Metazoa; phylum Chordata; class Actinopteri; order Syngnathiformes; family Syngnathidae; genus Entelurus; species Entelurus aequoreus. The sequence continues at coordinate 8,208,375 of NC_084740.1, read as the reverse complement.
TTAAACTACCAAGAGCTGTCCCCCCTTTCTTAAACTTACATTTTGACATTATGTATTTCCCGCGAGGCATAATACGAATTTCTCTTCTTTAATCTGTTTGGGTTTCCTCCGTGTGTCTGATGTTCGGCTTTTCGGCCGCAGTTGTGCCCTTATATGGGTAATGAAGTTTACCTATGCAAATTATGGAATTAAGGGTGTTTACATATGCATGTTGGGGAAATAAGGGTGTTTGTATGCAAATTATGATAGACATGCACGCGCTAACCATTTGGCATTCAGCAACTTAAGAACAGCAGGTGGGAACAATTTGGTCGTTTAAGAACACGTCATGAAATTGAATGGACTCCTCTTAGGAAATCACTTAGGAAGAAAGACAAGAGGAAAAGCTAGGAACTTATTGCTGAATGGGGCCCATTGCACTTGCTCTTCATGCAGACCGCCTTGTGTGTTGTTTGGGTCTGTGGGACCCGTTTTCATCTTTTATTATAAGAAAATTGATACAATTAATTAATTTTTCAAACTGAGACTCACTGACTTTGGCTCATTTTCTGTGAAGAACATATATCAGAATACATATATCCATACACCCCCCTACACATTTCTATTACATATAAGATGTCCGGGTTCACTGGACCCGGGGCTAATAGAAGTGTGGAAATTAATGTTCTGTGTAACACAAACCCATCCCCCCACCCCCATCCCCACTCACACAGACATCCATCAGAATCCAAAATGAAAAATATTAAAATAATAATAACAAAACAAAACAAAAATAGATAATAATAATTACAATAATTCCTACATTAACCATCTGACCAAACCAGTCTACCTTTGCAGTCAAGATATTTCATCACAGGCCCCAGGAGTCCTCCCGTTTTCTTTGAGTGGATCATCAGCTGTATCGCAGCTTCTCTGTATGTGTAACTGAAACAAGTATATGCAGCCAATTTTGAAAGGATAAATAAATAAATGATAAATGGGTTGTACTTGTTTAGCGCTTTTCTACCTTCAAGGTACTCAAAGCGCTTTGACACTATTTCCACATTCACCCATTCACACACACATTGATGGCGGGAGCTGCCATGCAAGGCGCTAACCAGCACCCATCAGGAGCAAGGGTGAAGTGTCTTGCCCAAGGACACAACAGGCGTGACTAGGATGGTAGAAGGTGGGGATTGAACCCCAGTAACCAGCGACCCTCCGATTGCTGGCACGGCCACTCTACCAACTTCGCCACGCCGTCCCCCAAAAGAATGGAGGAGTTGGTGTCTTCCATTCCGCCAGTATGAGTTTCTTGGCCAGCACTGTACCCATTAAGATTGCAGATAGGGTGTAGAGTGGAAGAGTTAAAGGCCTACTGAAAGCCACTACTACCGACCACGCAGTCTGATAGTTTATATATCAATGATGAAATCTTAACATTGCAACACATGCCAATACGGCCGGGTTAACTTATAAAGTGCAATTTTAAATTTCCTGCGAAACTTCCGGTTGAAAACGTCTATGTATGATGACGTATGCGTGTGACGTCGATGGTTGAAACAGAAGTATTCGGACACATTGTATCCCAATACAAACAGCTCTGTTTTCATCGCAAAATTCCACAGTATTCTGGACATCTGTGTTGGTGAATATTTTGCAATTTGTTTAATGAACAATGGAGGGATTGCAAAGAAGAAAGCTGTAGGTGGGATCGGTGTATTAGCGGCTGGCTGCAGCAACACAACCAGGAAGACTTTGAGCTGGATAGCAGACGCGCTATCCGACGCTAGCCGCCGACCGCATCGATGATCGGGTGAAGTCCTTCGTCGCGCCGTCGATCGCTGGAACGCAGGTGAGCACGGGTGTTGATGAGCAGATGAGGGCTGGCGTAGGTGGAGCGCTAATGTTTTTATCATAGCTCTGACGAGGTCCCGTAGCTAAATTAGCTTAAATGGCGTCGTTAGCAACAGCATTGCTAGGTTTCGACAGGCGGCACAGCATTAACCGAGTAGTTACAGGTCCAGTGTTTAGTTCGGTGTCTCCTGATAGTAGTATTGTTGATCTTCTGTCTATCCTTCCAGTCAAGGGCTTATTCTTTTCTTTTGTTTCTATCTGCATTTAAGCACGATGCTATCACGTTAGCTCCGTAGCTAAAGTGCTTCACCGATGTATTGTCGTGGAGATAAAAGTCACTGTGAATGTCCATTTCGCGTTCTCGACTCTCATTTTCAAGAAGATATAGAATCCGAGGTGGTTTAAAATACAAATAAGGTGTGATCCACAATAGAAAAAGTAGAAAATGTGGAATCCAATGAGCCCTTTTACCTAAGTTACGGTCAGAGCGAAAAAAGATACGTCCTGCACTGCACTCTAGTCCTTCACTCTCACGTTCATCGTCCACAAATCTTTCATCCTCGCTCAATTTAACGGGGTAATAGTCGCTTTCTCGGTCCGGATCGCTCTCGCTGCTGGTGTAAACAATGGGGAAATGTAAGGAGCCCATCAACCTGTGATGTCACGCTACTTTTGGTACAGGCAAGGCTTTTTTTATCAGCGACCAAAAGTTGCAATCTTTATCGTCGATGTTCTCTACTAAATCCTTTCAGCAAAAATATGGCAATATCGCGAAATGATCAAGTATGACACATAGAATGGATCTGCTATCCCCGTTTAAATTAAAAAAATCATTTCAGTAGACCTTTAATGAGTCCACTGAACATCCAAACAGGGCTAAGTCTCTGTCAGGTAAGAATGGGCTTTGGAAATGTATCACTTTTTATGGGCATTTCAGAAGCAGCCTTAAATGAAACCCACTTTTTGTGTGCGCTTCAGATGCACTTAATGTGCTCAATACGCAAAAAATGCATATTTCAAGAAGTTTTTTTTTTCATATTGGAGATATGTCAATAATATATAGTATCAATGCAAAAATGGATGCCATTAAAAAAAACAAAACACCGGCACTCACCAAAAACGCATCAATTTAATTTGTCTTGATCATCCACTTAACTCACTCAGCATGCAGCTATAAAATTATGAAATAATTTTGCTGTGTAGACAATATGCCTAATATTTTTTAACACACACATATTGTCTGTTCCTCCTGTCTTTTCAGTGCGAGCACTGATCCGGCAGCTGTGTACATAACTGTGTCAGTTTGCACAATAAATGCTAAATAGTGCTCGCAAAACAGTAATGAGTGTTGATAAATCATTGATAAAGCATGCTGTTTAGTATTTCTTGCATCTTCTCCTCCCAGTATTGTGAGCGTTTTGATGATCAGCGTACACTCTGCATGTTAATGAAGACAGAGATGCAAAATGTATCGCACGCCCTATTCTGCTCACTTAACACACGCATACACTTTGCACATATTTAGTAAATCAGCTGTGCGTGTAATATCAAGTTTGCACATTGTGGAGCGCCTGCAGGAGCAAAGGTCACCGCCTCTGTCAATGGTGTTGAGAGCGGAGCACCATCGGCTAGGGGCGGGGCATGTGCTGGACGGCGAGACACAGCTGGCAGGTGATTAGATTTCACAGGTGGTACGTGGTGATATAATCATCTGTTGTCTTTAACGGCGAGCAGCCAGCGGAGGAGAAGGGGATGGGAGAGAATGGAGAGAAAAGACATCTGAAAAAGATTGTTCTTGGATTTACATGCACATTAAAGGCCTACTGAAATGATTTTTTTTTAATTTAAACGGGAATAGCAGATCCATTCTATGTGTCATACTTGATCATTTCGCGATATTGCCATATTTTTGCTGAAAGGATTTAGTAGAGAAAATCGACGATAAAGTTCGCAACTTTTGCTCGCTGATAAAAAAATGCCTTGCCTGTGCCGGAACTAGCGTGACGTCACAGGAGGTAATACTCCTCACAATTTTCCTTTGTTTACAATGGAGCGAGAGAGATTCGGAAGCGACAAAGCGACGATTACCCCATTAATTTGAGCGAGGATGAAAGATTCGTGGATGAGGAACGTTAGAGTGAAGGACTAGAGAGGCAGTGATGGACGTATCTTATTTCTCTCTGACCGTAACTTAGGTACAAGCTGGCTCATTGGATTCCACGCTCTCTCCTTTTTCTATTGTGGATCATGGATTTGTATTTTAAACCACCTCGGATACTATATCCTCTTGAAAATGAGAGTTGAGAACGCGGAATGGACATTCACAGTGACTTTTATCTCCACGACAATACATCGGTGACACACTTAGCTACTGAGCTAACGTGATAGCATCGTTCTCAAATGAAGATAGAAACAAAATAAATAAACCCCTGACTGGAAGGATAGACAGAAGATCAACAATACTATTAAACCATGTACATGTAACTACACGGTTAAAAATTCTCAGCCTGGTAAGGCTTAACAATGCTGTTGCTAACGACGCTAAGGCTAATTTAGCAACTTAGCAACCGGACCTCACAGAACTATGATAAAAACATTAGCGCTCCACCTACGCCAGCCAGCCCTCATCTTCCCATCAACAGCCGTGCTCACCTGCGTTCCAGCGATCGACGGCGCGACAATGGACTTCATCCGTGGGTTTGGCGGCAAGCATCAGCTAGGCGTCTGCTAAGTAAGTAGTCCTTGTTGTGTTGCTGTAAGTATTGTACTTAGCCGCTAATACACCGATCGATCCCACCTACAACGTTCTTCTTTGCAGCCTCCATTGTTCATTAAAGGCCTACTGAAATGAATTTTTTTTATTTAAACGGGGATAGCAGATCTATTCTATGTGTCATACTTGATCATTTCGCGATATTGCCATATTTTTGCTGAAAGGATTTAGTAGAGAACAACGACGATAAAGATTGCAACTTTTGGTATCTGATAAAAAAAAAGGCTTGCCCCTACCGGAAGTAGCGTGACGTAGTCAGTTGAACATATACGCAAAGTTCCCTATTGTTTACAATGATGGCCGCATGAAGTGAGAGAGATTCGGACCGAGAAAGCGACAATTTCCCCATTAATTTGAGCGAGGATGAAAGATTTGTGGATGAGTAAAGTGCAAGTGAAGGACTAGTGGGGAGTTGAAGCTATTCAGATAGGGAAGATGCTGTGAGAGCCGGGGGTGACCTGATATTCAGCTGGGAATGACTACAACAGTAAATAAACACAAGACATATATATACTCTATTAGCCACAACACAACCAGGCTTATATTTAATATGCCACAAAATAATCCTGCATAAAAACACCTGCGTGTTTGTTATGCTAGCTCCTAGCTCCTATGCTAGCTCCTAGCTCCATAGAACACGCCAATACAATTCAAACACCTGATCAACACACACAATCACTCAGCCCAAAAGACCGTTCACCTAACCCAAGGTTCATAAAGCTTATATATTTTAAAAAAGTTACGTACATAGGCAAAAAAAAGTTGCGCACATACGGTCAAGAATCAAATGTTTAGAAGCCAAAGCTGCATACTCACAGTAGCACGTCTGCGTCTTTGTCATCCAAATCAAAGTAATCCTGGTAAGAGTCTGTGTTGTCCCAGTTCTCTACAGGCGTCTGTGTATCAAAGTCAAAAGTCCTCCTGGTTAGAGTCTCTGTTATCCGAGTTCTTCCATCTTGACTGCATCTTTCGGGAATGTAAACAAAGAAGCGCCGGCTGTGTACTGTTGTGGCTGACTACGTTCGAAAAATACGTCCATTTCGCACCGACAACTTTCTTCTTTGCTTGCTCGGCTTCCTTCTCCATAATGCAATGAACATGATTGCAACAGATTCACGAACACAGATGTCCAGAATACTGTGGAATTATGAAATGAAAACAGAGCTTTTTCGTATTGGCTTCAATGTGGAAGGCATACCCGTGTTCCCCGGTCTACGTCAAGCGCATACGTCATCCTCAGAGGCGTTTCGAACCGGAAGTTTAGCGGCAAATTTAAAATGTCACTTTATAAGTTAACCCGGCCGTATTGGCATGTGTTATAATGTTAAGATTTCATCATTTATATATAAACTATCAGACTGCGTGGTCGGTAGTAGTGGGTTTCAGTAGGCCTTTAAACAAATTGCAAAAGATTCACCAAGACAGATGTCCAGAATACTGTGGAATTTTGTCGAAGAAAACAATAATTTTTCGTATCGGGTCCGATGTGGTCCAACCACTTCCGTGGATTTTGTGACGTCACGCGCATAAATCATATCCAAAGGAGTTTTTCAACCGGAAGTGTGGCGGGAATTTTAAAATTGCACTTTATAAGTTAACCCGGCCGTATTGGCATGTGTTTCAATGTTAAGATTTCATAATTGATATATAAACTATCAGACTGCGTGGTCGGTAGTAGTGGCTTTCAGTAGGCCTTTAAAACTCTGTTAAAACGGCACGCCTGGCTCCTGTGACGTGGTATCCGTGGAACGGGCAGGGAACGACTTCCACACACGTGTTTCAGTTTTTGAACTGCAACTGAAAAAAAAAATGGACTTCGGCAAAACTCTTCGGGGTCAACCTCTCCCATACATGGAGATATCTGCTGACGTAACTAAGGAAAAAGACGCCAGAGGCAAAAGTGTCAGGAACTCACATGGCTGCAGTAGTTGTGACCCCAAGATGCAGGAAACAGCACGACGACGTGCAGGTAAGAGTCTTTTATTGTACTCAACAGGGAAGGCGCAGTCATGAATGCAGTAAAAAGTAACTGCAACTGCAATCAGGTGTGCTAATCAGGGACAAGTGCGGGAAACGAGCGATCAGGGAGACGTGTAGGAAGTGGAAAAAAATAAGAGCGCTGACAGGAAATAAACACCAACCGAGGAAACACAACCAGATGTGAAGTGACAGATCGTCACAGTACCCCCCCCCCCCCCCCCCTGTAGGGACGGATTCTAGTAGTCCCAACAATAAAACAAGGTGGCTATTTACAGCTAGAATTCACCAACTCGAGTATTATACATATATATTTCATATATATATATATATATATATATATATATATATATATATATACAGTGGGGCAAAAAAGTATTTAGTCAGCCACCCATTGACAATCAATGGGTGGCTGACTAAATACTTTTTTGCCCCACTGTATATATATATATATATATATATATATATATATATATATATATATATATATATACATATATATATATATATATATATATATATATATATATATACATATATATATATATATATATATATATATATATATATATATATATATATATATATATATATATACATATATATATATATATATATATATATATATATATATATATATATATATATATATATATATATATATATATATATATATATATATATACACTACCGTTCAAAAGTTTGGGGTCACCCAAACAATTTTGTGGAATAGCCTTCATTTCTAAGAAGAAGAATAGACTGTCGAGTTTCAGATGAAAGTTCTCTTTTTCTGGCCATTTTGAGCGTTTATTTGACCCCACAAATGTGATGCTCCAGAAACTCAATCTGCTCAAAGGAAGGTCAGTTTTGTAGCTTCTGTAACGAGCTAAACGGTTTTCAGATGTGTGAACATGATTGCACAAGGGTTTTCTAATCATCAATTAGCCTTCTGAGCCAATGAGCAAACACATTGTACCATTAGAACACTGGAGTGATAGTTGCTGGAAATGGGCCTCTATACACCTATGTAGATATTGCACCAAAAACCAGACATTTGCAACTAGAATAGTCATTTACCACATTAGCAATGTATAGAGTGTATTTCTTTAAAGTTAAGACTAGTTTAAAGTTATCTTCATTGAAACGTACAGTGCTTTTCCTTCAAAAATAAGGACATTTCAATGTGACCCCAAACTTTTGAACGGTAGTGTATATATATATATATATGTATGAAATACTTGACTTTCAGGGAATTCTAGCTATATATATGTATATATATATATACTTATTTTATTTACATAGAAAAAAATAAATAAATACTTGAATTTCAGTGTTCCGGTGGCTATCCACTAGATGGCAGTATTGTCCTGTTTAACTTCTCCGTTTATGATGAGTATATCATTTCGGCCACCGTGTTCAATGGAGAAGTCTGTTCTAAAAAATTTACAGGCAACATACACCCCTTCAAACAGTCCTGAATGAACTGAAATTCTTGTTTCCATTTGTTTTGGAACTTGCAAGCGTATTTCTTCATCTTGCTCGTCGACGGCGTCGCCATGTGACGTCTGTAATTTCCTCGTTCTTCTGCTTCGTCTCCTTGTTGTGTGCGCAGTTGTGCACTCTAGTCTCTAAAAGCCCTAGATGTTATGACGTCATTGGGCAGGCAAGCTGTTTATATTGTGGGAAAGCGGACGTGAGAACAGGCTGTCCCCACTCAGTCTCAGGTCCGCATTGAGCTGGAGGGGGCATGGCCTCCAGCTCCGGCTGAATACCGGGAGTTTGTCGGGAGAAAATCTCTGCCGGGAGGTTGTCGGGAGAGGCGCTGAATACCGGGATTCTCCCGCTAAAAACGGGAGGGTTGGCAAGTATGATTTTGGGCCCCATGAAAAGAATCTTTACAGGGCCCCCAACACAGCGGCAACATTTTTTGATGCTATTTTACGAGGTCTGTAGACCTCGGCTTTATATAGGCTACCATTTATTTTGTTTCCCGAGGTTATAGGAACAATCACTTTCAGTGTTTTATGCCACTTCAACCACCCTTTCTAGATATATAAAGATTTGTATTTACAACGTTAATAATAAATACATACTATGCAACATAAAAAAACTTGTTGCGAAAAATGAGTTGGATTTTCACAAGAAAAAAGTCACAATTTCACAAGAAAATCGTAGAATTTTGGCAGTATTATAATAAAAGTCGTAATTTTACTCAACGCAAGTCAAACTTTTACAAGAAAAACTGTACATTTGTGCAATATTATGATAAAAGTTGGCATTTTACTAAATTTTATGAGAAAACTTAAAAATGTTGGCAGTATTAAAATAATAATGGGAATTTTACTTGGCAAAATTATGACAAGTCATTAATTTTACTCACAAAATGTCACTATTTTACAACAACAAAACATTTGGCAATATTGTGATAAAAGTCAGATATTTATATGACAAATGTCACCATTTTGCATTAAAAAGTTATTAATTTTACATAAAAAAGTCATTTTACGAGAAAATATTGCAATATTACAGAAACAGAAAGAATGTGAGAAATTGTTCCCAATTTTATAAGAAAAAAGTCGACACATTGTGAGTAAAAGACTGCTTCAGTTTAGTTTTTATTTTTTGTTTGTAATTGGTTTTTAATCTTCATTATTTAATTCAGGTTATTACAGTATGTCTCCATATATTATTTCATTTTTGTAATTCATTCTGGCCTAAGGGGGCGCACTTCAATTTCTTACACACACTTGTTATTTCATATGTTGACCAGAGGGGGAGCACTTTTAAAACCGACACAAAGTCAATTTGGAAAAATCCCTCCTTTTTGGGACCACCCTAATTTTGATAGATTTCACCACCAGGGGTGCAAATGAGACATTCTCCATTAGATGCAATGGTTTTCCATATTGGGACCATGATTTATGTCATCACTTGTTCACATCTCCTCATATGGAAGGTACTTTTTCTTGTTGATGTCTCAAGAAGGGTAGAAATACACAAACACACACACACACACACACACAGACACAGTGTTATCTACAGTACCTCAGCCCTGTGTGTGCTTGGTGTCACAGTAAGTGAATGTCCCTGTGTGGATTTGGTACAGTAATCCCCGAAAGTCGTTGAAGATGATTATTGTGACCACAAAAATGGACAGCGAGCTTATTTCAGTCTACTGAAACAGCCCAACAGTCACTTGATTGAGGGCTTTACAGTCAACACTTAATCTCCTTGACAACAGCCTCATTGTTGTCACGCTGAATTTAGGATGTGCTCCACTTAAAAGCTGACCACAAACACCCTCAAGTGTGCACGGTGAGACTTCCTGTCAACTTTGCAAGGAGAAAATGAAAACACACAACCTATAGGACAGGGGTGTCAAACTCATTTTAGATCGGGGGCCACTTGGAGAAAAATCTACTCCCAGGTGGGCCGGACAGGTAAAATCACGGCACGATAACTTAAAAATAAAGACAAATTCAGATTGTTTTCTTTGTTTAAAAATAGAACAAGAAAATTCTGAAAATGTACAAATCATAATGTTTTTTTGTTTTTTTTTACACTTACATGTTGCGGTTAATAGTATTCTATCTTTATTTGTCGTTATTTATATTTTCTGAATACATTATGTGATAATGTTCATCAGTCAACTCATTGGTGTTAATTTTCAATTTATTACGATAAAAAATTATATCAAAATCAAATTACAGGATGTCATTCATGCAAGTTTGCTCATTTTCCTTAACTGGTGCACTAACATCATGTGGTTTATTTTATTTTTTTACATATGTAGCATAATCTACAAAGATGCAAATAATTGCTATTGTGACATCTAGTGGACACATTTAGAACAGCAGTTTCTTTCATTCAAAAATGTTGGTTCATTTTTATACTTAGCAAACTCATCCCGCGGGCCGGATAAAACCTGTCCGCGGGCCTGATCCGGCCCACGGGCCGTACGTTTGACACCCCTGCTATAGGATATTTAGCGAAGGAAGTTACTTGGGAATGATGGACGGAAGATAATAGCCCACCAAAAAATGGGTGAGAATAATTGTATATAAGTTATCACACAACTTGTTTGCTTGCAGTTCAGGTTGCCCTGGTTACTATCTACCTGTGCTGACAAAGCTGTCCTTCTTCTTATCAAGCAAAGGCGCACAGCTTGTAAATCGCCACTGTGTGCGATGGAATGCGCCTCGCCGCAGAAGCGTCTGTTTTTCAGATCTGGACAGCCACGGCAGGGATTCGTATCAGGACCCAAAATCTCCAAGAAGATAAGGCGGACGAGCAGAGAAGGGGCAGACCTGACACCGCTCCAAGCACATTTTCTTTTAACTGTTTACGACCCAGTGCGGGGCTGCTGCATAATGTGAAACCTCCACTTAGAAGCAGCTTCAGCTATGTAATCAGGGAATGCCCAAATAAATGGGGAGGCGCTGGGACTTTTTCCTCTGAGCGTGGGGTGACACTGTGCAAGGGTGCAGTTCCACGCGCTCTCCTCATGAGCTAAATTGAATACTGTCTCTGTTTGATTCCTTGCTTCTTGTCCTGTTTAATAGATAGTTCGGTGTTTGAACCTGACAGTTTATGACCCCGGAAGTGGGCATGGCGTAAACCGGAAACAGGAACCATGCATCATATCCGGCCGTCATTTTTATTTTGTAGTTTTTTTGCAAGCTATCCGCCATTTTAGTTGTAGTTCCTTAATGATTTATGACCCCTACAGACTGACAAGAGTATTACAGCTTGTAATTTTGGCCGCGTAATACAACCATCAATCAATCAATCAAAGTTGACTTATATAGCCCTAAGTCACGAGTGTTTCAAAGGGCTGCAGGAGGCGTCCATAGAATATATTGGCCCACCAAAAAAGGGGGTGCCAGTGTGGGCTGCGGGGGGTGGTTTTAGGACCCCCCCACCCCAGAGAGTGGGCGTGGCCTCCATGGACCCACTAGTTAAGGGGGGGCTAGCAGGGGGTTGATTTTATGACCCCGGAAGTGGGCATGGCCTAAACCGGAAACAGAAAGTAGACATCATATCCGGCCATTTTAATTTTGTAGTTTTTTTGTAGTACTCTTGTCAGCCTGTAGGGTTTATAAGTCATTATGACCCCTACAGACTGACAAGAGTATTACAGCTTGTAATTTTGGCACCTAATACAACCATCTTGTGTGGAGTTCAGAAATCTGTCTTCAAACATTATGGATGTTAGTGGCGCGGTTGGGAGAGTGGCCGTACCAGCAACCTGAGGGTTCCTGGTTCGATCCCCACCTTCTACCAACCTCTGTCACTTCACCTTTGCTCCTGATGGGTCGTGGTTAGCGCCTTGCATGGCAGCTCCCGCCGTCAGTGTGTGAATGTGTGTGTGAATGGGTGAATGTGGAAATAGTGTCTAAGCGCTTTGCGTACCTTGATGGTAGAAAAGCGCTATACAAGTATAACCCATTTACCATTAAGGACTACAACCAAAATGGCGGATAGCTTGCAAAAAAACTAAAAAATTATAATGGCGGCCCGATATGATGCATTTTTCCTGTCATGAATCTGTCCGGAAGGGGGGGCACAGGTCCGGAGGCCATGGATGAAGTGCTGACTGTCCAGAGTCGGGACCTGGGGTGGACCGCTCGCCTGTGCATCAGTTCGGGACATCTCTGCGCTGCTGACCCGTCTCCGCTCGGGATGGTCTCCTGCTGGCCCCACTATGGACTGGACTTTCACTATTATGTTAGATCCACTATGGACTGGACTTTCACAATATTATGCTAGACCCACTCGACGTCCATTGCATCCGGTCTCCCCTAGAGGGTGGGTGGGTCACCCAAGGGGGGGAGTCGTCACCCACATCTGCGGTCCTCTCCAAGGTTTCTCATAGTCATTCTCATTGACATCCCACTGGGTTGTGAGTTTTTCCTTGCCCTTATGTGGGCTCTGAACCGAGGATGTTGTTGTGGCTTGTGCAGCCCTTTGAGACACTTGTGATTTAGGGCTATATAAATAAACATTGATTAATTGATTGAAATCAACCCACCGCTATGGAGGCCACGGCCTCTTTCTGGGGGGGTCCTAAACCCACCCCCTGCAGGCCACACTGGCCCCCCTTTTTTGGTGGGCCAATATATTCTACGGACGCCTCCTGCCTGAGCCGAGGATGTCGTTGTGGCTTGTGCAGCCCTTTGAGACACTCGTGATTTAGGGCTGTATCAGTCAACTTTGATTGATTGATTGATTGATGGTTGTATTACGCGGCCAAAATTAAGGACTACAACCAAAATAGCGGCTAGCTTGCAAAAAAAACTACAGAACTAAAATGACGGCCGGATATGATGCATGCTTCCTGTTTCCGGTTTAGGCCATGCCCACTTCTGGGGTCATGAACCCCTCCTCACTTCCGGTCATAAAACTAGTGGGTCCATGGAGGCAGTGCCCACTTTCTGGGGGGGGGGGGGGTCCTAAAACCACCATACTGGCCCCCCTTTTTTGGTGGGCCAATATATTCTACGGACGCCTCCTGCCTGACTAGAAAGATGAGGGCTATTATTGCGTCCGCGTGTTTGTGGACGCATGAGAGCTGTCGCGGTGTTTAAAAGCAGATTTCACACCGTCTCAACCATCATTAGCCGGGTTAATTGCTCCAAAGAATTCATGCGCGGTCAAAGCAAAAAGGGATTAAACGACGGTTGATCGCCCTCGTCATGCTCTTCTTCTCTGATTTTCAACAATGAAGGTATTCCCAGGGGGAACTGCTATCCAACACCTTTTTGACTTGTAAAACTGGCACATTTTAACTGTGTTTTCTTCCCTCTGTTCAGTCAGAAGTGATTGAAACACTTTTTTTTTTTTTTTTAATCCTTCTCTATTCTAATTTGGGGCACGAGAGTGTTCTTCACGTTGTTTGAAAACTCTCTGCATATTTTCACCAAATGTCAGAGCAGATCTTAAGTGCGTGAGTATTACAGCGAGTTCCACAGCCCACACACGCCCACTCCCCGGACACTTCATTAAGTACACCTGAGCATTCAACTCCGCACTGTACTGACATCCATCCTTTTTATGCGAATAACACACTCTGAAGCACCGTTGTTTCAATACTATGGTGTGCAGAGGGATTTTTTTTCTAATTAAAGTTAAAAAAGTTAAAGTTCCAATGATAGTCACACACACACACACTAGGTGTGGCGTAATTATTCTCCGCATTTGACCCATCACCCTTGATCACCCCCTGGGAGGTGAGGGGAGCAGTGAGCAGCAGCGGTGGTCGCACCCGGGAATCATTCAGTGATTTAACCCCCAATACCAACCCTTGTTGCTGAGTGCCAAGCAGGGAGTTAATGGGTCCCATTTCTATAGTCTTTGGTATGTCTCGGCCGGGGTTTGAACTCACGACCTACCGATCTCACTAACCCGAGTAGGTTTGAATCAATCAATGTCAATCAATGTTTATTTATATAGCCCTAAATCACAAGTGTCTCAAAGGGCTGCACAAGCCACAACGACATCCTCGGTTCAGAGCCCACATCAGGGCAAGGAAAAACTCAACCCAGTGGGATGACAATGAGAAACCTTGGAGAGGACCGCCGATGTGGGTTACCCTCCCCCCTCTAGGGGAGACCGGTGCAATGGACGTCGAGTGGGTCTAGCATAATATTGTGAGAGTCCAGTCCATAGTGGATCTAACATAATAGTGAGAGTCCAGTCCATAGTGGATCTAACATACTAGTGAGAGTCCAGTCCATAGTGGATCTAACATAATAGTGAGAGTCCAGTCCAAAGGTTGACAAATGTGGAAATGGTGGAAGTTTGAGTTGAGCTGATATGTTGTGTACTCAGTGGTTAGATCAGTGGTTCTTAACCTGGGTTCGATCGAACTCTAAGGGTTCGGTGAGTCGGGCTCAGGGGTTCGGCGGAGGTCAAAACACACCCGACTCATTGTGTAAATAAAAACTTTTCCCTATCTGCGTATTACGGATACGGCAACAGCAGAAGTCGGACTGATTTGCAGGTGTGTAATTTGTTGTGAGTTTATGCACTGTGTTGGTTTTGTTGTTTGAACAAGGTGATGTTCATGCACGGTTCATTTTGTGCACCAGTAAAAAAACATGGTAATACTTTAGTATGGGGAACATATTCACCATTAATTAGTTGCTTATTAACATGCAAATTAGTAACATATTGGTTCTTAACTAGTCATTATTAAGTACTTATTAATGCCTTATTCGACATGACCTTATTATAACCCTAACCCTCTAACCTTAACCCTAACCAAATAACTCTAAATTATTTCTTTGTTACTTAGAATATGTTCCCCTAGTGTCCAAAAAACTCTAAATTAAGTCTTTGTTACTTAAATTATGTTCCCCATACTAAAGTGTTACCTTAAACATATAACTTTGTCTTGAATTTGAAAAAAAACATTTTATTTTTTACTAAAGAAGGGTTCGGTGAATGCGCATATGAAACTGGTGGGGTTCGGTACCTCCAACAGGGTTAAGAACTACTGGGTTAGAGTGTCCAGCCTGAGATCGGTAGGTCGTGAGTTCAAACCCCGGCCGAGTCATACCAAAGTCTTTAAAAATTGGACCCGTTACCTCCCTGCTTGGCACTCAGCATTAAGGTTTGGAATTGGGGGGTTAAATCACCAAAAATTATTCCTGGGTGCGGCCACCGCTGCTGCTCACTGCTCCCCCCACCTCCCAGGGGGTGATCAAGGGTGATGGGTCAAATGCAGAGAGTAATTTGACCCATCTTTGAATGTTAGCTAAATTTAACAGTCTATATTTTTGGAGAACAAAACAGTGATGGTGGTGTTGTGATTTTCGGTCAAGGATTTTGAGCGATTGTCTGTGCAAAGTTTCCAATGGCCTCAGTGTCATTTTGCTTGCCTGCGACCAACATGTTATACAATAATAAAAACGAGACATAATCATTGCATTAAAATAAATTTGAGCTGCCTCCAGTGTTAATGAATTCCTGATACATTTGAACGTTTTTATGTTGTATTTAAGACTCTGGCACATCTCTTTGATATGTTTTTTAAAGCCAAGCTAAAATGACACCCAGGTAACGATATTCACTAACATTTTGTATTATTTCCTTATTAACCGTTATATTTGGAAAGGATGACATTTTATATTTGTTTACAAAATACATTGTTGCCGTTTTCTTAATTTCGTTTAATGTAAGACAAGAGTCATGTAGCCATCTTGCCACCTTCTCCAGGGCTGCTGTAAGTTTTCTGGCAACCGTTTCAGCGTCCTTTCCACAAGTATAAATAACCGTGTCATCTGCATACATCTGGATATTTACATCCTCACATACAGATGGCAGGTCGTTTTTATACATGGAGAAAAGATGAGGGCCGATATTAGAGTCTTGTGGCAGGCCAATATCAGTAGCAGTGAAACTGGATGTTGTGTTATCAATACGGACACATTGGGTCCGACCAGATAGATATGACATAATCCAGGCCAGAGTATCTGTCGACAGTTTAAAAGTTGTTAATTTTGTAAGTAACGTGGGGTGACTGACCGTATCGAATGCCTTGCGGAGGTCTAAGAATATTGCTCCAACTATACCTTCATTGTCAAGGTTTTGTTTGATTGTTTCTAGTAGAAGGTCGAGTGATTTGCCCGAAACGCAGACTGCATGGGATGTAGGAGGTCTTCATAGTCCAAATGTTCTGTGAGTTGCTCAATGATCACTTTTTCTATTGCTTTGGATATAACGGGGAGAAGGCTAATTGGTCTGTAGTTGTCTTGTTTATTTCCTGCTTTATGGATTGGGATGATAGTGGCAGTTTTCAACGTGTTAGGGAAAGTGTTTTCTGTTATTGATTTTTTTATCAATGTTGTTATAGAGCAGGGGTCACCAACCTTTTTGAAACCAAGAGCTACTTCTTGGGTACTGATTAATGCGAAGGGCTACCAGTTTGATACACACTTAAATAAATTGCCAGAAATAGCCAATTTGCTCAATTTACCTTTAACTCTATGTTATTATTAATGATTAATGATATTTACACTTAATTGAACGGTTTAAAAGAGGAGAAAACACGAAAAAAATGACAATTAAATTTTGAAACATAGTTTATCTTCAATTTCGACTCTTTAAAATTCAAAATTCAACCGAAAAAAAGAAGAGAAAAACTAGCTAATTCGAATCTTTTTGAAAAAATTAAAAAAATAATTTATGGAACATCATTAGTAATTTTTCCTGATTAAGATTAATTTTAGAATTTGGATGACATGTTTTGAATAGGTTAAAATCCAATTTGCACTTTGTTAGAATATATAACAAATTGGACCAAGCTATATTTCTAACAAAGACAAATCATTATTTCTTCTAGATTTTCCAGAACACAAATTTTAAAAGAAATTCAAAATACTTTGAAATAAGATTTAAATTTGATTCTACAGATTTTCTGGATTTGCCAGAATAATTTTTTTGAATTTTAATCATGATAAGTTTGAAGAAATATTTCACAAATATTCTTCGTCGAAAAAACAGAAGCTAAAATGAAAAATTAAATTAAAATGTATTTATTATTCTTTACAATAAAAAAAAAAAAATTTACTTGAACATTGATTTAAATTGTCAGGAAATAAGAGGAAGGAATTTAAAAGGTAAAAAGGTATATGTGTTTAAAAATCCTAAAATCATTTTTAAGGTTGTATTTTTTCTCTAAAGTTGTCTTTCTGAAAGTTATAAGAAGCAAAGTAAAAAAATAATGAATTTATTTGAACAAGTGAAGACCAAGTCTTTAAAATATTTTCTTGGATTTTCAAATTCTATTTGAGTTTTGTCTCCCTTAGAATTAAAAATGTCGAGCACAGCGAGACCAGCTTGTAAATAAATAAAATTTAAAAAATAGAGGCAGCTCACTGGTAAGTGCTGCTATTTGAGCTATTTTTAAAACAGGCCAGCGGGCTACTCATCTGGTCCTTACGGGCTACCTGGTGCCCGCGGGCACCGCGTTGGTGACCCCTGTTATAGAGGCTTTGCAGTCTTTGTGTTATGCCGCCATCTTGCCGGTCAACCGGTCAGCTCGTTCCTACCTGTTCGTACAGATTCAGTTTGATTTCTGCGCTACATTTTCACCGATTTCATCCGAATTATGGCTGATTTGCTATCCAAGGAAGTTGTGCATTAGGATGAAGAGTCCAAGAAACGTTACCGAGAGAAGTTGAACCTTGTTGGCACAACGGCTCCGTACCTTTTACAGAGAAGCATGCTAAAATCACCTGAGCATTTTGCAACAGCCGACCTGCCTGATCTCTCATATCCAGACATGTATAATTACCTCGTCGATTCACCATCTCCGTACACTGGAAAGGACCTTAAGGCATACAAGAGTCTGGATGCCTACAAGTATTTCACAGCAGGTTTTGTGCATGATGGGCTGATATGGCAGATTCCTAACAAGAATCGATTTCTTCTCATGACCAAGGTAAGGAAAAAGCACACACAGAAGAGCCTACTGTTATAGTTTGTTTACATACCTGGTATGAAGTGTTCATTGCATATCTTTGTGTAAATCGTAGGTTTCCATTGTTCACGACAAATCGCTGCGATCCATTTATCGCGTTTTTTGATGTTTGCCGGGAATCTATAGAAGCTAAGATTTGGTTTATCGCCTCGTCTATTGCTACATCCAACAGCACAGCAGGTTTCCAGCATTTCCAAGCTCAAATAGCAGCAGATCTAACAAGAAAGCGTGTGTGAGTCGTTGACCGGCAATGAACTGGTGACTGGTAAGATGGCCGCCAAGCTAATGGGCGTGGCTGATGATGTCAGCTACAAAGCCTCTATAGGAGCAGTAAGACTATCTTTATACGTTTTTAGGAAGAAAGTGTCCAAACCGTACATATCTCTAGATCGTGAGTTTGATCATGCAGAGAGGATTTTGTTTATCTTTGTTTCATTTGTTAATTCTAAACTTAGTCCAGCCTGAATACATAATATGAGTTAATTATTTCACTTCATTATCTTTTGTGAAAGCAGAATTTTTCCACGATTGAATGTCATTAAAGGTGCAGGTGCGCATGATTGTATGACTCGTGTTCCCTCGGCATGTTCAACATGCGTGACTGAAACGTCCAATTTTTTTCTCGCTCGTGTCAGATCTTGCGATGACCGGAAAATCGGTTGTTTTCCAGCTTTTATGACACCGGCCTGAGAGAACAGTTGGTCCAGAACAAAGGCTATTGAATATTGATTGATCATCCGCAGGGGAAATTACTGTGGTATCAGAGCAAGCAGATTATATCACGGGTCTGCTTAGAAAATGACAGCAACAGAAAAGAGGTAGAAAGATGAAAGCGGCCGCCAGCCAAACCTCTGTGGCTGCTTTGTGTTATCTATTGAAGTTGCAGAGCTTCCTGAGCCCAAGGCGTGACTCCGCCTCCATCGCTCTCATCCTGTGTACACTCCACTCCTGTGTGGGTTTTGGAGGTGGTGGGCGAGGGGTCTGGAGGGGGGTGTGTTAGTGGAAGCAATGACAGCTGTTCAACCCGCAGCACTATTGTCAAACTAGGGCAGGGGTCGGTAACCCGCGGCTCCGGAGCCGCATGCGGCTCCTTGACCACTCTGATGCGGCTCAGCTACATACATGACGACCCCCCTGATTTTCCCAGGAGACTTATGGATCTCAGTGTCTCTCATAGACTACTCCCAGGGAAAAAATAATCCTATTTACACTCTAATTACTAAATAAAGGGAGTGCCCTAATTGCACTGCAGTAATTGTCCTCTATAGCATTTACATACAGCGTGCCAGTCCAGCCACATGTTGCATGTTGTTATTACTTGCACACACAGGAGACAGCAAAGCATACTTACTCATCAGCCACACACCTTACACTGACGGTAGCCGTATCAAACAACTTTAACATTGTTACGTTACAAATATGCGCCACACTGTGAACCCACACCAAAAAAGAATGAAAAACACATTTCTGGAGAACATCCCACCGTAACACAACATAAACACAACACAACCATTACCCAGAATCCCATGCAGCCCTAACTCTTCCGGTCTACATTATACACCCCCGCTACCACCAAATCCCCCCACACATCAACCCCCCGCCCCCCTCTCCGTGCGTTGGTTGAGCGGAAGATTTAGGGCTGCATGGGATTCTGGGTATTGGTACCGTCAGTGTAAGATGTGTGGCTGCTGAGTTAGTACGCCTTGCTGTCACTTACGTGAGCAAGCTGAAATTGCATTCCACGTGTGGTCGAGCAGGTACACTGTTAGGGCAGACTGTAGAGGGCGCCAAATGCAGTGTCATCACGCTCTGATATTCGGGAGGGTTGGCAAGTATGACGCTTTCAAGCGCCATTCGTTCAAAACTCGCGGGCTGCACTAACATCAAATTTCCACATTAAAGTGCGTGCCGGTGCGTGTGTCGGAGGCCCCTGGTTAACATAGCACAAAGCGTTTAAGCTTTGTATGCCGTGTTTTTCATTTTAAATTTTAAATTTTTTTTTGTGGCTCCCATGACTTTCTTTAATTTTTGAAACTTGCCAAAATGGCTCTTTGAGTGGTAAAGGTTGCCGACCCCTGAACTAGGGGATTTATGGATAAAGAGATGTGACGGCAGAGATCACGTAGCCATTGCAGCTCATTTTTTTGGTGAGGCTCCACGCACACCATTCCAATTATGAGCGGCCTAGGAACAGCGACTCTCAAGCCTTCACTTGCAAGCCCGCAAACACAACAACGCCTTGCCTGTGAGTCGAAAGTGAAGAATTTCGACAAATTATATTACCCAAGATGTCACGTGTTGGAAGACGTAAAAGCAGATGCTGAAAGAACAGGTATCAATCAATCAATCAATCAAAGTGTCAGGTTCAAACACTGATGACATCTATTAAACAGATGAGAAGCAAGGAATCATGCAGAGACAGAGTTACATTTTGCTCAATTGAGGTGAGACGTGTTTTGGGCTGTACTCTAGTTACAGATCCAAAGTACGTTCTAAAAGTCCAGCCCATGTGCTTCATCTTGGGAGGTCCCTGGTTACATCACTGAAGCTGTCGCTGCGGGGAGGGGTTAATCTCGACAGCTCCAGTTAGACACAATATATGAATATACAAAAATGCAAATGTGCTGACAGTCGTGATATCGCCTTGTCTCTGCCCTGTCTGCGTCACGGTACTCGATGTTCGGCCTTGGCAGTTCTGGAAAAAAACACTGACACGAGACTGGCTTGCAATATTTTGGATTGCCAGCTTTGCACAGACAAAAAAAAAAAAAAAATTCAGCACAATTGATAATAACCATAGCAACGGCCCTAAGCATAAGAGTAGTGTGATAATATATGCATTATTATTCCAACACAAAGTTTACTGAAATAGCCCTTGATCGCAAGTGTCTCAAAGGGCTGCACAAGCTACAACGGTCGGACGACAGCACTAATGGAAGGCTGCGTGTTTAATCGCGACTATTTTTTTTCAAGCTTCCACCATATAGTATTTGGTAATTCCAGGACCCAGGAAAAGTGGGAAATGGACGCCACATGCCTCAATTGGAGAAGAACCACATGATATATCCTGAGCACCTTGATCTGCGTAAAAACATAGTCTTCATCACACTTTTACCATTATGATTCCATTTTCAATTATGCTTACCGTATTTTTACCGACTATAAGGCGCACCTGAAATCATTTTATTTTCTGTAAACTCGACCTAATGTACAAAATAGTTCTGGTTGTGCTTACCGACCTCGAAGCAATTTTATTTGGTACATGGTGAAATGATAAGAGTGACAAGTAGATGGCAGTCACACATAAGAGATACCTGTAGACTGCAATATGACTTAGGTAAACAACACAAAAATGTTATATGTTTCATTGAAAATATAGAACATTACACACGGCGCTCAAAAATCTATCAAAATGTTTTAGTACGACTTTGGTAAGCTATGAAGCCGCACCGCTTGATGGATTGTACTGTGCTTCAACATACGAGTATTCTTATTGTGTGTGTATTAGTTAGGTAAGACATATTATCTGGCGATTTGTTTCACAATATTATGCAAAATATACTCTGGTACCCGCTGATCTGTATTCGGGATCTGCATAAGTCCTGAAAATGTGCGCGCGTCCGCCTTTGTAGTCCACAGTCTCTATCTTCTTGTTTTGTGACATTCATCCTCCGCTGTTGCCATTTCTAATATAAAGTAGTGTAAAGTTCTTACTTATATCTGTCAGTAAACTCGCCATGAAAGCGCTAAAACATACCGGTGTAGTGAGTTTACATTATTCACCCAAGGAACGTTAGTTATTAGAGAGTTCCGGTCAGACGGTTTTTCACGGGACACATTTCCGGCGTTGTTGTTGCATTATTGAGCCATGGATGAGGAGATGCTGCTCCGTTATTGATTGAAGTAAAATCTGAATGTCATTAAAAAACAGTTAGCTCCATCTTTGACACTTCTTCCACTCCCGTCCTTGCACGCTACACCGCTACAACTAAGATGACGGAGAAAAGAACAAAAAGCAAACAAAAGAGCCTAGCGTGGAAGCTAGTACGTAAATAGCATAAATCAAAGTTGTCGTCAACTGTTGCATGAAGCAAATTAGGAAGCCAGACTGACTGACCGGAAAAGGCAGTATTAAATTGCGCTCTGATTAGTGCTCCGGAAGCAGGTGAGCGTCCCGAACACCAATCAGAGACAGGTGGAAACAATAAGCACCCATTGTAACTAAAAACAAACTTCAATGGTGCACAAAACAGGAACTGAGGGAGTCCAAAAGAAACAGAACATGATGCGGGCAACGGATCATAACAAAACAACTACAAATATGTCCTTCATTCACGGTGTTACAAAAAAGATCAGTTAGAATAATACATAATGTTGGATATAGAGAACATAAAAACAGTTTATTTATTGAATCCAAAATATTTAAATTCAACGATTTGGTAAAATTGCAAACAGCTAAAATGATGCACAAAGCAAACTGTAACCTGCTGCCCAAGAATGTACACTGCAAAAAGTCAGTGTTTAAAAACAAGAAAAACAAAAACAAAAATGAGGGGTATTTTATTTGAACTAAGCAAAATTATCTGCCAATAGAACAAGAACATTTGGCTTGTCAAGACAGTCCAAAACAAGTATAATTAGCTAACCTCAATGAACCCAAAAATAGCTTAAAATAAGTATATTCTCACTAATAAAAAGTGCACTTTTCTTGGTAGAAAAAAAATACCTTTTTGCTCAATATGTTGAAAAACATTATTACATTAAGTAAATGCTAGTGCCATTATCTTGACATAATGATAAGCGCTCGGCATCATGATTTTTTTTTTCATGCTTGAAGTAAGAAATGATTACTTTAAAAAAGTAGTTTTATACTTGTGAGTGTTGATGACACAACAGTTGATATTCTAGTTTCAAGCATGTTTTACTCAATATAGGTCATAACATCTCAGCAACAAGCTGTAATATCTTACTGAGATCATTTAGGACCAAAACACTTAAAACAAGTAAAACACTCTAACATGAAATCTGCTTAGTGAGAAGAATGATCTTATCAGACAGAAAATAAGCAAACATCACCCTTATTTGAGATATTTAATCTTACTTAGATTTCAGTTTTTGCAGTGTACAACAATTCTTCTCTACTAAAGAGGAGAAATATAACATTAGAGGAAAAACTAACTTAAAACATTTGTATGCACGTACAACATTTACGACCTTTAGCATATCTGTGTGTGGAATTAAACTATGTGATGGATTAAGTGAGGAGGTTAAACAATGACATGATCCAGTTTAAGAGGTTGTTCAAATTAAAAGTGCTTGCAAAGTACAAAAAGAAGAATTATGAGAAATATCTTTAACCTTATTGAAAACGGGATATTCTTCATCTCCGTATGTTTATCATGACTGTTACGTTCCACGTAGATGTGGTTTGTTTGTTTTGTGTTTCTTCTTCTATTGTTTGTACAGATAAACACTCACACTGCAAAAACTGAAATCTAAGTAAGATGAAGTATCTCAAATAAGGGTGGTATTTGCTTATTTTCTGTCTGATAAGATCATTCTTCTCACTAAGAAGATTTGATGTTAGAGTGTTTTACTTGTTTTAAGTGTTTTGGTCCTAAATGATCTCAGTAAGATATTACAGCTTGTTGCTGAGATTTTATGACCTATATTGAGTAAAACATGCTTGAAACTAGAATATCAACTGTTGTGTCATCAACACTCACATGTATAAAACTACTTTTTTGAAGTCATAATTTCTTATTTCAAGCATGAAAAGATCATGACTTTGACACAATTGTGTCTCATAATTAAAACAGATGACAGCCAAATGGACTTTGCTGTTTTATTTTCAATGAAACAAGAGAAAATACGTACTCATATAATAGTACTGTTGTTATTAGTGAGAATATACTTATTTTAAGGTATTTTTAGGTTCATTGAGGTTAGCTAGTTTTACTTGTTTTGGAAAGTCTTGACAAGCCGAATTTTCTTGTTCTATTGGCAGATAATTTTGCTTAGTTCAAATAAAATACCCCTAATTTTTGTATTTTTTTGTCTTGTTTTTGAACACTGACTTTTTGCAGTGCAATCACTGCCTCGGCTGCCAATCAACCGGTTCCTGTTCCCAGCTGCTGCTCATTTCACCTATTGATCAGCCAGCCAATCCTGGTCCACCATTCATCCTCCTATGCTGCTTAAAACCACCTGCTCACCACTGGATGAGGTCGATTCTTTTTCTGCCATGCTGTGTGGAGCCTTAAAGGCCTACTGAAAGCCACTACTACCGAACACGCAGTCTGATAGTTTATATATCAATGATGAAATCTTAACATTGCAACACATGCCAATACGGCCAGGTTAACTTATAAAGTGCAATTTTAAATTTCCCGCTAGACTTCCGGTTGAAAACGTCTATGTATGATGACGTATGCGCGTGACGTCAATCGTTGAACCGAAAGTATTGGTACAGCATTGAATCCAATACAAAAAGCTCTGTTTTCATCTCAAAATTCCACAGTATTCTGGACATCTGTGTTGGTGAATCTTTTGCAATTTCTTTAATGAACAATGAAGACTGCAAAGAAGAAAGCTATAGGTGGGATCGGTGTATTAGCGGCTGGCTGCAGCAATACAACCAGGAAGACTTTGACTTGGATAGCAGACGCGCTATCCGACGCTAGCCGCCGACCGCACGGATGATCGGGTGAAGTCCTTTGTCGCGCCGTCGATCGCTGGAACGCAGGTGAGCACGGGTGTTGATGAGCAGATGAGGGCTGGCTGGCGTAGGTGGATAGCTAATGTTTTTAGCATAGCTCAGTGAGGTCCCGTTGCTAAGTTAGCTTCAATGGCGCCGTTAGCAACAGCATTGTTAAGCTCCGCCAGGCTGGAAAGCATTAACCGTGTATTTACATGTCCATGGTTTAATAGTATTGTTGATCTTCTGTCTATCCTTCCAGTCAGGGGTTTATTTATTTTGTTTCTATCTGCAGTTAAGCACGATGCTATCACGTTAGCTCCGTAGCTAAAGTGCTTCACCGATGTATTGTCGTGGAGATAAAAGTCACTGTGAATGTCCATTTCGCGTTCTCAACTCTCATTTTCAAGAGGATATCGTATCCGAGGTGGTTTAAAATACAAATCCGTGATCCACAATAGAAAAAGGAGAGAGTGTGGAATCCAATGAGCCAGCTTGTACCTAGGTTACGGTCAGAGCGAAAAAAGATGCGTCCTGCACTGCACTCTAGTCCTTCACTCTCACGTTCGTCATCCACAAATCTTTCATCCTGGCTCAAATTAATGGGGTAATCGTCGCTTTCTCGGTCCGAATCGCTCTCGCTGCTGGTGTAAACAATGGGGAAATGTGAGGAGCCTTTCAACCTGCGACGTCACGCTACTTCCGGTACAGGCAAGGCTTTTTTTTAACAGCGACCTAAAGTTGCGAACTTTATCGTCGATGTTCTCTACTAAATCCTTTCAGCAAAAATATGGCAATATCGCGAAATGATCAAGTATGACACACAGAATGGATCTGCTATCCCCGTTTTAATAAAAAAAATAATTTCAGTAGGCCTTTAATAGACGCTACTTTGTGTTCTACTCATTTTTGTTAAACTCTTTGCTGAACTTGTGCCACCTGTTTTTTACCTTTCAACTTTTCCAAGTGTCTGTTTAGTGTGCAGCCTAGTCTCGGGAAAGGTTAGACAGAGGCCTCTATACACTACACTGGGGCACGGCGTGGCGGTGTTGGGCGAGTGGCCGTGCCAGCAACATTGAGGGTTCCTGGTTCGATCCCCACTTTCCACCAACCTCGTCACGTCCGTTGTGTCCTTGAGCAAGACACTTCACCCTTGCTCCTGATGGGTTGTGGTTAGGGCCTTGCATGGCAGCTCCCGCCATCGGTGTGTGAACGTGTGTGTGAACGTGTGTGTGAAGGGGTGAATGTGGAAATAGTGTCAAAGCGCTTTGAGTACCTTGAAGGTAGAAAAGCGCTATACAAGTACAACCCATTTACCATTTACACACGTAGGATTTGTTTGTGTATAGACACCAGGCTTAGTGGTGGCTGTCACCCTTGTAGGTTTTGGACCCCCTCTTTGGCTAGAGTGGGTAGGTTTTGTTTTCAATTCTTGGCTTCGGTGTCTTTAATTTACACCCCATTGGGTTTATACACTTTAATGTTGCTGTGAACGTCTCTGCACGTGGTGGGTTCTCCTCACGCCGACAGATCTTTGGGAGCCCGGTAGACGGGTTGAATCAAGTCTTTTATTGACATAAACACACGGGGATGGCTTGCTTTCCAGCAGTGTCTGTCCCATCCTTTCCAGTCAGGTCTCTGTGCTTCCGCTCTCGGTCTCTTATTGTGTGTCTCTCTGCTCCCACTCCAACTCCAACTCTCGTGTCTCGCTCCGGCTGCTGCTAATAAAGACGACAGGTGATTAGATAACCAGCCCCAGCTGGGCAATCCACTCACCTGTCGCTGGCTTCGAGGCCGGCCATACACACCCCATTCCTGCAGGAAGCGCGCCGGCTATGCCCTCCTCCACAGTTGCGTTCTCCTACGATCCCCAGACTCAGAACCATCTGGGAACGTCACAATGACTGACTTAGTTATATATTGCAAGAACTGCTGTAATAATCATTCACCGATGTAATTGTGTTACAAAAAGAAGTCGGTAAATGAACGTATATATTTGTAAACGCTCTGAAGAAGGGAAAGGGGTAGGATTGAATCAGCTTTGCTTCTTCCTACTCCTTTTCGGACATGATGTAAAGACAAATGATGTGTGATGTATTATACTGTAAGTGTGTTCATGTTCGAAATAAACTAAACTCAATCAATCAATCACCAGAGTGAGATACCTGAGCTAACCCACAGTGTGTAAACGTAAATGCCTTACTTACCTATCAAGGAAGAAATTAGCAAGTTTGGCGTCAGATGAAAAAAATGTTTTCAAAGGCATCCCTGATACAAATCCTCGTTTTGTTCCTGGCTTTGTCATGAATAAGTTGAGAATCGTATCGACGGCTTTTAGATTTACTACGGTTTGACATGTTTAGTAACTTTACCAGTGGCAGTAGCTCGACAAAGAGGGTTGTGCGTAACTGGCAACCTGGATGTGACACACTCACAGACTTTCTAATTGGTCAAACGGTGGTGGGCGGGGAATCGAAATGAAAACAATAACACAATTTCGGGGCTGTAAATCTAATTTTGAAATGAGTATATCCTGGCTGAACTACCGTTATCAGTTTTAAAAGGTATTCTTAATGGTCTTAATGAAATTAAACAATGGATGTCCTCTAACTTTTTGCAACTCAACGCTAAGAAAACGGAAATGCTGATTATCGGTCCTGCTAGACACCGACACCTATTTAATAATACCACCTTAACATTTGACAACCAAACAATTACACAAGGCGACTCGGTAAAGAATCTGGGTATTATCTTCCACCCAACTCTCTCGTTTGAGTCACACATTAAGAGTGTTACTAAAACGGCCTTCTTTCATCTCCGTAATATCGCTAAAATTTGTTCCATTTTGTCCACCAGCGACGCCGAGATCATTATTCATGCGTTCGTTACGTCTCGTCTCGATTACTGTAACATATCATTTTCGGGTCTCCCTATGTCTAGCATTAAAAGATTACAGTTGGTACAAAATGAGGCTAATAGACTTTTGACAAGAACAAGAAAGTTTGATCATATTACGCCTATACTGGCTCACCTGCACTGGCTTCCTGTGCACTTAAGATGTGACCTTAAAGTTTTACTACTTACGTATAAATTACTACACGGTCTAGCTCCAGCCTATCTTGCTGATTGTATTGTACCATATGTCCCGACAAGAAATCTGCGTTCCAAGAACTCTGGCTTATTAGTGATTCCCAAAACCCCAAAAAAAGTCTGCGGACTATAGAGCGTTTTCTATTCGGGCTCCAGTACTCTGGAATGCCCTCCCGGTAACAGTTAGAGATGCTACCTCAGTAGAAGCATTTAAGTCCCATCTTAAAACTCATTTGTATACTCTAGCCTTTAAATAGACCCCCTTTTTAGACCAGTTGATCTGCTGTTTCTTTTCTTCTCTCCTCTGCTCCCCTCTCCCTTGTGGAGGTGGAGTTGCACAGGTCCGGTGGCCATGGATGAAGTGCTGGCTGTCCAGAGTCGGGACCCGGGGTGGACCACTAGCCTGTGCATCGGTTGGGGACATCTCTGCGCTGCTGACCCGTCTCCGCTCGGGACGGTTTCCTGCTGGCCCCACTATGGACTGGACTCTCGCTGATGTGTTGGATCCACCGTGGACTGGACTTTCACAATATTATGTCAGACCCACTCCCCACTCTGGTCTCCCCTAGAGGAGGAGGGTTACCCACATATGCGGTCCTCTCCAAGGTTTCTCATAGTCATTCACATCGACGTCCCACTGGGGTGAGTTTTTCCTTGCCCGTATGTGGGCTCTGTACCGATGATGTCGTTGTGGCTTGTGCAGCCCTTTGAGACACTTGTGATTTAGGGCTATATAAATAAACATTGATTGATTGATAAAAGGTATTCGAAAAGAACATGATTTATTATTGCCTTTTGACATATCAGAGCCATTTAATGATGACTTGACATGAAATTATCACATATGACACCTTTTTAATCTTCATCTTCAGCCATGTAGTGATTGCATTTATTTGCATTTTATGTTTTTTTTTTTTTTTTAACAAAGGACATATTCAAGTTATTGTGACTTGAATTGCAGGTTTAGGAACTGGCGACTGATTTAAGAGCTACGTTGTATTTCTTATTATTCATTAAGAAATAATGTATTTATTTGGAGTGCATCCAAAAAGTATTCACAGGGCTTCACTTTTTTTTTTTTTACATTTTGTTATGTTACAACAGTATTCCAAAACAGAATAAATATAGTTTTGTCTTCATACCTGACTGTTTCGGACTTGAGCTGTTTTTTCCCATGAATGTGGTGTTTGGATTTATGTCCGGTGCTCATATTTTGTCTTGCCATTGAGTGCCGGCTCCCACAACTGTTCCTGATTAGCAACCAGGACACACCTGTTCTTGGTTGCCAATCAGGCTCCTATTTAGACTTACACTTCCTTTTTATTGTCATTCAAATTTGAACTTTACAGTACAGATAAGAGCAAAATTTAATTGCATTACCTCATGGTAGTGCAGGATAAAAAATCAATAAGGTGCAGATATAAATAAATAGATTACTGTACAGATAAATATATTGCACTTTTGCATATGCATCCACGTTTATGGATGTATGTTATATTGTCTTTATATTCCAGCCAGTTAATCCATATTTGGGGGAGAATTGAGAGAATTTTTTTTAATGCGTTCAAGAGTCTTACGGCCTGAGGGAAGAAGCTGTTACAGAACCCGGAGGTTCTGCTACGGAGGCTGCGGAATCTCTTTCTAGAGTCCAGCAGTAAAAACTTTTTTAGTATTTACGCCTGCCACGCCCTTCAGACAGGGCTTGATCATTGCTCATTGTACACCGTTGTTTTCTGTAGACAAGTCTTTGTGTAGTGGTTTCTCTCAGCCTCTGTTAGTGTGATTTAGCTCTCTTTGTTATTTTGCTACCATGTGCACTTCCTGGCTGCACAAGGTTTTTTAACTAACTAATCTTTTACTTACCTCCCAGCTGCCATATTATTTGCATCTTTTGGGGTTGTGCTCCAAACACCACTTGTTATGTGCATTATTAAAGGAACTTTAGTATTTACATTTTGGCTATTTGTGTTTCATGCTTAAAATTGCAGTGTTTTGGCCTGCGGCTCATTGGCACATTAAAAATGTGGCCCTTGGAGAAAAAACATTTTGGCACCCCTAGTTGAGTATGAATAAACAAGAACTCTGCTGGTTGCAGCAATGACATGTTCTACATTTTAAATAACTACTCAACAATCTATTCCGGCAATTCCGAACCAGTGGGTTATGGGCTTGTTTTGAGTGGGCCGCGTACTACAACCAAACAATTCTACATGCAACCGGTTTTAGTTTTCAATATGAAGTGCATTTTATTTTATCAATTGCACTTTTCTTAATAGAAAAAACAAATATGAGTCCTTTTTTCTCAATATGTTGAAAAATATTCTTAAATGAAGTAAATGCTAGTGCCGCTATCTTGACATAATGATATGCGCTCGGCATTACATTTCTTGCATTTTCCTATCGATAACATGACATCATCGCGCCAAGTGCGTGCTCTTTCAGTCAATTAGTGCGCAAGGAATATATATATACACTACCGTTCAAAAGTTTGGGGTCACATTGAAATGTCCTTATTTTTGAAGGAAAAGCACTGTACTTTTCAATGAAGATAACTTTAAACTAGTCTTAACTTTAAAGAAATACACTCTATACATTGCTAATGTGGTAAATGACTATTCTAGCTGCAAATGTCTGGTTTTTGGTGCAATATCTACATAGGTGTATAGAGGCCCATTTCCAGCAACCATCACTCCAGTGTTCTAATGGTACAATGTGTTTGCTCATTGGCTCAGAAGGCTAATTGATGATTAGAAAACCCTTGTGCAATCATGTTCACACATCTGAAAACAGTTTAGCTCGTTACAGAAGCTACAAAAATAACCTTCCTTTGAGCAGATTGAGTTTCTGGAGCATCACATTTGTGGGGTCAATTAAATGCTCAAAATGGCCAGAAAAAGAGAACTTTCATCTGAAACCCGACAGTCTATTCTTGTTCTTAGAAATGAAGGCTATTCCGCAAAATTGTTTGGGTGACCCCAAACTTTTGAACGGTAATGTATTATACAGCCCTGCCCCCGAACAATTTTTTTTTTATTGTAATTTTTAAGAATTTATCTGAATGTGCATGAACTATTTCTGTTCAAAATTGTTAGAAATGTCACATGTTAAATGTTTAAATATTAACTGTCAGTTTGCTGTACTGTGGCAACTGTACTACTATAGGAGTACGTATATTCTATTGTTTCATTGAAAATAAAACAGCAAAGTCCATTCGGCTGTCATCTGTTTTAATTATGAGACACAATTGTGTCAAAGTCATGATTTTTTTATTTCATGCTTGAAATAAGAAATTCTTACCTTGAAAAAGTAGTTTTATACTTGTGAGTGTTGATGACACAGCTTTGCAACAGTTGATATTCTAGTTTGAAGCATGTTTTACTCAATATAGGTCATAACATCTCAGCAACAAGCTGTAATATCTTACTGAGATCATTTACGACCAAAACACTTAAAACAAGTAAAACACTCTAACATAAAATCTGCTTAGTGAGAAGAATTATCTTATCAGACAGAAAATAAGCAAATCTCACCCTTATTTGAGATATTTCATCTTATTTAGATTTCAGTTTTTGCAGTGTACATACATATACGTTAGGCCAGGAAAAACACAGAGTCTATATTAGGGGTCACCAACGCGGTGCCCGCGGGCACCAGGTAGCCCGTAAAGAGCAGATGAGTAGCCCGCTGGCCTGTTCTAAAAATAGCTCAAACAGCAGCACTTACCAGTAAGCTGCCTCTATTTTTTAAATTGTATTTATTTACTAGCAAGCTGGTCTCGCTGTGCTCGACATTTTTAATTCTAAGAGAGACAAAACTCAAATAGAATTTGAAAATCCAAGAAAATATTTGAAAGCCTTGGTCTTCACTTGTTTAAATAAATTCATTATTTTTTTTACTTTGCTTCTTATAACTTTCAGAAAGACAATTTTAGAGAAAAAATACAACCTTAAAAATGATTTTAGGATTTTTAAACACATATACCTTTTTACCTTTTAAATTCCTTCCTCTTCTTTCCTGACAATTTAAATCAATGTTCAAGTATTTTTTTTTTTTATTGTAAAGAATAATAAATACATTTTAATTTAATTATTCATTTTAGCTTCTGTTTTTTCGACGAAGATTATTTGTGAAATATTTCTTCAAACTTATCATGATTAAAATGCAAAAAAAATATTCTGGCAAATCTAGAAAATCTGTAGAATCAAATTTAAATCTTATTTCAAAGTCTTTTGAATTTCTTTTAAAATTTTTGTTCTGGAAAAGCTAGAAGAAATAACGATTTGTCTTTGTTAGAAATATATAGCTTGGTCCAATTTGTTATATATTCTAACAAAGTGCAGATTGGATTTTAACCTGTTTAAAACATGTCATCCAAATTCTAAAATTAATCTTAATCAGGAAAAATTACTAATGATGTTCCGTGAATTCTTTTTTTAATTTTTTCAAAAAGATTCGAATTAGCTAGTTTCTCTCTTCTTTTTTTCGGTTGAATTTTGAATTTTAAAGAGTCGAAATTGAAGATAAACTATGTTTCAAAATGTAATTGTCATTTTTTTCGTGTTTTCTCCTCTTTTAAACCGTTCAATTAAGTGTAAATATCATTAATTATTAATAATAACATAGAGTTAAAGGTAAATTGAGCAAATTGGCTATTTCTGGCAATTTATTTAAGTGTGTATCAAACTGGTAGCCCTTCGCATTAATCACTACCCAAGAA
Organism: Entelurus aequoreus; assembly: GCF_033978785.1. NCBI lineage: Eukaryota > Metazoa > Chordata > Actinopteri > Syngnathiformes > Syngnathidae > Entelurus > Entelurus aequoreus. Next base: position 8,175,800 of record NC_084740.1, on the reverse strand, counting down.
GTAGCTCTTGGTTCCAAAAAGGTTGGTGACCCCTGGTCTATATCATCCCTACAAGCCTGTTTCGCAGGTTTCCCTGCTCGTCGATACCTGCGAAACTTGTAGGGATGATATAGCCTCTGTGTTTTTTCCTGACCTAACATATTGAGCACTGTATAACGGATAAACCACAGAAACCTCGACTATACATACGTACATACATAGATAGATATACCGGCCCCCAGAAACATTTCTTTCTCAAAATCTGTTCCCCCGAGTCAAAATAATTGCCCATGCCTGGTTTAAAGGCTATTAATATCAGCATTACAGGCGCAGCCACTTATTTAAAGATCAATGCTTATTCAAGCCTTTTTCGTATGTAAAGAAGTTTGCTAATGAGGTCAGCATGCAGACTGTTCCGTTCTTTCCGATAACACAGCAGCTACATTAGATATCTGATTTGTATGCACATATGACTCATATCTTGAGTATATTTAATTCTATGTGTGGTCTTCTTTCTGCTTGTGATACCATGAGTGATGATTCACAGTTCACAACAATCAGGATAAACAATGTGCTGTAATCCCGGCTTTAGTTTAACAGGATTTCTCAACCCTTTTGCCAATAAAATATACAAGGAAGGGACTCCATTGATCCGCATGAGACCACAAATGACTATAACCTCCATTCCATCAGAACTGAATTATTGGATATGGCTGTTGGTCTACCCTTCATTGGTTTTATCCCGCAAACGACTTACTACTTCATCGGATGTCAGAGCCATCAGTGAGTTCTTCGATAATCCCATCAAGCTATAAAGCCTCTGCTTGACCGGTCCAAAGCCAATCTACAGTAAGTGGACATGAACGCAGAGAAATTGCGGCAGTTTCCACCGTGGCCGTGAACCGCTCACTTTGATTCGGCGTCGCACCACTGGGCACGGGGAAATGCACAACTCTGCTTCCGCCACCGAGGGTGGATTCACCCTGCGCCCCCGGGAGTGTTCCTCTGTGTATCCAGTCACTTTGACATTCACCTACATGCCCTCATATACGACGCAGCCGACCAGTCGCTCTAACCTTTCAGTTTGCCGGTGATTTAAGCCAGCCTGTCTGTCCTCTCTGCACTGATAACACACTTTGTCAGAGTCAGCCTGCAAACACGCGGGACCTACTACCTCCTTTTACTTATCACTCATCTGGTTTACGCCAGAAAGACTGGCAGTCCTGAAATTCACCTACATCACATCAGGCAGTGACAACCTTGCAGTTCGCCTCCTGGGGATTTGAGGCTGTTTTTGATGTGATTAACCATCCATCCATCCATCTTCTTCCGCTTATCCGAGGTTGTGTCGCGGGGGCAGAAGCCTAAGCGGGGAAGCCCAGACTTCCCTCTCCCCAGCCATTTCGTCCAGCTCCTCCCGGGGGATCCCGAGGCGTTCTCAGGCCAGCCGGGAGACATAGTCTTCCCAATGTGTCCTGGGTCTTCCCCGTGGCCTCCTACCGGTCGGACGTGCCCGAAACACCTCCCTAGGGAGGCGTTCCGGTGGCATCCTGACCAGATGCCCGAACCACCTCATCTGGCTCCTCTTGATCTGGAGGAGCAGCGGCTTTACTTTGAGTTCCTCCCGGATGACCGAGCTTCTCACCCTATCTCTAAGGGAGAGCCCCACCACCCGGCGGAGGAAACTCATTTCGGCCGCTTGTACCCGTGATCTTGTCTTTTCGGTCATAACCCAAAGCTCATGACCATAGGTGAGGATGGGAACGTAGATCGACCGGTAAATTGAGAGCTTTGCCTTCCGGCTAAGCTCCTTCTTCACCACAACGGATCAATATATCGTCCGCATTACTGAAGATGCCGCATCGATCCGCCTGTCGATCTCACGATCCAGTCTTCTCTCACTCGTGAACAAGACTCCGAGGTACTTGAACTCCTCGACTTGGGGCAAGATCTCATCCCCAACCCGGAGATGACACTCCACCCTCTTCCGGGTCTGAACCATGGACTCGGACTTGGAGGTGCTGATTCCCATCCCAGTCGCTTCACACTCGGCTGCGAACCGATCCAGTGAGAGCTGAAGATTTAGGCCAGATGAAGCCATCAGGACCACATCATCTGCAAAAAGCAGAGACCTAATCCTGCAGCCACCCAACCAGATACCCTCAACGCCCTGACTGCGCCTAGAAATTCTGTCCATAAAAGTTATGAACAGAATCGGTGACAAAGGGCAGCCTTGGCAGAGTCCGACCCTCACTGGAAACGGGTCCGACTTACTGCCGGCAATGCGGACCAAGCTCTGACACTGATCGTACAGTGATGTGATTATATACTGAATTAATGTGTAAATACTTGATAGAACAGTGTTTTTCAACCACTAGTGTACCGTGAGATACTGTCTGGTGTACCGTGGTAGATCATGTGATTTCACCTATTTGGGTTGAAAATATTTTTTGCAAACCAGTAATTATAATCCGCAAATGTGCCGTTGTTGAGTGTCTGTGCTATCTAGAGCGCGGCAGAGTAACCGTTTTATACTCTTCAATATCAGTAGGTGGCAGCAGGTAGCTAATTGCTTTGTAGATGTCGGTAACATGGTTTGTCGAGATCACAATATGCAGACGACAGTGGAAGGCAGTGTGGAGGTAAAAAGGTATCTAATACTTAAACCAAAAATAAACAAAAGGCAAGTGCCATAAGAAAAGGCAATGAAGCTTGGGGATGCTATGCAAAACGAAGCTAAAACTGAACTGGCTGCAAAGTAAACAAAAACGGAATGCTGGACGACAGCAAAGACTTACAGGGTGTGGAGCAGCAGACGGCGTCCACAAAGTACATCCGTACATGACATGACAACACCAAAATAGGAGCGCAGGACAAGAACTAAAACACTACACACGGGAAAACGACAAAAAACTCCAAATAAGTCACAGAGTGATGTGACAGGTGGTGACAGTACACCTACTTTGAGACAAGAGCTATAGTGATGCATGCTTGGTTATGGTTTGAATTCATATCCAACAATTGCGGGAACGACTTTTTACTGTCAATATCGGCTGCTGAGTTTAATGTTTTAATGTTTTCTGCTGCTAGGTGTGCTTCGAGTTTTTTTTTTCTTTGAAAAAAATGTGCCTCGGCTCAGAAAAGGTTGAAAAACACTGTGATAGAAGACGGGGAGTCGCAATAACAACTCCTTTTCACTGGTGTTCCTTTGTGGTGGAGGAATTACCAAATGATGGGCGCTTTCATAATTATATCTCACAAGAGAGATGTCCATCACGGTTGACGTTATTAGACGATACAAGCAAAGCCCAATTATGTATGAGGTGCCAAATGTAAAAATGCTTTTCTAGCAGATATTTTTTTCACGCTTATTTTTAGATCACTTTTCACCTTTCTCATTTAGTTCATTTTAATCACATTTAAGTTTAAATTAAATGTTAACTATGAATGTTATCTATAAATGCAAAATCTAAAGCTAAATGTTGAATCCAAACCTAAATGGTAAATCTAAATCTTTAAATGTAAATCTTGAATCTAAATGCGGGCGCTGAAAGGTAAATACAAACCTAAATGTTGAATCTAAATCCAAATATTACAAAACCCAAAACCAGTGAAGTTGGCACGTTGTGTAAATGGTAAATAAAAACAGAATACAATGATTTGCAAATCCTTTCCAACTTATATTCAATTGAATAGACTGCAAAGACAAGATACTTAACTTTCGAACGGGGAAACGTTGTTATAAAAATAAATATAAAAGACATTTTACTTACTTGAATCTGATGAATCCAGTCCAATGAAACAAATAGACGTTGTTCGAAGGAAACCTTGAGAGGTTGTGTGAGTTCATGGCCAGAAGGCGTGACTTATAAACAAATGTACAATCCAATAGCCTTGTGAGACTGAACAATAAGACCCAATGACTATGTATATGTGGTAAAAAAAAATTAAAAATATGTTTTTTAGGCTTGTTAAAGGTCACGTTGTAATTTTACAACAAGGGGTGTTACAGGGTTAAAGGCCTACTGAAATTATTTTTTAAAATTTAAACGGGGATAGCAGATCCATTCTATGTGTCATACTTGATCATTTCGCGATATTGCCATATTTTTGCTGAAAGGATTTAGTAGAGAACATCGACGATAAAGTTCGCAACTTTTGATCGCTGATAAAAAAAAGCCTTGCCTGTACCGGAAGTAGCGTGACGTCACAGGTTGAAAGGCTCCTCACATTTCCCCATTGTTTACACCAGCAGCGAGAGCGATTCGGACCGAGAAAGCGACGATAACCCCATTAATTTGAGCGAGGATGAAAGATTCGTGGATGAGGAACGTGAGAGTGAAGGACTAGAGTGCAGTGCAGGACGTATCTTTTTTCGCTCTGACCGTAACTTAGGTACAAGGGTTCATTGGATTCCACACTCTCTCCTTTTTCTATTGTGGATCACGGATTTGTATTTTAAACCACCTCAGATACTATAGCCTCTTGAAAATGAGAGTCGAGAACGCGAAATGAACATTCACAGTGACTTTTATATATATATATAAATATATATATATATAAATATATATATATATATATATATATATATATATATATATATATGTATATATATATATATATATATATATATATATATATATATATATATATATATATATATATATATATATATATATATATATATATATATATATTTTATTTACATAAAAGAAATACTTAAATTTCAGTGTTCCGGTGGCTATCCATTAGATGGCAGTATTGTCCTGTTTAACTTCTCCATTCATGATGAGTATATCATTTCGGCCACCGTGTTCAATGGAGAAGTCTGTTCTACATATTTACAGGCAACATACACCTTCCCCTTCGAACTGTCCTGGATGAACTGAAATTCTTGTTTCCATTCGTTTTGGAACTTGCAAGCGTATTTCTTCATCTTGCTCGTCGACGGCGTCGCCATGTCTGTAATTTCCTCGTTCTTCTGCTTCGTCTCCTTGTTGTGTGCGCAGTTGTCCACTCTACTCTCTAAAAGCCCTAGATGCTATGGCGTCATTGGGCAGGCAAGCTGTTTATATTGTGGGAAAGCGGACGTGAGAACAGGTTGTCCCCACTCAGTCTCAGGTCCGCATTGAGCTGGAGGGGGCGTGGCCTCCAGCTCCGGCTGAATACCGGGAGTCTGTCGGGAGAAAATCTCTGCCGGGAGGTTGTCGGGAGAGGCGCTGAATACCGGGATTCTCCCGCTAAAAACGGGAGGGTTGGCAAGTATGAACTAACTAGACCAACTGAGTTGACTCCGACAAAAAGACTTTAACAAAAAGAAAGCAGCGTCTAAGGTTCAACATTTTTGCATGTTTTAACAATAGACCATTTGAAAGTGTTTTAGCAAGCCCTATCAATCAAGTGTGAACATGCCGATTTTTGTGTCTGTAGCATTAACGCTAATGAGCTGTATTTGTATTTTGACGGAGTGTGCGGGTCAAGGAAGCGCTGCTGTGCATTTTAACTCGGGTGTAACTTTGCATTGCAGTCATCCGGAGGCGTCAAACAATGGATGTCCAGCGACTTTTTGCATCTTAACGCTAAGAAAACGGAAATGTTGATTATCAGTCCTGCAAGACACCGGCACTTGTTTAATAATACCACCTTAACATCTGACAACCAAACAATTATACAAAGCGACTCGGTAAAGAATCTTGGTATTATCTTCGACCCAACTCTCTTAAAGGCCTACTGAAATGAATTTGTTTTATTTAAACAGGGATAGCAGATCCATTCTATGTGTCATACTTGATCATTTCGCGATATTGCCATATTTTTGCTGAAAGGATTTAGTAGAGAACATCGACGATAAAGTTCGCAACTTTTGGTCGCTGATAAAAAAAAAGCCTTGCTTGTACCAGAAGTAGCGTGACGTCACAGGTTGAAGGGCTCCTCACATTTCCCCATTGTTTACAATGCAGCGAAAGCGATTCGGACCGAGAAAGCGACGATTACCACATTAATTTGAGCGAGGATGAAAGATTTGTGGATGAGGAACGTGAGAGTGAAGGACTAGAGTGCAGTGCAGGACGTATATTTTTTCGCTCTGACCGTAACTTAGGTACAAGCTGGCTCATTGGATTCCACACGTTCTCCTTTTTCTATTGTGGATCACAGATTTGTATTTTAAACCACCTCAGATACTATATCCTCTTGAAAATGAGAGTCGAGAACGCGAAATGGACATTCAAAGTGACTTTTATCTCCACGACAATACATCGGCGAAGCTCTTTAGCTACGGAGCTAACGTGATAGCATCGGGCTTAAATGCAGATAGAAACAAAAGAAATAAACCCCTGACTGGAAGGATAGACAGAAAATCAACAATACTATTAAACTATGGACCTGTAAATACACGGTTAATGCTTTCCAGCCTGGCGAAGCTTAACAATGCTGTTGCTAACGACGCCCCTGAAGCTAACTTAGCTACGGGACTTCGACAGAGCTATGCTAAAAACATTAGCTATCCACTAATTTCAGCGGCCCTTGAAGTCACTGTTGTTTGAAATGTGACTCAACAGTTTGTTTACATGTACAACTTTCTCCGACGCTGCCACAGAAAGACAGGTTTTATGCCACTCCTCCTTTGTCTCATTTTGTCCACCAAACGTTTTATGCTGTGCGTGAATGCACAAAGGTGAGCTTTGTTGATGTTATTGACTTGTTGGAATGCTAATCAGGCATATGCATGGTCAGTGCATGATTGCAAGCTAATCCATGCCAACATGCTATTTAGGCTAGCTGTATGTACATATTGCATCATTATGCCTCGTTTGTAGATATAATTGAGCTCATTTAATGTCCTTTAAGTATGTCTTCTGTGTATTTAGTTTATTTTTCCATGTTTCATGACACATTATATGTATGTAATATTGGCTGCATTTCTGATAGTTGTTTGTGCCATGTTGTTCCAGACCACAGCAAACGTTACCCAGCTTGCAAAGATTGTAATAAATCCATTAGAAGAAGACAGCCTGCCGTTTCCTTAAACTTGGACACACATCTATACCTTTTAGGCATTCTAAGACCGTAATTTCCAGGAGTTATCTCACACTCTTAGAAATTTTACTAATGTTTTCCAATGTTGTAAAAATGGATAAAATAAATATTACATTTCAACATTCTGTCAAAAAATATTTGCGTCAGCCTGCGACACAGTCATTTTGACAGTAGGCTAATATAATTAATTAGCCACTTATATCATGTGTTTCCATCATCATAACATTTAAATAAGTCTTTGAATTTTTTTGCGGCTCCAGGCCGACTACTTTTTTGTATTTGTGGTCCAATATGGCTCTTTCCAATGTTGTGGCAATTTCCCTGTCAATGTTGTATGTTTTAACAGTGTTTCCTGTTTTGGGTCAAGATTAAAGAATTTACTGGCTAATGTTGCCGTCTTGAGACTTATATTCTTTAAAATCTACAATGTTCTTGCCTTTAAAATTGACACAGTGAATATAAATCCCACCTACCCTCCTTTTTGTGATTGTTGCAGCATAAAATGCCGGAATTCGCTGCAGCTTTTTTAGAAAGTCGAGGTAAAAGTTGTGACGCTATGAGGATATGTTTTTTTTTTTCAATAACATTGCATCAATTAGTGATTATAGGATTTTTGCTATTGATTTTTAGGTGTTCCTTGTAACCTTAACCTCAAAAAGCACAGCATTTCATCAAAAAATTTAAAACAAATACTGTATGAATGTTTGATTATTTACCTCGTCGACTTAAATGTAGACACTATATGGCACTAAAAGTATCCACTCAGAATTAATTTTCAAATGACTGTACTCTTTTCATTAATAGTAGTAGTAATACATATAATTACAGAAATAAACACTTGTGTAACTTGTGGAAGACACAGCTCTGTTGTCTTCAAGTTGCAGGCATTCTCCGTGTATGTTTTACGCTTGAAAAGTGTTTGTCCAAACTAGGGTTGTCCCGATACCAATATTTTGGTACCGGTACCAAAATGTATTTCGATACTTTCCGGTATTCTTCTAAATAAAGGGCACCACAAAAACATGGCATTATTGGCTTTATTTTAACAAAAAATCTTACGGTTAATTAAACATATGTTTCTTATTGCAAGTTTGTCCTTAAATAAAATAGTGAACATACAAGACAACTTGTCTTTTATTAGTAAGTAAGCAAACAAAGGCTCCAAATTTAGCTGCTGACGTAAGCAGTAACATATTGTGTCATTTTTCTACCTATTATTTTGTCAAAATGATCAAGGACAAGTGATAGAAAAATGTTCATTTACTGTTAATATCTGCTTACTTTTTCTTTTAATATGTTTTATCTACACTTCTGTTAAAATGTAATAATCACTTATTCTTCTGTTGTTTGGATGCTTTACATTAGTTTTGGATGATACCACAAATTTTGGTATCGATCCGATACCAAGTTGTTACAAGATCATGCAATGGTCATATTCAAAGTCCTCATGTGTCCAGGGACGTATTCCCTGAGTTTATAAACATAATGTAAATTTGAAAATAATGAAAAAAGATTTTCTGATGCTAAAAAATATCGATGTAATCATAGTAGTATCGACTAGATACACTCTTGTACTTGGTACTCAATTGGAATCAGTACTTTTTAGAGGTGATATAGTACCGAATATGATTCATTAGTACCACGGTATTATACTAGTACCAGTATACCGTACAACCGTAGTCCAAACATTAAACATTCATTCAAGTTAAAAATTCATTTAAGTTGCACACATTTTTACCCCTGCACAATAAGAGCACTTGCAAACTGTTGAGAGCGATCTACAGTGGCAATGTTTGTTGGTAAATTAAAGATGATGATGGATTATCCTCGCACTTCAACATCTCTGCCATGCTATTACAGGCTTTTTGCTAGGTCAGCGTGGCAAATGAGAACATGTTCTTCATGTCCTTACCCTGGATAAGCAAAGGTTGAATCAATATATAAACACATGTCAACAAGAAAGTTAGGATGCCGGTGTGTTGCTAAACGTTTAAATACTACATTACCGAGAAGGCGAAGCGTCGTAGACATGAACCAGATGTAGGTCTGAGATATGTAGATGGACGACCATTGTGATGTTTGGGTAGTAAAGAGTCAATATATCGTTACATGATGTTGTTCAGGCTTTGTCTACACAAAAGACAAACATAAGTTCGGATTAGATGGTTGACTTGGACGTTTGAACGCCGCTCAGAGACAAATTCGATTAGCAAAAATGACACTCGTTGTTACGGCGGGGGGGGGTCGCAGCTTACTGCGAGGTTCGTTCCCCCGGGATGCAAACGGACCACCCCGGACAGGAAGTGCAGGTAGGAACATGATTTATTTTTTGAAAATCAAAGAAGCACCAAAAACAGAAAAACAAGACGAAGGAAACACACGCCAATCTCACTCGAAGCTAAACTTAGCATAGGCTAGGAGACAAGCAAAACTTACGTAACGGGGGCAAGAAGCCAGGCCGACTGACTGGCAAAGGCAAGCTTAAATAATGCCTCTGATTAGTGCTCGGGAAGCAGGTGAGCGGGCGAGCACTAATCAGAGACAGGTGAACACAATGAGCAGCCATGGCAACCTAAACAAACTCAGAGGTGCACAAACAGGAACTAAGGGAGTCCAAAACTACCAGAAAATACAAAACATGATCCGGGCCACGGATCATGACACTCGTTATCAAAAATGTGCAGGGAAGTTGTGGGCTTTGGACAAAGTTGTGAGACCTCACATAATTTATGGGAGTTGGTTGGATATGGGCAGCAAGGTGGAATAGGGGTTAGTGCATGTGCCTCACAATACGAAGGTCCTGAGTTCAATCCCGGGCTCTGGATCTTTCTGTGTGGAGTTTGCATGTTCTCCCCTTGACTGTGTGGGTTCCCTCTGGGTATTCCGGCTTCCTCCCACCTCCAAAGACATGCACCTGGGGATAGGTTGATTGGCAACACTAGCACCCCCCCCCCACCCGCCTCCCTGCAACCCCGAACGGGACAAGCGGTAGAAAATGGGTGGATGGATGGTTGGATATGCATGCATTGCAAATTCCTGGCATGACTGATAATTAAACTATTTAGAGTAACTACATTAAAAAGGTATTACTAGATGAGTAAAGATATGGCATTTATGTCTACCAGTCTTAGCATTGTATCCTAGAGTAGCACTGTTTGGACAGCAGCTAAAAATAATTGGCTTTTTGCCGTAATTTCCAACAACAATCCTAAAAGCATCGCAATCAAACTGTGTCCAGGTAACAAAGATATTGGCCAATAACTCCAATTTTTTGAGGATGATTTTTTTTGCGTTATGATTGGTTGAAATCAGAAGTGTACACAAACACGCTCAACCCTCAGAAGTATGAATGGGTCCTGGATTTAAAAAATATATAAAAAATGGTGTACAAAAGGTACTGGACAGCACTCCACTTATAGTGTTTATTGCCACAAGAGCGTTTCGGGAGAAAGCCTACCTCAGTGTGCACTAGCAACAAAGTCTCTTTTAGCAATACTTGAAATACAAAACTTGACACGACCGACTTTGTTGCTTGTCCACGCTGAAGTAGGGGTTCACCCGAAACGTTTGTGGCAATAAACCCTATAGTGTGGTGATTTATACCGTGTACCATTTTCTTATATGATTGTGAGCTAGCATGTGTTTTATTTGGTCACAGAATCCTTCAGAGGATTATTCTACCAAGGTCAAAAGTGTACATGTCCATCACAAACGCTCCAGAGAGTGGTGGCTGTTGCCCTCAGGAAATTGGAATCCTACAAGAATGCAGGTTTGGATTTTAGGAGGAAGTGTAAAGACATTAGCAACATCTGTTAGGAAGCCCTCACAAGTAGGAGTAGAGGATAGGGGTCAGAGGTCACCCGACTCAAACCGATCACAGGAAAATGGCTGACTGGCCAAGCAACAAACAGGGTGTTTGGCCGGCCCCAAGGCTAGAACAACAAAGTGTAACTGTCTTCGTGTAAAACGTATTTAAGGACAGTGGTCTGAGTGGATATCAGAAAAGTGATCAGGCCCATACTCTTTCTCCTGGAAGGTGCAGCTTCCAGTCTGAGGCTCGCTGAAACAAATAAAGCTTTTCGTTCGAATATTCCTCGTTTGTGTCTTCTTGGCTCGTCACCCATCACACAGTCACTCTGTCCTGGGAGAGTGGCACGACCATCAAGTATACAACAATAGTCTGAGCACTGTTATGAGTATTAGCGCTGTTATGATTATTAGGGATTCCCAGAGCCCCCAAAAAGTCTGCGGGCTATAGAGCGTTTTCTATTCGGGCTCCAGTACTCTGTAATGCCCTACCGGTAACAGAGATGCTACCTCAGTAGAAGCATTTAAGTCCCATCTTAAAACTAATTTGTATAGACTAGCCTTTAAATAGAACCCCTTTTAGACCAGTTGATCTCCGTCTCTTTTTGGCTTTGCCCCCCTCTCCTGCGTGGAGAGGTTATTAGGTGACCACAGATGACACGCTAGCTGTTCTAACTCGGGACCCGGGGTGGACGGCTCATCTGTGCATCAGTTGGGGACGTCTCTGCGCTGCTGACTTGTCTTCACTCAATATGATCTCCTGCTGGCCCCACTATGGACTGGACTCTCACACTATTAACTAGATCCACTCTACGTCCATTGCACCGGTCGCCCAGGGGGTGCGGGGGTGCCGATATCTGCGGTCCCCTCGAAGGTTTCTCATTGTCCCATTGGGTTGAGTTTTTTCTTGCCCTGATGTGGGATCTGAGCCTTGTCGTTGTGGCTTGTGCAGCCCTTAGAGACACTTGTGATGTAGGGCTATATAACTAAACTTTGATTGATTAATTGATACAGCAAAAGTTGGTATTTGCGTCCTATTGCGGATCATCAGACATCACCACCAAGATGCTAACTTTGTCAATTTGGTTTTGGCCTGCTGTGAGCATGAATGTGAGTGACTTCTTCAATTAAAAATGAAATGTATTGTCTTTGAGTGGGTGGAGCATGGCCAGAGACAAGAGCGGACCCAACAAAGCAACCAAGAGAGCCAACTCCACCCTCGGCCGCCCACTAACTCTCGGTCAGACACTTGTGATTTAGGGCTGTATAAATAAACTTTGATTGATTGATTGATTGGTTGACCAAAAAGGCTGAAAAGCTTCTCCTTTAATGTCGTGTGAGGTAGATAAATAGATAGTACTTTATTGATTCCTTCAGGAGAGTTCCCTCAGGAAGAGTATGGGACTGACTACTCTTCTGCTGTCTTTTTGGACAATCAGTCAATCAATCAATGTTTACTTGTATAGCCCTAAATCACGAGTGTCTCAAAGGGCTGCACAAGCCACAACGACATCCTCAGCTCAGATCCCACATCAGGGCAAGGAAAGACTCAACCCAATGGGACAATGAGAAACCTTGGAGGGGACCGCAGATGTGGGGACCCTTCCCCTGGGTGACCGGTGCAATGGACGTCGAGTGGATCTAGCATAATATTGTGAGAGTCCAGTCCATAGTGGATCTAACATAATAGTTAAGAGTCCAGTCCATAGTGGGGCCAGCAGGAGACCATCCCGAGCTGAGACAGGTCAGCAACTGTCCTTAAATACCTTTTACACGAAGACAGTTACTCTTTGTTGTTCTAGCCTTGGGGCCGGCCAGTTTGGACAACACCCAGTTTGTTGCTTGACCAGTCAGCCAATTTCCTGTAATCGGTTTGAGTCGGGTGACCTCCGACCCCTATCCTCTACTCCTACTTGTGAGGGCTTCCTACCAGATGTTGCTAATGTCTTTACATTTTCCCCTAAAATCCAAACCTGCATTCCTGTAGGATTCCAATTTTCTAGGGGGGAAGGGCCACCACTCTCTGGAGCGCTTGTGACCTTGGTAGAATAATCCTCTAAAGGATTCTGTGACCAAATACAAACACATGCTATCTCACAATCATATAAGGTACGATTAGAGATGAAAATGGTTCCTATACCCAACAATCAAATCAAAGACTAAAGAAAATCAGAAGCCTTCATGGACATCAAAGAGCAGGAACAAATCCGATGTAATCCTCTATGCTTCACAAGGATTAGAAATAATGCTTTTTATCCGTAATCAACAATCCAATCTCAAGTGAAATTAGCATCAATCATTATAATCCGTACTCTCTTCATGTTTGGAAACAATCCGATCTCGGCTGCACAATCTTCCAAACTCAGCGCGCTGCAAGGTGTTGGAGCAGCAGCGTGAGTCAAACGCATTCTGAACATTTCCCACCGCAGACGGCCACTCTGCCAACGTGCGCCGCCAGCGATGAGGTTTCTCAGGGCGCCGGCGTGTTTGCCGAGCACTGGAGAGTGAGATTGCGACATGCAAGTCACCGCCCGACAGAAGTGAGAGACAGCTGCAGCGGCGCATGATGATTGCCACTTTCTCTTGCGTGATTTGAAATTGAGGCCCGTGGAGGGCGGGGGAACGGGGGGGGGGAGTATCCCCCCCGGTTGTCAACACGTTCCGGGAGCTGTGTCCGTTTGGCATTGCTGTGACAACGATCTGACGGCTAAATTAGCTCGGAGGCAACAGAATCCTCCAGTGTGTTAAGATGCTGTTGCCGTTCCTTAATCTGCGGGTCCCTCCGAAGGAAGGACGTGTTGGCACGAGTGACCACGTGAAGGCGAGCAGATAATCAGGCTGTGTTGTTGCTCTTCCAATCGTAGTAAGAAATTTTCTCCCTTGTAATCAGCCTCCCATTTCCTGCTGTCCACATCAAAATTATTTTGAATGTTCTGTTGCCATGGCACCTTGAAAAATACGGGCTGCCAATATGTTTTTCTTTTTTTCCCCCTCGCCTGATGTCAGCTTTCATTTTTCTGGCCACGGGCCTCCAAGAGACGACGACTTAAGGGTCCATTTTATACCTAATGAGCACGTCTTTAACCCACCTGCAATGAGTGCACAGACTGTTAATGGAGTGTAATACAGAGTTTGGATTCATGTCATCTCTGCTGGTTCTCTGACAAATGCACTTTGATAACAACTTTATAAAGTTAAAGTACCACTGGTATTGACACACACACACTAGGTGTGGTGATATTACCCTCTGTATTTGTATTTGGGAGCAGTGAGCAGCAGCTGTGGCTACGCTCGGGAATCATTTTGGTACTTTAAACCCCAATTCCAACCCGTGATGCTGAGTGCCAAGCAGGGAGGTAATGGGTCCCATTTTTATAGTCTTTGGTATGACTCGGCCGGGGTTTGAACTCAAGACCTACCGATCTCAGGGCGGACACTCTAACCACAAGGCCACTGAGCAGATTGTAATAATGTTGATATATGCTGTTAGATAAGATGCTGTTAGAGTGGACTTTCCAAAGTCTCATGGGGTGCTTACAAAGATAACAGCAGATTATATTCCGGTGAGGGATGGCAGGTTGTGCAGGCTTAAGAAGGCAGCTCGCTCATCCCAGGCAGGTGCACTGATTGCAGATCTCCTGCAGCCGTGCGGAGGTGCGCCCGCAGCGGAGAGGGAACGGGCGTGGCCCGCGGTGCTTTCACTGGAGCGCACAGGAGTCTGAGCCGTATCAGTTCCCGCGTCACAAGCTGTGTGTCTCGTCTCCCCGTATTCCCTCTGGTTCCCTGGCTGCCTCTTGGATCTCGACCTCCCGCCTGGACACGGACCTTCGACGCCTCTCTTTTGCCCTTCACCTCACGCCTGCTCACGGACCTCCGAGCTTGCCTTGCCCCTCTTGGACTTCCGCACCTCGCTCAACACTCCGGGTAACACTCATCAGTTAATCTCTACACATAGTCACACCATACACATTTTGGATTAGTTTCACACTCTATACTATTGTAAATATAAAATAAATATAGAGCTATAATGACGTCCCTGCTGTCTGTGCCGTCTTCTTCCCCTGTACACGTAACAAAAAGCCCCGCTTCATCCTGCCTGCGCTAACAAAATAAGAGTCTCAGAAAGTTGGCGTGCACAAGCTAGCAAGCTACGGAGTTTGTCGTCAATGTATTTATTGTAAAGTGTATAAAAAGGAGTATGGAAGCTGGACAAATAAATTGGCAAAAACCAACCACTTTCATGTGGTATTGGACAGAAAGGAGGACTTCTTTTCTCCTCCATTCAAAAATGCGGACGTTGTCATCACCACTGTCTGATTCCAATCAATGCAAGTCATCATAATCAGGTAATACAACAACTTATATTCTTGTCTGCATGAAAGAAAGGTGTGTTAAACATGCTTGTATTATCATTAAACACCTTTAACTTGTTCACAAAAACAGCTCTTTCATAAATGAATAACTATAAATTATATATATGAATGAAGTAGATCTCCCTCGACTTGGTCAATTGAAAAGTAGCTCGCCTGCAGAAAAAGTGTGTGCACCCCTGGTCTAAAACATTTACCCTCACACACCTGTGATCTAGAGCAGTGTTTTTCAACCACTGTGCAATCCGCACAGTGGTTGCTACATCCCGCCCCCCCTGGGGATGTCTGGGATCCGGGTAAATCCGAGCGCCCCGTGTACGGGAAAGGCGGTCGCTCACTCGACTTCGGCGTAAGCTTATTGACGTCTAACCTCGCCTCGGTCTTATAGATTTACAACCCGGCTGCCTCCACATGGCATGTGTTGTTGCTGATGTCTACCGGGTAATGGAAAGATATTTGCTGGGGATTGGACACTGACTCTTGTCCCAGCAATTAGCAGGGATTTTTCCATGTTTCTTGAATGGAACAAAGAGAGCACAGTGCACACATTCCTCGGCCAGTGAAGATGGTTCTTATTCGGATTAAACTTCCGAAAGAAGACTGGACGGTTACCATTCTGTATAAGAGAGACTTTGTAGAGGCGAAATAGCACAAATCTGCACCTTAATACAGTGTTCTTCAAGGGAAATTATTAGGGATGTCCGATAATGGCTTATTTGCCGATATCCGATATTCCGATATTGTCCAACTCTTAATTACCGATACAGATATCAACCGATACCGATATATGCAGTCATGGAATTAACACAATATTATGCCTAATTTGGACAACCCTGTATGGTGAAGATAAGGTCCTGTTTGAAAAAAAAAAATTAAATAAAATAAGATAAATAAATTAAAAACATTTTCTTGAATAAAAAAGAAAGTAAAACAATATAAAAACAGTTACATAGAAACTAGTAATTAATGAAAATGAGTAAAATTAACTGTTAAAGGTTAGTACTATTAGTGGACCAGCAGCACGCACAATCATGTGTGCTTACAGACTGTATCCCTTGCAGACTGTATCGATATATATTGATATATAATGTAGGAACCAGAATATTAATAACAGAAATAATGTGTGAATGAGTGTGAATGAGTGTAAATTGGGGAGGGAGGTTTTTTGGGTCGGTGCACTAATTGTAAGTGTATTTTGTGTTTTTTATGTTGATTTAAAAAAAAACGATGCCGATAATAAAAAAAACAGATACCGATAATTTACGATATCGGCAGGCCGATATCGGACATCTCTAGAAATTATGCAACTTCACCTAATTGGTCCAAAAAATATTTTTTTTTCAAATCAATAATTATAATGTGTCGTTGCTTAGTTTCTGTGCTGTGTAAAACTCGGCGGGGTAACCACGTAAAACTCCATGCCAGTAGGTGGCAGCAGGTAGTTCATTGCTTTGCAAAAGTCTGAATGTGTCGGGTGAGACGAGGATGGTTTGTTGTGATCCCAATATGCAGACCACAGCGGGAGGCAGGGTGCAGGTAAACAAAATACACTATATTGCCAAAAGTATTTGGCCAGCTGCCTTTACTCACATAATAACTTGAAGTGCCATCCCACGGAATTGTCCAAAATGTTTTGGTATCTTGGAGCATTCAAAGTTCCTTTCACGGGAACTAAGGGGCCAAGCCCAACTCCTGAAAAACAACCCCACACCATAATTCCTCCTCCACCAAATTTCACACTCTGCACAATGCAGTCCGAATGTAGCGTTCTCCTGGCAACCTCTAAGCTCAGACTGGTCCATGAGATTGCCAGATGAAACTGAACTGGCTACAAAGTAAACAGAATCAGAATGCTGGACGACAGCAAAAACTTACGGCGTCCACAAAGTACATCCGTACATGCCATGACAAGCAACAATGTCCACACAAAGAAGGATAGCAACAACTTAAATAGTTTTTCTTGCTAACACAAGGCAGGTGCGGGGAATAGCGCTCAAAGGAAGACATGGAACTGCTACAGGAAAACACCAACAAAACAGGAAGGGCCACCGAAATGACAGCGCAAGACAAAAACTAAAGTACTACACGCAAGAAAACACCAACCAACTCAAAATAAGGCACGACGACCTGGTGGAGTTTCATTTTTTAACGTTTTCTGCTGGTGGTGTGCCTCCGCATTTTGTTAATGAAAAAATCATGCCTTACCTCAAAAAAGGTTGAGAAACACTGACCTACAGAGATGCAGTCACCTCCTTGAAAAGTGTTTTAAAGGTTGTGTCATTTGGCAAACAACTGAAGTTGATAATCAGAGCATGATAGTGATAAAATGCCGTTATCAAACAATTGTCCAGCAACTAAGAAACTGAGTATGATTTATATTTATTAAATATTTATTATTGTAAATTATTTATTATCATTATATAATATGTATTATTTGTTTTAAGGTTCAAGGTTCAAGGTTCAACTTTATTGTCCCCACGAGGAAATTTGTCTTGGGCACAGTGCATCATTGCTTTCTTAACATACACAAAAACAACAGAACAAAAACACAAGCACAGACACAACCACAACCAAACAACTAACATTTAAACATCAGAACATGGAGCTTGATAGACATAGGTGGCACTTTGATGCAGGCATAAAATCTACAGTATGGAGATAAAGATAAAGTGCCAGTGTGCATTGCACTAGAGCTCATGGAAAAAGTGCTATGTGCTAAAGTGCTTAGTTCTAAAGTGCTATGTGCTAAAGTGCTATGTGCTAAAAAAGTGCTTAACTTATGTATTAACATTCTATTGCACCTTGTTGGTCAGCTTAATGGAGGCTGGGACAAATGATCATTTAAGGCGGTTAGATTTGCATAGTGGGACCCGGAGTCTTCTCCCTGATGGCAGGGTTCCATATTCAGGGAAGAGTGGGTGTTGTGAGTTTTAACTCTTAAATGAACCAAAAATATGACTTATTTTATCTTTGTGAAAATATTGGACACAGTGTGTTGTCAAGCTTATGATGCAAGTGTAAGCCACTGTGACACTATTGTTCAATTTTTTATTAAATTTTTTATGTTTTAATTTTTTATTAATGTCTGTAATGATAATGTCAATGAGGGATCTTGAATCACTGCTATGTTGAAATTGTTACTAATAATGACACTGTTGTTGATAATATTAATTTCTGTTTGACTGCTTTTATATTGTTTTGTGTGTCCTCTCAATTGCTCTGTTTCGGGTTTGGTTTTGGAATTGGTATTGCATTATTATGGTATTGTTGTGTATTGTTTTGTTGGATTGATTAACTTAAAAATTAATTTTTTTTTTTTTTTTAAATTTAAAAAAAATTAAAAAAAATAAATAAATATATATATATATATATATATATATATATATATATATATATATATATATATATATATATATATATATATATATATATATATATATATATATATATATATATATATATATATTTTTTTTTTTTTTTTTTTTTTTTTTTTAATTATTTTTTTTTTATTATTATTATTTTTTTTTAAATTATTATTATTCTTTGTAAAATATCCAAACATGGGTCTTGAAAAAATAGTTTCCTTGTATATAGGGTTGTCCTGTGTGGAGGTTTTCTTGCAAAGTCTAATCTCTTTTTACTATTAACATTCTAATAATAATAATACCTGGGATTTATATAGCGCTTTTCTAAGTACCCAAAGTCACTTTACATGTTAAAAACCCATCATTCATTCACACCTGGTGGTGGTAAGCTACTTTCATAGCCACAGCTGCCCTGGGGTAGACTGACATTCTAGACGGTGTCTCTTGATCTATAATATCTGCAAGATGTTTTACTTTTGTGGATGGTGTTTATTTATTTATTTTTCATTCAAACCTTGTATGCTCTCATGGGCCATTCAACTGCATATCAGTTTATGGCTTTATCCACAACAGTTGCCCCTCTGCCAATGAAACTGTATCTAGACCGTCCCAATGGACCCACCGATCTAAGGCACCTGTCTCCTATATACTGTCAATATGCTCAGACAATCAATTTGTGAATAAGTTAAGCACGCCCGACTCCTTTGCCAAGTTCTTCCTCCTCCCTACCTCGGTAGAGGGCTCTTAGAAATGTCCGGAATCGGTTGTATTGAGATGGGTTACGCTCAGGATTTTCTCCTGACAGCTTGGACTTGTTTGTGTTTTTTTCCTGTGTTCAGTGTACATTCCTGTTTTCAGCTCACATTGACTCCTGTTGTTGTCACGCGTTACTAGGAGCGCTGATTGAGCACACCTGCCTCTGATTAGTGATCAGGACACTCACCTCCCGCTGATCACTAATCAGAGGGCTTTGTAAGCCAACCTCACTCTTTAGTCAAGGTTGGATTGTTGTTAACGGTTTTTCAGTTCATGTTTGATTCTTGTTCTTCCTACAAGCCTGTTTTTAGGTTTTCCCTGCTCGTCAGGGGATTTTATAAAATTATAACTAATTAAACTTTATAAAATCCCCTGATGAGCAGGCTTGTAGGGATGATATAGCCTCTGTGTTTTCTCCTGACCTAACATATATATATATATATATATATATATATATATATATATATATGTTTCATGCTTTGAACATGCATTGCTTGTCCTATGTTTTTGGTGCACTTCCCTGCTGCACTAGTAGTTTGTGTTTCAACAATAAATATATCTTGACCGCACTCTTGGGTCACAACTACCGCAGCCATCGGCGAAACCGTAACAGTTTATAAGTGCGTGTGCAAACTGTGTGGCGTGTGGAGGGATTATGAGGACTTTAAAGGACAGAAGATCAACAATACTACCAAACTCTGGACATGTAACCACACGGTTAAAGCTGTACCGCCGGACGAAGCCTAGCAATGCGGTTGCTAACGTCGCCATTGAAGCTAACTTAGCTACGGGACCTCTACAGAGCTATGCTAAAAACATTAGCTATCCACCTACGCCAGCCCTCATCTGCTCATCAACACCCGTAACAAATAATATTTCTATTAAATAGGCTTTACTTTGCATTTTAATTAACGTGGGATTATTTTTTGTATTTAGAAATAATAGTACCAACTTTTTTTCTTTTTTTTTTCTCCAACATTTGTGGCACTGGCGTGGCGCCCCCTGATGGACGGCGCCCTTAGCATTTGCCTATACGGCCTATGCCACGGGCCGGCCCTGCATGTACAGATGTTATGCCTTGGCGAGAATGAGGACTCAGGTGCAGAAGGGGGACAATTGACACAGGCTTTATTTAAACAGTTTTCTTTGAAATCTCTTTGAACAGAGTGATTAAAACAAAGCGGCTACAGAATCTAGCGTTGATACATTAGAGTAAAAAAAGACATATGGAGTGATTTTCCGTTTATGGCTTTATGCCTAAAGGGAGGAAAAAGGCAATAGCAAAATTACACACAAATCTAATAACAAAAAAACAACAATCTATGATTAGCTACAAAAAGTTAAATCACTCATGCAGGGGAGACAAGAAACTATAAACAGAAAGTACGCTATAAAGAGCTGAGATAACTACAAACTAAAGTGCTCCAAGAGGAGGAAAAAACACAAAAAACTTGACCAAAAACTTTAGCAAACGAAAATCACTCTCTCAGAGGAAACAAAGAAATGAATAAATAAGGCGAGGCAATACTTAGCAACTTGGTTCGAGACTGTGGACGAAGGCTGGAGGTACGTGACGAGACGATATACTCTGGCACAAGACAAGAGGAGGACGAGACATTTATACACAAGAGGGAGGGTGACACAGGTGGGCACAATCAGGCAATCAGGAGAGACATCGTTTCAGGGCAAGTGACCTGAAACGAGAGGGAGTGTTAACCTTTCAAAATAAAACAGGAAATGACCAGACAACATGAAACCAGACGAAACCCAGACAAGACTTCACCCAGGTGTGACAGAACCCCCCCCCCCCCCCCCCCCCCACACTCTAAGGCCGACTCCTGGCGGCCCAGGAACCTCAGGGTGGAGTCTATAGAAGTCCCTGATGAGAGTGGGGTCGACAATGTGGCGGGACGGAACCCACTCTCTCTCTTCGGGTCCATATTCTTCCCAATCCACCAGGAATTGTCTTCCCCGGCCCCGGTTGGGTACTGCCAACAAGCGTTTAACCTTGTATACTGGTCCGCCTTTGATCACTTCGGGTGGTGGAGGGGATGTTGTGGCTGGGACCATGGTGCTTTCTTTGGCTGGTTTGATCTGACTGACGTGGAAGGTGGGATGGATGCGGAGGGATCGGGGAAGACGAAGCCGCACCGCTGCAGGTCCGACGAGTTTATTTATTGGGAATGGGCCTAAAAAACGTGGTGCCAGTTTCTTTGATGGAACCTTGAGGCGTAGGTCCTTGGCTGATAGCCAGACTTTCTGACCAGGCTGGTAGGCGGGCGCAGGCCGTCTCTTGCGGTCTGCCGCTCGCTACATCCGATCTCCTTGTTTGTTCAATACCTGGCGGGCGGCTGCCCAAATACGGCGACAACGTTTGACCATGGCCTAGGCGGAGGGGCCTGACAATTCCAACTCATCCTCGGGAAAGAGAGGGGGCTGGTACCCTAAGGCACAATGAAAGGGAGAGAGGCCGGTGGCTGATGTAGGCAATGAATTGTGCGCATACTCTACCCAGACCAGGTGCTTGCTCCATGTGGAGGGGTTCTGGCAGACCAAGCACCGGAGGCCGGTTTCCAGCTGCTGGTTTAGTCGTTCGGTCTGGCCATTGGCTTCCGGATGGTATCCAGATGTTAGGCTGGCCTTGGTTCCAATGAGTCGGCAGAACTCCCTCCAGAACCGTGATACAAATTGGGGCCCCCGGTCTGAAACAATGTCTTTGGGGAATCCATGAACTCTGAACATATTAGTCATCATAATCTCCGCCATCTCGGGGAAGACGAAGCCGCACCGCTGCAGGTCCGACGAGTTTATTGATTGGGAATTGGCCTACAAAACGTGGTGCCGGTTTCTTTGACGGAACCTTGAGGCGTAGGTCCTGAAACGAGAGTGACCTGAAACGAGAGGGAGAGTTAACCTTTCAAAATAAAACAGGAAATGACAAGACAACATGAAACCAGACGAAACCCAGACAAGACTTCACCCAGGTGTGACAAATGAAAGATAATGACAGAACAATAAAAGATAAAATCAACCTGTTAAACTGTCAAACTCAAGGCCCGGGGGCAAGATGTGGCCCGCCACTTTATTTTATTTGGCCCTCGAATATGTAGCAATAAAGTACTGTAACTTTTCTTACTAAATGTATTATTTCTTTCTATTTTGGGAGAAAAAAAAATGTACTCCAAATGATGTTAACTTAAACATTATCTAATTATGCACAAATATATCATCAAACATTCAAACCATTTTTTAGATAGTAATACATAATAATAATAATGATTTCAAAGTAAGTTATCCATCAAATTGTGGAATGTAAAAGTAGCAATAGATGCCATGGTAAAAATGGGAATTTTTTTACTGTGGTTTCTCTGAATGAAAAAAACGATATATTTTTTTACTGTAATAAACGGTGGTGTTGTTTTGGCATTTACAGAAATACACCGAAAAATCTACAGTTGTTGATTTGCGGTAAAAAACAAAAAAACTGTCAGCTCTGGTGCTAAAATTTTACTGTAAAATCGCAAGTTTTTTCATTTACAGTATAGAAACAAATGTAAATTTTACAGTAAAATTCTGGCAACTGAGCTGCCTTTATGTTTTATTTTTTTTACCATAAAAACAGCAGTACTGTTTTTCCATTTACAGAAATATACTCTACATTTTATGGTGAAATTATTGCAACGTACCTTATTTTTTTTACATTTTAGTTTAAAAAAATATATACTTATAACATGCATAGAAAAGTGTAATAATGGTATTCACTGTTAGAAGCGGCCCTCTGGGGCAAAACATAACTGCGACGTGGTCCTCAGTGAAAACGACTTTGACACCTCTGCCTTAAAAGATATATAGAAAGGGTTTTGTAGTTGATTCTTTGCCTGAGGGTGGTTTGGTTATATAGTTGAAGCTTGGGGAGGCCAAAAAGAAGGGAGTGACAGTAATCGATGCGGGGGTGACCAGACTGTGAACAAGGATGGTTAAAGTTACTAAGGTGGAAATAAGCACAGCAAGTGATGTAATTGACTTTTTTCCAAGATGGTGCCGTTGTAGTGGCTGCCGGTGGCAGGAGCTCTGCGCTCTTGTGTCATCCTTTTGTGTTCCTGATGTTTCCCTCTTGTTTTCATGTGGGTTTTTATTCGTGCCTTTTGGTTGGGGACCTTTTGGGACTGTGTGACAAGGGGTGGCACTTTGGTGACTTCTGCGGTGCTTTTTTGTGAACTTCTGGATCTGCCTCCTGGGAGCCTTTTGGCCATGGAGACCAGCTGCTGGGTCTCTGCCACACCACAGTCCGTTTGGAGAGACTGGAAGAGATGCGGATGACGAGACAGGTCTGCGGAGACAGACAAGGTTCACAGTGTCTTGGCTGAATGAGCAGGTATCGGACGCCTCGGTCTCCTTAGACGCATCCTCGCTCATCCATTCGGACTGGACACTGGCCGAGAGTTGGTGGGCGGCCGAGGGTGGGGCTGGCCCTCTTGGTTGCTTTGTTGGGTCTGCTCCCCATGCTCCCGCCACCCCAGCAGACGATGGCGTGGAACACGGGGGGACGGCGTGGCACAGTTGGGAGAGTGGCCGTGCCAGCAACCTGAGGGTTCGTGGTTCAATCCCCACCTTCTACCAACCTCGTCACGTCCGTTGTGTCCTTGAGCAAGACACTTCACCCTTGCTCCTGATGGGTCGTGGTTAGGGCCTTGCATGGCATCTCCCGCCATCAGTGTGTGAATGTGTGTGTGAATGTGGAAATAGTGTCAAGGTAGAAAAGCGTTATACAAGTATAACCCATTTATCATTTATCATAACACCGCAGAGGCCACAACAGTGTATATGTTTTATTTTGTTATATTTTTTTTACTTTCACTCTGCTCTTTTAATGTATTTAATGTCCTTTGTATTATTTAATGTTTCCCTCTTACACACATGTTTATGTGTGTTATGCCTATGAGATTTGTTTCCCCTTGGCCTCAGTCTGGACCCCGTCTCCAGGGGCCCAGGCTTCGACTGAATATTATTTTTGTTTCTCCAAGCAGCTGTACATTTAGAAGAATGAATGTCTGGATGACTCGCCTGCATCTTTCCAGTGGTTCGCTCCGGTTGTTATGAAGCTGGCTGTGGCGCATTCTTTCTGACTTCACTTCCTCTCCGAATTCAGTTTGTAAACGATCAATGAGTCGATACAAAGCTAAGAGCTGGAGATTCAAGAAATACACGGCGTACTTACCCGTGTAAAAAATTATCCAAGGAGGGTTAACTTAAACGATGGTTTAGTGTGGCTGATACGATGCTTAGGCTAAATAATTATTTGTTTAGGGGTTTAACCGGCTTAGTGTAGACATAGCCAAAGGCTGCACTCAGGTCCAGAAGACCTGAATCAGCTGCAGTGAGGAGGTCATTGGTGATTTTTAACAGGGCGGTTTCTGTACTGTGACGGGGGCGAAAACCAGATTGGATAGGTTCATAAATAGAGTGCCGGGCTAGGTGGAGGTTTTTTTTTAAGGATTTTAGAGATAAAAAGTCTATTGGAAATGGGACAAAGGTTATTGTAAGTGTTTGGGTCTGAACCAGGTTTCTTCAAAATTGTGGACCAGTGGAAAGTGAAGAGTGAATAATAGCAGTGATGAGCCAACAGGGGCATTGGATTATAAAAGGGGCCTAAAGCCAAAAGTTGCTCCTACCGTTATCCCTTAAAAGAAGAGTCTAAACGCCCTAAGGGAGCGAGGCAGAAAACCTCCTGATGCTTGAGACGAGCCTGACATGAAGGAAGCTGACAAGTTCAGTCAGTCAAGCAAGCTTTAAGATTATGGTGTGGATATAGACATCAAATGCAGCTGTGACATACTCATAGACATACTGTATAACCCAGTGGCGGGCCGTGCATTTCTCACCTCGGCCTTTGGTGATGTCCTACTTAGTCCGACTTCACTTCTCAAAATATCGTAAGTTATGTCACCACATGGACACAGGCTGGTGATACTACACAGAAACACACTTGCCCACTACTTTGCATAGAATTCCCTCAACAGTGTACAAAACGGTCTATTTTTCGGCGCATTTAACATTCAACAAACCCGTTTCAGCTATTAAAACATATCTTACGTAGTACTGTCAAAATTAAAATAATTGTATAAAACAAATGAAACATGAAAAAAATATTTGAACTCACAACTTGCAGGACCCATTCGACGCCGTATAAGCCAGTGGTACTGCTCGTAGTCGGTTGTTTGTCGTAGTCGGTTGATTCGTGTGAAAGTGGCGGGCAATCCATTTCATAGCTTCCGGTGTCGGCCGACCTCGTTCACAAGATGTAGTTTCTCTTAAGTAACCTTCTTGAAAATGGCCTTGCAAATATATACCTGCCACCTAATCAACATGTTGATGTCCTTCTTCGTGAGTACCGGTGAGTTTTCTGTGGCTTTCTATGGATTGTATGGCTCCGGTGCCACTTCTTGTTTTTGCAACTTGTGATTGGATACTCACTTGGGACTCCCAAGTGAGTATCCAATCACAGCGTAAGGCCAGCTAGAAGGCTTTACTGACAACAACTCGTAGTCTGATTGGTTATTGCATTTGTCTATCAACTCTATGTGCCAGTTCACTTACAGCACACAGGCGCCCGCATTGTTGATTCTGAAGGCCCCGGGCAGATTTAGTACAGCATAAGCTAGCTGAATTCTGATTGGATACAAACTCTAACCTAAAAACAACTGCACTGGAAGGAGCATAATATGACATGAAGCGAATATGACTACTTTTAGATATTTAGACTTAGACTTCCTTTTATTGTCATTCAAATTCGATTTTTACAGTACAGATAAGAACAAAATGTTGTTGCATTAGCTCGTTGTAGTGCAGGATAAAAGAGCAATACGGTGCAGATATAAATAAAAAGATTACTGTACAGATAAATATATTGCACTATTGCATACGCATCCACGTTTATGGATGTATGTTATATTGTCTTTATATTCCAGCGAGTTAATCGGTTTTTGGGGGGAACTGAGGGGATTGTTATGATGCGTTCAAGAATCTTATGGCCTGAGGGAAGAAGCTGTTACAGAACCTGGAGGTTCTGCTACAGAGGCTGCGGAACCTCTTTCTAGATTCCAGCAGTGAAAACAGTCCTTGGTGGGGGTGGGAGGAGTCTCTGCAGATTTTCTGAGTCCTGGTCAGGCAGCGGCTTTTTGCAATTTCCTGGATAGGAGGAAGAGGAGTCCTGATGATATTTTCCTCCGTCCTCACCACTCTCTGCAGAGACTTCCAGTCTGTGGCACTGCAGGCTCCAGTCCAGAAAGAGATGGAATTGGTCAGTAGGCTCTCTATAGTGCCTCTGTAGAATGTGGTGAGAATGGGGGGAGGGATCTGTGCTCCTTTCATCCGATGCAAAAAGTGCATACGCTGTTGAGCTCTTATTACAAGTGTAGGGACCAGGTCATATTGTCAGTTATCTGCACCTCCAGGACATTGATGCTGCTTACGATCTCCACTGCTGTGCCGTTGATGGGGAGTGGAGTGTGGCTGGACTGGTGCCTCCTGAAGTTGATGATCTCCTTGGTCTTGTCGACGTTCAGGACCAGGTTGTTGGTTCTGCACCAGTCAGCCAGATGTTGCACCTCCTCCCTGTAGTCCATGTCGTTGTTGTCAGGGATGAGGCCCACTACTGTTGTGTCGTCCGCATACCTCACAATTTAGGGAAAGTCAATTAAAAATGTCTTTCATCTTTAATTAAAATCATTATTTCTGGTTGTTAGACCAGCAGAAAAGTCCATGCTGGCCCTGATGGCCCCCCACTGGTACAACCCACAGTGACTCCGCTCACCACCAGGAAGGCTAATATCAGAGCAACTAGTCGAGGTTTTTATGCAACATGACAGCTTCAGGGTCAGGATAGTTCCCATGCTGTTTTCCGACCCAAGGGTCGGAACATGCTGATGTCTCACAGTACCACTTTGTCTGTAACATAAAGATGTAATTCTCTGACATTTCTTCGCACAATTCTTTACCAAAAAGTAACACGGTCTCCCTTTGTGCAGACGCCACAAAGCCGAACAAAAAATATTTCCCGGTGTTTTAACTGCACGGACAAAAGTTATCATTGTATTATTAATGATAACATTTATTCGTCAGATCGCTAAGTTGGCATTTTGAAACCATAAATGTGATAGGACCCTGTGTAAGTAAGGTTGACTGACAATATAGGGCAAAAAGTGGGTCATTTCCTTGTCACCCGTTAAAGCGTCCATGAAGAAAAGAAATCTGAGGTCGCTCTGTACCTTTGCTAATGAAATTTAAATCGCTTCCTTCAGGACTAAAGGAAACTTTTTTTTCAGATGCAATAAACGACAAAAAAGGCACACTAGAGATGATGTGCCGCTTTTAAGTAGAGTCTGAGCCCCTGTGCTCTCCACGGTGCTACTGCGGTGAGTAATGAGACGCTCTCTCTCTCACATTTCACACGGGTATGAAATCATCCATCACGCCTGTTGTTTTACACTTAATGAATCTGCATGCAGTCAGCTGCAAAAGTTCATTTTCTCCCAATTCTGACACGGAAAATGAATGCCGTCTGAAATACCTCTGACATCAAATCTCCGCGCGCACTCCACGAGGGCTGACAGTGACACTTTTGAGACATTAAAGCGCCGTCTAATGTTCTTGGAGGGTTTTCATATTTCATTTCCCTATTCTCCTTTTGATCATGAATGCAGCTGCAGCGAGATTGTTTCCGGCCTCCCCCCCACCCCCCACCCCCCCACGTTTTTTGAACACAAGGGCAGATGTTAGTTAATGTCGAGTGTTCTTCAAGCTGAGTGTGGAAAACAATTTCCTTAATTTGTTGGAAAAACTATTTCAGGGTAAAGTACAAATATTGAGCATCATGTAACATCCATCTACCTAAAATGTCACCGCAATTTATCGTAGTTTACGTACTATAAGGCGCACTTAAAATCTTTTTTTTTCCTCAAAAGCCTTATAAACTTGTGCGCCTAATGTATGGAATAATTTTGGTTGCGAATACTCACCTCAAAGCTATTTTATTTGGTACATGGTGTAATGATAAGTGTGACCAGTAGATGGCAGTCATACATAAGAGATACGTGTAGACTGCACTATGATGGGTCTCAAGTAAACAACACCAACATTTTATATCTCTCCCAGTCGTCCTCAGACGAGCTTCCATCGGAGTCTCCAATCATTCCGGTTCTCCATACACCCGGCCAGCTCTGTAGAGCTTTCAGCTCCCGCATCTTTCTTCAGGACGTCCACGTACGTTAGCGCGGGACATCCTCGCGATCGATGCCCGCGTGTTGGTTCCCATAGGACCAGCCTGCTGGCCGGGAGCTCCCGATGTCTGTGGCTGTGGCCGACCAGCCTCATTCTCCTAGCTGTTACCTTTTGGCTGAGCCTCGGCA
The DNA here is from genome assembly GCF_033978785.1 of Entelurus aequoreus. Taxonomy (NCBI): domain Eukaryota; kingdom Metazoa; phylum Chordata; class Actinopteri; order Syngnathiformes; family Syngnathidae; genus Entelurus; species Entelurus aequoreus. The sequence continues at coordinate 8,147,078 of NC_084740.1, read as the reverse complement.
GTTGCCCGTACAGGTGTCACGGCACGGGCTCGAACTCGCTTTTCTCCGGCAGCTGGATCTGCCAGCACCTCAATTGGCAGCGTGCCGAGACACGCCCCTGCTCGAGCTGGCCACGTCACGCCCACATGCCGTCAAGGCTGTGGGCGATCAGCAATCTGCACACTTGGGACTGATGTGGGGGAGCTGTATAAAGACCAGTGGACCCTAGGATCCTGGCCGGAACTTAGTCTTATGTACCGTAAGCCGACTACCCAGTTTATGCGCTCTCTCTCTCTGCGTTTCCCCTCTGTGTTTTCATTGTTCTTCCTTGTCGTCCTCCCCAGCAGTCTGCCTTCATCCCCGCGTCGTCAGTCATAGCCTTCTTTGCTTCCCGGACTGCCTCTTCGATCCTCGACCCCCGCTTGGACACGGACCTCCTACGCCTCGCCATTCGCCCTGACCATCTGCCCCCACGGACTGCATTCATGTTGTGCCCCTCCTCTCGATCCAACACTAGGTAACACACACTACAGCTAATCACACACACAGCCTCACACACACACTCTTGGATTTTGTCACACACCATTCTATAGTTTATTAAATTATATTGTTCATTATTTGTTATATTATATTGCTTATATATATATAATAAATACATACAGCAATATTGCCCCCTTGTGGTTCTGTGCCATCACAACTCCCCCCTGCAACCATAACAACAGGTCCTTGTTGGTGATGTGGATGTTCTGGTCCACATTCAAAACAGCTCGTATCATTCTGGTGTAGCACCCATATAGGGACTTCTGCAGGGTGGGTGTCAGGGTCCAGCTTTTGCAGCCATACAGGAGGACGTTCTATATGTTCCATTGAAAATATAGAACATTACACATTGATTGATTGATTGAAACTTTTATTAGTAGAATGCACAGTACAGTACATATTCCGTACAATAGACCACTAAATGGTAACACCCAAATACGTTTTTCAACTTGTTTAAGTCAGGGTCCACGTTAATCAATTCATGGTACTCAAAAATCTATCAAAATGTTTTGGTACGACTTTGGTAAGCTATGAAGCCGCACCGCTTTAAGGATTGTCGGCGCATTAAACATACGAGTAATATTATGGTGTGTGTATAAGGTAAGACATATTATCTGGCGTTTTGTTTCGCAATATTATGCAAAAGCAACTTTTCTTACGTTCTGGTGTCTGCTGATGTGTATTTGGGATCTGCGTAAATCCTGAAAAATTGCGCGCGTCCACCTTTGTAGTCTGTGGCAACACCGTAGTCTATAAGCTTCTTCTTTTTCTCTATCTTCTTGTTATGGGACATTCATCCTCCGCTGTTGCCATTTCTAATATAAAGTAGTGTAAAGTTCTTACTTATATTTGTCAGTAAACTCACCATGAAAGCGCTAAAACATACCGGTGTAGTGAGTTTACATTATTCACCCAAGGAACTTTAGTTATTAGAGTTAGGAACCACCATTACATGTTATGTAGACCACAAGGAATTGTTTTACATTTAGAAAAAAATTATTAATAATAATATGACTCCTTTAATGCGCCCTATAATCCGGTGCGCTTAATATATGAAAAAAGCTAAAAAATAGACCATTCATCTGCGGTGTGCCCTTAGGTTAGGAAAATACGGTATTTTATTTTAGATATTTCTCAGGAGACAGATGAAAAACTCAATACTTATTTGTCTATGATATCTCGGATTTTATGAGCACCCAGATGCTAATTTTGTCAATTTGGTTTTGGCCTGCTGTGAGCATGAACGTGAGTGACTTCTTCAATTAAAAATGAAATGTATTGTCTTTGCTTTGATATTTCGGTTTTGGGCAGATGCTTTGCCTCAGCAACTATAATCTAACCGTGCCACCTACGGTGCATCTGAAAAGTATTCACAGCGCTTCACTTTTTCCACATTTTTGTTATGTTACAGCCTTATTCCAACATGAAATGAATTGATTTTTGTCCTCAAATTCTACACACAAAAACCAAAAAAACATGTTTAAGAGCTATTTGCATATGTGTTAAAAGGAAATACATTAAAAGTATTCACAGCCATTGCTCAATACTTTGTTGATGCAAATAGGTAGTAATTACAGTCTCAAGTCTTGTTGAATATGATGCCATAAGCCTGGCACACCTATCTTTTGGCAGTTCCCCCATTCGTCTTACCTCTCAAGCTCCATCAGGTTGGATGGGCCATTTTCATCCCTCTCCGGATTTGTTCAATCAGATACAATTTTGGGATCTGGCTGAGCCACTCAAGGACATTAACATAGTTCTCTTCCTTTGATATCTTGGCTGTGTGCTTTGGGTCGTTATCCTGCTGAAAGTTTAACCGTCGCCCTCCCCAGTCTCAATTCCAGAGTGCTATGGACCAGGTTTTCTTCCAGGATGTCTCTGTACACTACTGCATTCATCTTTCCCTCTATCCTGACTAGTCTGCCAGTTTATGCCGATGCAGCATGATGCCGCCACCACCATGTTTCACTGTAAAATGGTAGTGGCCTGTTAAAGAGTGGTGCCTGGTTTCCTCCAAAAATGATGCCTGGCATTCACGCCAAAGGGTTTAATCTTTGTCTAATCAGAACAGAGCATTTTGTTTCTCATGGTCTGACAGTCTTACAGGTATTTTTTTTACGAAGGAATTGCTTCGGCCTGGCCACTGTACCATACGTGGCTGATTGGTAGATTGCTGCATGCATGGTTGTCCTTCTGGAAGGTTCTGCAATACAAAAGTGTTCTCTTCTGAACAAAAAGCAATCGTGTCGTCTGCAAATAATACTAACTTGAAGTCTTTTGTAATTTTACAAATATAGTTTTTATAAAAGTTGAAAAATGTTGGCCCCAGTATTGATTTCTGACATATTTTTACCTATCTTCACGTATTGCTTCCTGTTGGTTAAATAGCTTCTTACCCAGTTCAAAAGCAATCCTCTGGTACCATACCTTTCTAATTTTTGGGATTAAAATATCATCACATTGTTTACCATCTATTGCATTGGCAATGTCTTCTGTTGTTTCGATTAATGCCATCGATGTTGAGATATTTGTTCGGAATCCACGTTGGTTCTCCTCGAACGTTCCACTTTTGTTGATAAATGTGTCCAATCTGTTACTGAATGATTTTTCCATGATTTTGGAAAATTGTGGCGGCAAGGAATCGGGTCTGTAGTTGGTTGATTGGTGTTTGTCGCCCTTCTTGTGAATCGGTACAACTTTCGCTGTTGTCATTTTATTTGGGAATTTGCCTGTTTGAAATGCTAGGTTGCTGATATACGCTAGTGTCAGGTTCAAACATGGAACCATCTATTAAACAAAGACTAGAAGCAAGGAATCAAACAGAGACAGGATTAAATTTAGCTCATGAGGAGAGCGCATGCACTTGTACCCTCGTACAATGTCGCCCCGCTACTCTGATGAGGAAGCTCCTCGCATCCTCATTTATTGGGGCATTTACTGATGACATGGCTGCAGCTGCTTCTAAGGGGAGGGACCATAAACAGCTGCTACATTGGGTCATAAACAGTTCAAACAAAAAAGTGCTTGGAGCGGTGTCAGGTTTGCTCCCTCTCTGCTTGTAGATTTCGGGTCCTTCCTGTGGCTGTCCAATAGATCAAAGAAACCGACACCTCCACGTCACATCCCATCGCACACAGTGGAGGTTTACAAGCGGTAGGCCTTTTGCTTGATAAGATCAAAGACAGCTTTTGTCTTCTCGCAGGGCAACCTGAACTCATCGGAAAACAAGTTGTGTGATAATTTATATACAATTATTCTGACAGCTAGAGGTTCTGAAATTTATTTTATGACTTTTTTCGTCGTTACCATATATATTCCGTGACAGTCGGTTGAGGTCTTGGATTTACATTGAGTATGTCTTCGTTTGTCACATTCTTGAGGAACATTGAGTTGGGATTTCTGTCAATGGTCTCAATCAAGTCGTCGACATTTGGGATTTTTTTTTGCTCCCAGATTTGTTCAAATATTAACAAAGTAGTTTTTAAATCGTCCAACTACTTGGTTCATATTGACATTTTTTGTATTAAGGGTAATCTTTCTTAGCACCAATTTTTAATAATGCTATTTAGGATGCCCCATGTTGCTCTCATGTTGTTTCTGTTCTTGTTTAATAATTGACGCCAGCATTCTTTCCTACATGTTCGTAGTATGCCACTTAGCTTGTTGTTACATTTCTTATACTTATTATCTGCCTATGTAGATTTCTGTGTTGTATTATCTATTCAATATCATGTATTACTTTTTTTGTTATAATCATTTCTTCAACCTGAGGGTTCCAGGTTCGATCCCCGTTCCTGCCATCCTGGTCATTGCCATTGTGTCCTTGGGGAAGACACTTCGCCAGGGCTGTAACTAGAATTTGACAAATACCGAGGTCAAAAAATGGTGGTCCGAGAGAAGCTTTGAAAGCCTGAAATCCTGGGTATCCCAGCACCATATTAATAAAGAATGTGGACATTACAAAATCGTGCTGATTGTAAAAGAGGTTAGATAATATAACGTGATAGTTCAACCTCAATGATTGTATTTTTTATATATAATATATGTATTAAACAATTGGGTAACACTTTAGTATGGGGAACATATTCACCATTAATTAGTTGCTTATTAAAGTATCCATCCATCCATCCATCTTCCAAACGTGTCCTGGGTTGTCCCCGTGGACTCCTACCGGTCGGACGTGCCCTAAACACTTCGCTAGGGAGGCGTTCGGGTGGCATCCTGAGCAGATGCCCGAACCACCTCATCTGGCTCCTCTCAATGTGGAAAAACAGCAGCTTCTCACCCTATGTCTAAGGGAGAGCCCCGCCACCCGGCGGAGGAAACTCATTTCGGCCGCTTGTACCCGTGATCTTGTCCTTCCGGTCATAACCCAAAGCTCATGACCATAGGTGAGGATGGGAATGTAGATCGACCGGTAAATTGAGAGCTTTACCTTCCGGCTCAGCTCCTTCTTCACCACAACGGATCGATACAGCGTCCGCATTACTGAAGACGCCGCACCGATCCGCCTGTCGATCTCACCATCCACTCTTCCCTCACTCGTGAACAAGACTCCGAGGTACTTGAACTCCTCCACTTGGGGCAAGATCTCCTCCCCAACCCGGAGATGGCACTCCACCCTTTTCCGGGAGAGAACCATGGACTCGGACTTGGAGGTGCTGATTCTCATCCCAGTCGCTTCACACTCGGCTGCGAACCGATCCAATGAGAGCTGAAGATCCTGGCCAGATGAAGCCATCAGGACCACATCATCTGCAAAAAGCAGCGACCTAATCCTGCAGCCACCAAACCGGATCCCCTCAACGAACCAATGAACAGGGTCTCCCCAACCCGGGGATGGCACTCCACCCTTTAAAGTAACAAAGACTTAATTTAGAGTTATTTGGACACTAGGGGAAAATATAAGGGTTAGAGTTGGGGTTAGGGTTACTAATAAGCAATAATTCAGAGGTTATCGAGAGAAGACTCTTAGTTAATGGCTTACTGGTTGTATAATAATGCCATGCAGAATAAGGCATTAATAAGTACTGAGTAATGACTAATTAACCTCTTAAAGCCCGAGCTGTTTTTTTAAATGCTTTTTTTATTTGTCTTTGCTATTTGGGCTTATTGGACCCTAATTAGAATAAAAACTAAGAAGTATCTTTTTAAATGGTGTACTTAGTCCATAAGTACACAGAAGTGTACTTCATGTGTAGTGACATGCTAATTCTTATTTTTACACTTTTTTTTCCAAATTCCATTGTATGTTATACTCTTCTGACACCACCAGATGGCAGTATAAGCGTCCACATAAGCGGCCATAAGACCCCCATTTCAGTAGTGTACACAATTTTGGAAATAAGAGCTAAAAGGTGCTGTCCACGCATGGGGCCACTAAGCCTTTAGACAGCCAATATGTTACAATGTGCATGTTGATAAGCCATACTTGCCAACCCTCCCGTTTTTAGCGGGAGACTCCCGGTATTCAGCGCCTCTCCCGATAACCTCCCGGCAGAAATTTTCTCCCGACAAACTCCCGGTATTCAGCCGGAGCTGGAGGCCACGCCCCCTCCAGCTCAATGCGGACCTGAGTGGAGACAGCCTGTTCTCACGTCCGCTTTCCCACAATATAAACAGCTTGCCTGCCCAATGACGTCATAACTGTAGAATGATCGAGGGCGAGTTCTTGGTTTCTTATGTGGGTTTATTGTTAGGCAGTTTCATTGACGTCCTCCCAGCGCGGTAACAACACACAACAACAGCAGTCACGTTTAGTCTACCGTAAAGCAGTTCGTCTGCCGTAAACAGCAATGTTGTGACACTCTTAAACAGGACAATACTGCCATCTACTGGATAGCCTCCAGAACACTGAAATTCAAGTATTTATTTTATTTATATGTATAATAAAATAAATATATATATATATATATATATATATATATATATATATATATATATATATATATATATATATATATATATATGTATATAGCTCGAATTCACTGAAAGTCAAGTATCTCATACATATTTATATATATATATATATATATATATATATATATATATATATATATATATATATATATATATATCAGGGGTGTCAAACTCATTTTAGATCGGGGGCCACATGGAGAAAAATCTACTCCCAGGTGGGCCGGACAGGTAAAATCACGGCACGATAACTTAAAAATGAAGACAAATTCAGATTGTTTTCTTTGTTTAAAAATAGAACAAGAAAATTCTGAAAATGTACAAATCATAATGTTTTTTTTTTTTTTTTTACACTTACATGTTGCGGTTAATAGTATTCTATCTTTATTTGTCGTTATTTATATTTTCTGAATACATTATGTGATAATGTTCATCAGTCAACTCATTGGTGTTAATTTTCAATCTATTACGATAAAAAAAATTATATCAAAATCAAATTACAGGATGTCATTCATGCAAGTTTGCTCATTTTCCTTAACTGGTGCACTAACATCATGTGGTTTATTTTATTTTTTTACATATGTAGCATAATCTACAAAGATGCAAATAATTGCTATTGTGACATCTAGTGGACACATTTAGAACAGCAGTTTCTTTCATTCAAAAATGTTGGTTCATTTTTATACTTAGCAAACTCATCCCGCGGGCCGGATAAAACCTGTCCGCGGGCCTGATCCGGCCCACGGGCCGTACGTTTGACACCCCTGATATATATATATATATATATATATATATATATATATATATATATATATATATATATATATATATGAAATACTTGAGTTGGTGAATTCTAGCTTAAATAAATTCCCCTCTTAACCATGCCCCCAACCACGCCCCAACCACGCCCCAAGCCCACCTCCGACCACGCCTCCCCTCACCCCCGAGCCCCACCTCCCGGTATCGGAGGTCTCAAGGTTGGCAAGTATGTGATAAGCAACTAATTAATGGTGAATATGTGTTCCCCATACTAAAGAGTTACCTCGCCCGGGTTTTGAACCCAAGACCTTTAGCTTTGGAAGGCAAGTACTAATGACAACTGCCAAGGAAACCACCAGAGATATTTGTGGAAAATGTGTGTTCATATTCTAGTCAGTGTCAGAGCATGATATGGCCAGGAATAAGTTAATGTTTTATATGAAGCATCTTGTCATTCAATAATTTACATTTTAATGTGCTTTTTCACGCAAACGCTTCTCTGACTATGTCTGCGTTTGTCATCATTAAATGTTCATTTATATACACTGCTGTTCCTTTTAGCGTCCTGCCTTGTTTTAATAATGCAGTTTTATATTTTCTGTTGACGAACCTCATGATTATTGCTAGTGCCGATCCACCACTCTTCTCATGGAGTGGGTGGCAAGCTTCTACATCTGCCATGTCCATTACTATGTCCTTGGACTCCGTGAATGCTGCCACTTGCCGCTCTGTGGAGATGATGTCCAATTCCCAAAACTCCTCTCCACCGTTGGCAGACGCCGCCCGACCAAAATAGCGGGGCTTAATGTGGGGTCCGGCCACTCTGACGTCACATTTCTTGTGTGCTGTTCAAGTTCTTCCAATCGGTCCGTTAATTCTTGCACTTCTCGTTCTTTAGCGTCATTCTCGATGCATAGAATTTTTACCGCCTTCTCTGGTCTGGGTTGTTTTAGGGCCTGGTCAATCAAACAATTAATCAATCAATGTTTACTTATATAGCCCTGTGGAAGTCTCTTCCTAGCAGTCCCACTGACAGACACTTGCAGGTTTTAACAAAGTTTTAATTCTCATATGTTTTATCAACTGTTTCCTTCTCCCAGAACATGACTTTTCAGTCATGTCCGTACCTTTCCCTCTGCTCCCGGCCGCTTACTGTTAAAGACAACAGATGATTAGATTAACACGTACCACCTGTGAAATCTAATCACCTGCCCGCTGTGTCTCGCCGTCAACACATGCCATGCCCTCTTCTGATGGTGCTCTGTCTTCAGCACCGTGGACAGAGGCGGTGACCTTTGCTCCTGAAGGCACACTGATCACAGTCTCTCTCCACAAGCCCTAAATCTTGAGTGTCTCAAAGGGCTGCACAAGCCACAACGACATCCTCGGCTCAGATCCCACATCAGGGCAAGAAAAAACTCAACCCAATGGGATGACAATGGGAAACCTTGGAGGTGACCGCAGATGTGGGGGACCCCCTCAGCGACCGGTGCAATGGACGTCGAGAAAATGTGAGCAAATCTGCTGGGTCAAAAGTATACATACAGCAATGTTAATATTTGCTGACATGTCCCTTTGTCAGGCTTGTCCCTGACAGTTTGGTTAAGTTTTAGGTTTTCCTCCATGTTTGTTTTATTTCCTGTCAGCACTCTTATTTTGGTTCAGTTTCCTGTTTGTCTCTCTGAGTGCTGTCCCCTCAGCTGTGGCTGATTGGCACCTGGCCACACCTGGTGTCAATCAGCCAGCTGCTATTTTAACCTGCCTTCCCCTCCAGTCAGTGTTGGATTATTGTCGTTCTGACCTGTCATGTCGATATCAGTGTAGCTGTATGCGGTAAGCTATATTTTGTAGCTGTTTGTAGCTTACTGTCTTTTTGTTCCTAGTCCCTGTTTGCTGGATCCCTGTTTCCAGTTTGTCCATTCCTAGTTCCTGGTTTGTGTCTTTTCTTATTTTTTTATATTTTGGACATTAAATCATGTTTTCTCGCACAATGCCTGCCGCCTTCTCTGCATCTTGGGGTTCATCACCAACACAATGTGACACCCTTGGCAAGTTTCACTGCAATAAGGCGCTTTTGGTAGCCATCCATAAACTTCTGCTTGAATTTTTGACCACTCCTCTTGACAAAATTGGTGCGGTTCAGCTAAATGTGTTGGTTTTCTGACATGGACTTGTTTCTTCAGCATTGTCCACACGTTTAAGTCAGGACCAGGGGGTGATCAAGGGTGATGGGTCAAATGCAGAGGGTGATTTCACCACACCTAGTGTGTGTGTGACAATCATTGGTACTTTAACTTTAACTTTAACTTTGGGAAGGCTATTCTAAAACCTTAATTCTAGCCTGATTTAGCCATTGTTGTGTTTTATCATTTCCCTGCCTTCGCCTTTATGGTGATGTCTGTTTTCTTCAGTTCATTAGTCCCCAGCGAGGCACTCCTGCAACCAATTTCAACCTAGGAGTATTTAAGCCCGTCACTGACAGCTTGGTCTTGCCGGTTATTGTCTCCTGAACCTCCCACGTGCATGCGCCTGCTTCACCTCGTCAGTCCTGGTACGTTGTCTCTCCTTAGTCCTGTAATTCCTCACCTCTTTGTGTTTGTTTCCGAGCCTCCCTGAGGTAAAAAGGATTCTGTGTTGAACTTTATGCTGTGCTCAGTGCGCCCTGGCTTTTTTTCCCTGCTGACCACTGAGGAACCTGCTTTTGTTTGTAATTCATGGTGTGCACTTCTGCGCCATTGCCTTTTTGTTACACTTTTTATGTTTCCTTTTTTGTTATTCCACCTTGCCTCCTGTCTCTGCATCCCGGGGTCACCTCCTTGATCAGTTCCTAACAGCCATTCCGTTACCACTTTTGATGTCTGTTTGGGGTCCTTGTCCTGTTGGAACACCCAACTGCGCCCAAGACCCAACCTCCGGGCTGATGATTTTAGCTTGTCCTGAAGAATTTGGAGGTAATCCTCCTTTTTCATTGTCCCATTTACTCTCTGTAAAGCACCAGTTCCATTGGCAGCAAAACAGGCCCAGAGCTTAATACTACCACCGCCATGCTTGACGGTAGGTATGGTGTTCCTGGAATTAAAGGCCTCACCTTTTCTCCTCCAAACATATTGCTGGGTATTGTGGCCAAACAGCTCGATTTTTGTTTCATCTGACCACAGAACTTTCCTCCAGAAGGTCTTATCTTTGTCCATGTGAGGTCAAAAAGTGAACTCTTTATAACAACAAGCAATGTCCCAATGCTTTCTTCTCTTCTTATCAGAGGGAAAACTATGGAGTAGTATAGTAGCGCGGTACTAATGAATCAAAAACAGTACTATACTCTGTTCGAAAAGTACCGGTTCCCGGGCATGACGTGGTTTCATTGCTGGTTTTACAAGCAGAGGAGCATGTTCGGCAGCGCACAATCACAGAGTACTTACAAGCAGACACAGTGCGTAGACAGAAAAGGGAGAATGGATGCATTTTGGCTTAAAAACTGACGATAAAGGTGAAGTTATAACACTGAAACCTCAGGAAGAGGTGCTTTAAAACATGGCTAGCTAGCTAGCAGCGAACATCTATCCGCAGTGGGCAGTGTTTTAGCTACTTCTTAATCACTAATCCTCGCCTCCATGGCGACGAATAAAGTAAGTTTCTTAAAAGTATCATTATCACTCCAGGACGAGGAATAGCTAAACATGCTTCAATACACACCGTAGCTCACCGGCGTCACAATATAAAGAAACGCCATTGGTGGGTCTACACCTAACATCTACTGTAATGATACCAAGTACAATAGCGTATCTAGTCGATACTAGTATGATTATATCGATATTTTTTATCGTCACAAAATCTTTTTTCCTCTTTTTAATTTTTTTTTTAATAAACTCAGGAAATACGTCCCTGGACACATGAGGACTTTGAATATGACCAACGTATGATTTTGTAACTACTTGGTATCGGATCGATACATAAATTTGTGGTATCATCCAAAACTAATGTAAAGTATCCAAACAGCAGAAGAACCAATATGTCCAAATTTACCAAATGTGCCTAATTTAATGGCAATTCGGCTAAACACGCAAAGGTTACAGCGGGTGTTTTGTAGATTGCATTGAGCTGTGTGAGAAATTTCAAGTCCATACAACTAATGGGGTTCCGAAGTGTTTTTTTGTTTTTCTAAAAACAGCGCCATCATGTTAAAAGTTAAAGTACCACTGATTGTCACACATACACTAAGTGTGGCAAAATTAACCTCTGCATTTGACCCATCACCCTTGATCACCCTGTTAGAATAATTATGTCTAAGTTATCACACAACGCGTATGCTTAAAGGCCGTTGCTATAGTTATTAGCTATTGTGCTCAAGTTAGATTTTTGTATCTGTGCAAGGACACAACTTCTTGTCTGAGGGGTGGCCTCAGCCGCAGATGTTATCTTTGTTTTAGCCCGCTCACAGCCAAGGACTTCAAGGACCTCAACGAACACAAAACGACAGCACGCAGACGAAGCAGAGACGAGGCGAAATCACAAGGCCCCAGCACATTCCGTCACGTATTGTGCGTACTGGAGCTGCTTTGCATGATATATGGGACCACTCCTTTTAGAGGCGGCCTCAGTGATGTTGACTGGGGAACTCCTGAATAAATAGAGGGACGCAGGAGCTGTACCTTAGATCAGTGGTCCCCAATCTTTTTGTAGCTGGTCAACGCTTGAAAATGTGTCCCACGGACCGGGCGGGGGGTGGGAATTTATTTATTTATTTTTTTCATAAAGAAATACAATCATGTGTGCTTACGGACTGTATCCCTGCAGAATGTATTGATCTATATTGATATATAATGTATATATTGTGTTTTTTATGTTGATTTAATTTAAAAAAAAAAAAAAAAACTTTTAATTTTATTTTATTTTTTTCTTGCGCGGCCCGGTACCAATCGGTCCCGGTCCGCGGCCCGGTGGTTGGGGACCACTGCCTTAGAGCATAGGGCGAGACTGTGACTAAGTGTGCAGCTCCATGCGTTCTCCTCATTGAGCCAAATTTTAACTCTGTCTCTGCATGATTCCTTGCTTATTGTCTGTTTGATAGATGTCATCAGTGTTTGAACCTGACACACCCCCTGGGAGGTGAGGGGAGCAGTGAGCAGCATCAGTGGCCGCGCCTGTGAATAATTGTTGGTGATGTGTTGTATTTATCACAAAAAAGGAGCTGGACGAAATGGCTGGGGAGAGGGAAGTCTGGGCTTCCCTGCTTAGGCTGCTGCCCTTGCGACCCGACCTCGGATAAGCGGAAGAAGATGGATGGATGGATGGATGGATGGAGTTAGCTCGCGCTAACAAATTCAAAATGTTCACCTCAGTTAACAACAATAAAGTGTAGGGTGCCCAGTGGGGCTCCCTGTGGTCATTTATGACCACGCATTTCTTCCGTTTCATCTCTTTTTCTTGTATTTGTTTTATATACTTTTATTAAAAGGAGAAACCATGTTTGAATTATTCAACAATAAAAAAAAAAACCAAAAGCACTAGAGTGTTCTTATTTTTTATTGCACTGTAACTGTAAGACTGCACTGTCTTACAACAGTATGACTAACTGAGTGCAATAATGCATAACACTAGTGTCACTGCTACAGTAGCACGAGGGTGCGTTGCAGTGTGTGTTGCATTTCAAACACTTAAAATCCTCATATTCTTCCAGATAGTGATCATGGTTTTTTCATCATTTTTTTTTTTGGCTTCACCAGCAAATCTGCCACGATGAATCAAAGAGGACGCTTCAAATAAACTAAAGGCATGCATGTATGCATGTGAATGCAACACTAAACACGCCCTTTGAACATTTCCAGAAGCTTTGCTGATGGGCCAATTTGAGGCTGTTTGTGTATCATGTCAACGGCACACCTGCACCGGGATGGTAAACATGGAGGTTTTAATACATATTTAAAAGAACACAAGTAACGCAGGGCTAATGTGCAGGATGGCTTAGTGATATAAACAACACCCCACTAATCCTCTACAGGGCTCTGGCTTGCACTGTAATTATGATGCTGGCTCCAAAACATACTTTTCTTGTTATTATGCTTCTGAAAGGTAAAGGAAAGCTGTAGCCTGAGGCCCCTATATATATATATATATATATATATATATATATATATATATATATATATATATATATATATATATATATATACACTACCGTTCAAAAGTTTGGGGTCACCCAAACAATTTTGTGGAATAGCCTTCATTTCTAAGAACAAGAATAGACTGTCGAGTTTCAGATGAAAGTTCTCTTTTTCTGGCCATTGTGAGCGTTTAATTGACCCCACAAATGTGATGCTCCAGAAACTCAATCTGCTCAAAGGCAGGTCAGTTTTGTAGCTTCTGTAACGAGCTAAACCGTTTTCAGATGTGTGAACATGATTGCACAAGGGTTTTCTAATCATCAATTAGCCTTCTGAGCCAATGAGCAAACACATTGTACCATTAGAACACTGGAGTGATAGTTGCTGGAAATGGGCCTCTATACACCTATGTAGATATTGCACCAAAAACCAGACATTTGCAGCTAGAATAGTCATTTACCACATTAGCAATGTATATAGTGTACTTTTTTAAAGTTAAGACTAGTTTAAAGTTATCTTCATTGAAAAATAAGGACATTTTAATGTGACCCCAAACTTTTGAACGGTAGTGTATATACACAAAACTCAAAACCAGTGAAGTTGGCACATTGTGTAGATCGTAAATAAAAACAGACTACAATGATTTGCAAATCTTTTTCAACTTATATTCAATTGAATATACTGCAAAGACAAGATACTTAATGTTCGAACTGAGAAACTCCTTCTTTTTTTTTTTTGCAAATAATCATTAACTTAGAATTTAATGGCAGCAACACATTGCAAAAAAAGTTGGCACAGGGGCATTTTTACCAATGTGTTACATGGCCTTTCCTTTTAACAAGACTCAGTAAACGTTTGGGAACTGAGGAGACACATTTTTGAAGCTTCTCAGGTGTTTCCGACATCTACAAAGCAATTAGCTACCGGCTGCCACCTACTGATATGGAAGAGTATTACACGGTTACTCTGCCGAGCTCGAGACAGCACAGACACTCAACAACAACACATCATTTGCATCCCGGGACTTGTGGGACTCGAACCTGGGTAGGTATTTTGAACATTTTTGGGGACTTTTGCCAACTTTTCCCACTTTTCTCCCCCACTTCTCATTGGACTTTGCTGGGTGCGTTTTGGACATTTTTTGCATCCCGTGACTTGTGCGGCCGGCGGCGGGACTCATGAGACTGGAACCCGGGGAGGTATTTTAGACAAAATTGGGACTTTTGACCATTTTGGCCGCCTTCTCCCCTCTTCTTCCCCGCCTTCCTGTGCACCATTGCTGGGTGTGTTTTGGACAAAAATAGTTTCAAGCATGTTTTACTCAATATAGGTCATCAAATCTCAGCAACAAGCTGTAATATCTTACTGAGATCATTTAGGACCAAAACCCTTAAAACAAGTAAAAGACGCTAACATAAAATCTTATGCATGGCCGCGCAAGTCCCGGGATGCCCAAAATGTCCATAACACACCCAGCCGAGTCCCACGGGGAGGGAGGGAGGGATAAAAGTTGGAAAAGTCAGCAAAAGTCACAAACATGTTCAAAATACCTACCCAGGTTCGAGTCCCACCAGTCCCGCCACCGGCTTGGATGTCCAAAATGTCCAAAACGCGCCCAGCAAAGTTCCACAGGAAGGCGGGGAGAAAAGTGAGAAAAGTCGGTAAAATGTTCGAGTGCCAGAAGTCTTAAGACTTGTGTCACTCCATGTGGGACTCGAACCTGGGTAGGTATTTTGAAACATTTTGGGACTTTTGCCGACTTTTCCAACTTTTATCCCCCCTTCCCCGTGGGACTCGGCTGGATGTGTTATGGACTTTTTGGGCATCCCGGGACTAGTGGGACTCGAACCTGGGCAGGTATTTTGAACATTTTTGGGGACTTTTGCCAACCTTTCCCACTTTTCTCCCCCCACTTTGCTGTGTGCGTTTTGGACATTTTTTGCATTCCGGGACTTGTGCGGCCGGCGGCGGGACTCATGAGATTAATAAGAAATTGGGATTTTTGACCATTTTGGCTTCCTTTTCCCCTCTTCTTCCCCGCCTTCCTGTGCACCATTGCTGGGTGTGTTTGGGACATTTGGACAAAAATACTTTCAAGTAGAGATGTCCGATAATATCGTCCGATAAATGCGTTAAAATGTAATATCGGAGATTAACGGTATTGTTTTTTTAATTATCGGTATCTGTTTTTTTTTTGTAACTGTTTTTTTATATTGTTTTACTTTCTTTTTTATTCAAGAAAATGTTTTTAATTTATTGATCTTATTTTTTATTTTTTTTTATTTTTTTTAAAGGACCTTATCTTCACCATACCTGGTTGTCCAAATTAGGCATAATAATGTGTTAATTCCACGACTGTATATATCGGTATCGGTTGATATCGGTATCGGTAATGAAAGAGTTGGACAATATCGGAATATCGGATATCGGCAAAAAGGAAATTATCGGTATTGTTTTTTTTATTATCGGTATCGGTTTTTTGTTGTTGTTTTTTTTTCGTTTTTTTTCATTAAATCAACATAAAAAACACAATATACACTTACAATTAGTGCACCCACCCAAAAAACCTCCCTCCCACATTTACACTCATTCACACAAACGGGTTGTTTCTTTCTGTTATTAATATTCTGGTTCCTACATTATATATCAATATATATCAATACAGTCTGCAAGGGATACAGTCCGTAAGCACACATGATTGTGCGTGCTGCTGGTCCACTAACAGCACTAACCTTTAACAGTTAATTTTACTCATTTTCATTAATTACCAGTTTCTATGTAACTGTTTTTTTTATGTTGTTTTACTTTCTTTTTTATTGAAGAAAATGTTTTTAATTTATTTATCTTATTTTATTGTATTATTATTATTTTTTTAAAGTACCTTATCTTCACCATACCTGGTTGTACAAATTAGGCATAATAATGTGTTAATTCCACGACTGTATATATCGGTTGATATCGGTATCGGTAATTAAAGAGTTGGACAATATCGGAATATCGGATATCGGCAAAAAGCCATTATCGGACAAAAATAGTTTCAAGCATGTTTTACTCAATATAGGTCATCAAATCTCAGCAACAAGCTGTAATATCTTACTGAGATCATTTAGGACCAAAACCCTTAAAACAAGTAAAAGACGCTAACATAAAATCTTATGCATGGCCGCGCTAGTCCCGGGATGCCCAAAATGTCCATAACACACCCAGCCGAGTCCCACGGGGAGGGGGAATAAAAGTTGGAAAAGTCGGCAAAAGTCCCAAAAATGTTCAAAATACCTACCCAGGTTCGAGTCCCACCAGTCCCGCCGCCGGCCGGGATGTCCACAATGTCCAAAACGCGCCCAGCAAAGTCCCACAGGAAGGCGGGGAGAAAAGTGAGAAAAGTCGGTCAAATGTTCAAAAATCACACCCGGGTTCGAGTGCCAGAAGTCTTAAGACTTGTGTCACTCCATGTGGGACTCGAACCTGGGTAGGTATTTTGAAACATTTTGGGACTTTTGCCGACTTTTCCAACTTTTATCCCCCCTTCCCGTGGGACTCGGCTGGATGTGTTATGGACTTTTTGGCATCCCGGGACTTGTGGGACTCGAACCTGGGCAGGTATTTTGAACATTTTTGGGGACTTTTGCCAACTTTTCTCACTTTTCTCCCCCCACTTCCCGTTGGACTTTGCTGGGTGCGTTTTGGAAATTTTTTTGCATCCCGGGACTTGTGTGGCCGGCGGTGGGACTCATGAGATTAATGAGAAATTGGGATTTTTGACCGTTTTGGCTGCCTTTTCCCCTCTTCTTCCCCGCCTTCCTGTGCACCATTGCTGGGTGTGTTTTGGACATTTGGACAAAAATACTTTCAAGTAGAGATGTCCGATAATATCGGCCCGCCGATAATATCGTCCGATAAATGCGTTAAAATGTAATATCGGAGATTAACGGTATTGTTTTTTTTAATTATCGGTATCGTTTTTTTTTGTAACTGTTTTTTTATATTGTTTTACTTTCTTTTTTATTCAAGAAAATGTTTTTAATTTATTGATCTTATTTTTTATTTGTTTTATTTTTTTTAAAGGACCTTATCTTCACCATACCTGGTTGTCCAAATTAGGCATAATAATGTGTTAATTCCACGACTGTATATATCGGTATCGATTGATATCGGTATCGGTAATGAAAGAGTTGGACAATATCGGAATATCGGATATCGGCAAAAAGGAAATTATCGGTATTGTTTTTTTCATTATCGGTATCGGTTTTTTGTTGTTGATTTTTTTTTTTTTTTTTTTCATTAAATCAACATAAAAAACACAATATACACTTACAATTAGTGCACCCACCCAAAAAACCTCCCTCCCACATTTACAGTCATTCACACAAAAGGGTTGTTTCTTTCTGTTATTAATAGTCTGGTTCCTACATTATATATCAATATATATCAATACAGTCTGCAAGGGATACAGTCCGTAAGCACACATGGTTGTGCGTGCTGCTGGTCCACTAACAGTACTAACCTTTAACAGTTAATTTTACTCATTTTCATTAATTACTAGTTTCTATGTAACTGTTTTTTTTATATTGTTTTACTTTCTTTTTTATTGAAGAAAATGTTATTAATTAATTGATCTTATTTTATTTTATTTTATTTTTTTTTTTAAAGTACCTTATCTTCACCATACCTGGTTGTCCAAATTAGGCATAATAATGTGTTAATTCCACGACTGTATACATCGGTATCGGTTGATATCGGTATCGGTAATTAAAGAGTTGGACAATATCGGAATATCGGATATCGGCAAAAAGCCATTATCGGACAAAAATAGTTTCAAGCATGTTTTACTCAATATAGGTCATCAAACCTCAGCAACAAGCTGTAATATCTTACTGAGATCATTTAGGACCAAAACCCTTAAAACAAGTAAAACACTCTAACATAAAATCTGCTTAGTGAGAAGATGTATCTTATCAGACAGAAAAAGAGCAAATATGCAGTGTGGTTGTTTACCTGCAGTCCAGTGAAGTGGACAAGAATACAAAGTGCAGCATGTCAAGTTAGCGAGGACCAACAAGCCTCAGGCACAAATGTGCTCTCGTCTTTTTTTTGTTTTCAAGTCCACGTCAAGTCGTTTGGCTCGATGTTCGCTTGCACGCCATCCGGTCTACTCAGACCGCTTCTTTGAATATCTTTTGTCTTCTTTCTCTGTACATCTGTTTCCCACTTCTGTGCGCGGTCATTGGTATTGATTAGGAGACTTGTTCTATGATTGCAGTGAACAGGCAGGCATTTGCCTTCATTTCTCCACTTGGAGGATGCTCTCACTGGCTTGGAACAAGCATTCCTGGATCACATTTGGTAGTGGTTTATGTTACCGTGCTTTCTGGGTTACAGAGCGCACCAGTATTTATTGGAGGAGAAATCAATATTTTTATATGTATTAGCCACCCGCAAGCCGCAAATATACAAAACCCAAAAGCAGTGAAGTTGGCACGTTGTGTAATTCGTAAATAAAAACAGAATACAATGATTTGCAAATCCTTTTCAAGTTATATTCAATTGAATAAACTGCAAAGACAAGATATTTAATGTTCACACTGAGAAACTTATTTTTATTTTTTGTGCAAATAATCATTAACTTAGAATTTAATGGCTGCAACACATTGCAAAAAAGTTGTCACAGGGGTATGTTCACCACTGTGTTACATGGCCTTTCCTTTTAACAACACTCAGTAAACATTTGGGAACTGAAAAGACACATTTTTGAAGCTTTTCAGGTGGAATTCTTTCCCATTCTTGCTTGATGTACAGCTTAAGTTGTTCAACAGTCCGGGGGTCTCCCTTGTGCTATTTTAGGCCACACATTTTCAATGAGAGACAGGTCTGGACTACAGGCAGGCCAGTCTAGTACCCGCACTCTTTTACTATGAAGCTACGTTGATGTAACACGCGGCTTGGCATCGTCTTGCTGAAATAAGCAGGGGCGTCCATGATAACGTTGCTGGGATGGCAACATATGTTGCTCCAAAACCTGTATGTACCTTTCAGCATTAATGGTGCCTTCACAGATGCGTAAGTTACCCATGTCTTAATACACCCCCATACCATCACAGATGTGTAAGTTACCCATGTCTTAATACACCCCCATACCATCACAGATGCTGGCTTTTCCACTTTGTGCCTATAAAAATCCGGATGGTTATTTTCCTCTTTGTGGCAGAGGACACGATGTCCACAGTTTGAAATGGTGGCTCGTCAGACCACGGAACACTTTTCCACTTTGCATCAGTCCGTCTTAGATGACTTCGGGCCCAGTGAAGTCGTCGGCGTTTCTGGGTGTTGTTGATAAATGGCTTTCGCTTTGCATAGGAGAGTTTTAACTTGCACTTACACATGTAGCGACAAACTGTAGTTACTGTTAGTGGTTTTCTGAAGTGTTTCTGAGCCCGTGTGGTGATATCCTTTACACACGGATGTCGCTTTTTGATGCAGTACCACCGGAGGGATCGAAGGTCACTGGCATTCAATGTTGTTTTTGGGCCTTGCCGCTTACGTGCAGTGATTTCTGCAGATTCTATGAACCTTTTGATGATATTACGGACCGTAGATGGTGAAATCCCTAAATTCCTTGCAATAGCTGGTTGAGAAATGTTCTTAGACTGTTCAACAATTTGCTCACGCATTTGGTCACAAAGTGGTGACACTCGCCCCATCCTTGTTTGTGAATGACTGAGCATTTCATGGAATCTACTTTTATACCCAATCATGGCACCCACCTGTTCCCAATTAGCCCGTTCACCTGTGGCATGTTCCAAATAAGTGTTTGACGAGCATTCCTCAACTTCCTCAGTCTTTTTTGCCACTTGTGCCAGCTTTTTTGAAACATGTCGCAGGCATCAAAATTCCAAATGAGCTAATATTTGCAAAAAAATAACAAAAGTTTACCAGGTCGAACGTGAACCATCTTGTCTCTTGTCTAACCATCTTGTTAACCATGTTGCTCTCTTTAAAGGAAATTGATGCCCGCAATTTGTTAAAAATGTGACGAGCGCAACTGTGCTTGTGTCCGAAATGTCACTTAGAGGCAAACAGACCTACAACACCTGTGCAAACCTGTATTAAAACTGAGAAATGTGTGAGTGATACGTCCCAGGTCATTGAACCCAGAGGTCGTCTAACATATTTGCTGGGTATTGTGGCCAAACTGCTCAACTTTTTGTTTCATCTGACCACAGAACTTTCCTCCAGAAGGTCTTATCTTTGTCCATGTGATGTCAGATGAAACAAAAATTGAGCTGTTTGGCCACAATACCCAGCAATATGTTTGGAGGAGAAAAAGTGAGGCCTTAAATCCCAGGAACACCACACCTACCGTCAAGCATGGTGGTGGTAGTATTATGATCTGGGCCTGTTTTGCTGCCAATGGAACTGGTGCTTTACAGAGAGTAAATGGGACAATGAAAAAGTCATGCAAAAGACAAAACGATGCCTGCTGGGATACATTATGTTTGTCTACTACCAGATTTTCGTGTTATGCGTGACAATAATCCACATTTTTGACCAAAATACAGGGGTTTTTGTTTTAAAATGTCAAACGAAAACTAATTGTATAACAACTAAACAATTGTTCACATAGGAAATAGGGGAAATCCAATTAATAAATCCATGACATCACATGGACAAAGATAAGACCTTCTGGAGGAAAGTTCTGTGGTCAGATGAAACAAAAGTTGAGCTGTTTGGCCACAATACCCAGCAATATGTTTGGAGGAGAAAAGGTGAGGCCTTTAATCCCAGGAACACCATCCTACCGTCAAGCATGGTGGTGGTAGTATTATGCTCTGGGCCTGTTTTGCTGCCAATGGAACTGGTGCTTTACAGAGAGTAAATGGGACAATAAAAAAGGAGGATTACCTCCAAATTCTTCAGGACAACCTGAAATCATCAGCCCGGAGGTTGGGTCTTGGGCGCAGTTGGGTGTTCCAACCGGACAATGACCCCAAACACACGTCAAAAGTGGTAAAGGAAAAGCTAAATCAGGCTAGAATGAAGGTTTTAGAATGGCCTTCCCAAAGTCCTGACTTAAACGTGTGGACAATGCTGAAGAAACAAGTCCATGTCAGAAAACCAACACATTTCATTACATTACATTACATTACATTAAAAGATTACAGTTGGTACAAAATGCGGCTGCAAGGCTTTTGACAAAAACAAGAAAGTTTGATCATATTACGCCTATACTGGCTCACCTGCAAGGGCTTCCTGTGCACTTAAGATGCGACTTTAAGGTTTTACTACTTACATATA
Source organism: Entelurus aequoreus (assembly GCF_033978785.1). Lineage (NCBI taxonomy): Eukaryota > Metazoa > Chordata > Actinopteri > Syngnathiformes > Syngnathidae > Entelurus > Entelurus aequoreus. Next base: position 8,125,491 of record NC_084740.1, on the reverse strand, counting down.
AAATACTACACGGTTTAGCTCCAGCCTATCTCGCCGATTGTATTGTACCATATGTCCCGACAAGACATCTGCGTTCAAAGAACTCCGGCTTTTTAGTGATTCCCAGAGCCAAAAAAAAGTCTGCGGGCTATAGAGCGTTTTCTATTCGGGCTCCAGTACTCTGGAATGCCCTCCCGGTAACAGTTAGAGATGCTACCTCAGTAGAAGCATTTAAGTCCCATCTTAAAACTCATTTGTATAATCTAGCCTTTAAATAGACCCCCCTTTTTTAGACCAGTTGATCTGCCGTTTCTTTTCTTCTCTCCTCTTCTCCCCTGTCCCTTGCGAGGGGGAGTTGCATAGGTCCGGTGGCCATGGATGAAGTGCTGGCTGTCCAGAGTCGGGACCCCGGGAGGACCACTAGCCTGTACATCGGTTGGGGACATCTCTGCGCTGCTGACCCGTCTCCGCTCGGGATGGTTTCCTGTTGGCCCCGCTGTGGACTGGACTCTCGCTGATGTGTTGGATCCACTGTGGACTGGACTTTCACAATGTTATGTCAGACCCACTCGACATCCATTGCTTTCGGTCTCCCCTAGAGGGGGGTGGGGGGGTTACCCACATATGCGGTCCTCTCCAAGGTTTCTCATAGTCATTCACCGACGTCCCACTGGGGTGAGTTTTTCCTTGCCCGTATGTGGGCTCTGTACCGAGGATGTCGTTGTGGCTTGTACAGCCCTTTGAGACACTTGTGATTTAGGGCTATATAAATAAACATTGATTGATTGATTGATTGATTTAGCTGACCTACACCAAGTTTGTCGAGGAGTGGTCAAAAATTCAAGCAGAAGCTTGTGGATGGCTACCAAAAGCGCCTTATTGCAGTGAAACTTGCCAAGGGACATGTAAGCAAATATTAACATTGCTGTATGTATACTTTTGACCCAGCACATTTGCTCATAGTTTCAGTAGACCCATAATAAATTCATAAAAGTACCAAACTTCATGAATATTTTTTGTGACCAACAAGTATGTGCTCCAATCACTCTATCACAAAATAATAATGTCATGATCCGTGGCCTGGATCATGTTTTGGTTAGTTATGTTCTGTTAGTTTTGGACTCCCTGAGTTCCTGTTTTGTGCACTCCTGGGTTTATTTTGGTCACCATGGGGATTAATTGGGTTCACCTGCCTCTGGTTAGTGGTCCCACACTCAGCTGCTGTGAACCACTAATCAGAGAGCTATTTAGTCACCTTGCTCGCCAGGCTCAGTCTGGCGTCATTCTGTCACGGCGGGGTTTTCGCAGCTTACTGCGGGGTTCGTTCTCCCAAAATGCAGACGGACCACTCCGGACGTGGCGTGCAGGTTGGAACATGATTTATTCCTCAAAATGTCAAAGTTGACGGAACACAAGGCAAAGGCACAACGTGCTGATTGCACTTGGAGCTAAAGCTAACACTTAGCATAGACTATGGACAAGGAATACTCACGAAACTGTGGCATGAAACAAACGGATCTTACGTAGGCAAGGCATTAAGCAAACAACTAGAGACAAGGCAAAACTCACGTAACTGACGCCAGCCTGAGCGTGGCGAGCGAGGTAAATAAATGGCTCTCTGATTAGTAGTTGACAGCAGCTGAGTGTGGGACCACTAACCAGAGGCAGGTGAACCCAATTAATCCCCATGGTGACCAAAATAAACCCAGGAGTGCACAAAACAGGAACTATCCATCCATTCATCTTCTTCCGCTTATCCCGGTCGGGTCGCGGGTACAGCAGCTTAAGCAGGGAAGCCCGGACTTCCCTCTCCCCAGCCACTTCGTCCAGCTCCTCCCAGGGGATCCCGAGGCGTTCCCAGGCCAGCTGGGAGACATAGTCTTCCCAACGTGTCCTGGGTCTTCCCCGTGGCCTCCTACCGGCCGGACGTGCCCGAAACACCTCCCTAGGGAGGCGTTCGGGTGGCACCCTGACCAGATGCCCGAACCACCTCATCTGGCTCCTCTCCATGTGGAAGAGCAGCGGCTTTACTTTGAGCTCCCCCCGGATGACAGAGCTTCTCACCCTATCTCGAAGGGAGAGCCCCGCCACCTGACGGAGGAAGCTCATTTTGGCCGCTTGTACCCGTGATCTTGTCCTTTCGGTCATAACCCAAAGCTCATGACCATAGGTGAGGATGGGAACGTAGATCGACCGGTAAATTGAGAGCTTTGCCTTCCAGCTCAGTCCGCATTACTGAAGACGCCGCACCGATCCGCCTGTCGATCTCACCATCCACTCTTCCCTCACTCGTGAACAAGACTCAGAGGTACTTGATCTCCTCCACTTGGGGCAAGATCTCCTCCCCAACCCGGAGATGGCACTCCACCCTCTTCCGGGCGAGAACCATGGACTCGGACTTGGAGGTGCTGATTCCCATCCCACTCGATTCACACTCGGCTGCGAACCGATCCAGTGAGAGCTGAAGATCCTGGCCACATGAAGCCATCAG
>NC_084740.1:8050521-8118021 GCF_033978785.1 Entelurus aequoreus | reverse complement strand
TGGGGCAGAGCGGCTGAAAGCTCGGGCACCCATGGTGGACAATTTAAATAAAGGGACAGTGAGATGGATGGATGAAGAGGATCTTAGGGAACGTGAGGGCGTGGCGACATGGATCAGGTCAGAGAGATATGATGGAGAGAGGTTATGGATGGCTTTGAAAGTGAGGAGAATTATTTTAAAGTGGATACGATATTTGATGGGTAGCCAGTGGAGTTGCTGCAGAACAGGGGTGATGTGCTGAGATGTCGATATGAAAGGACAATTGGACTGGTGTCCTAAAGCTTTAGTAAAACTTGATAATATTCCTATTCTGTCTTGATGGTCCTTCTTACTCAACATATATGTCATCTAAAGAACTTGGGATTGACCAGTGACTTTAATTTCCTGAGAGGGAAGACTGGTCAGACGCAACACTACTGCCAGATTTTCGTGTTATGCGTGAAAAGAATCTACATTTTTGACCAAAATACAGGGTTTTTGTTTTAAAATGTCAAACGAAAACTAATTGTATAACAACTAAACCATTTTTCACATCAGAAATAAGGGGAAATCCAATTAATAAATCCATGACATCACATGGACAGAGATAAGACCTTCTGGAGGAAAGTTCTGTGGTCAGATGAAAACAAAAAATTGAGCTGTTTGGCCACAATACCCAGCAATATGTTTGGAGGAGAAAAGGTGAGGCCCTTTAATCCCAGGAACACCAAACCTACCGTCAAGCATGGTGGTGGTAGTATTATGCTCTGGGCCGGTTTGGCTGCCAATGGAACTGGTGCTTTAAATGGGACAATAAAAAAGGAGGATTACCTCCATATTCTTCAGGACAACCTAAAATCATCAGCCCGGAGGTTGGGTCTTGGGCGCAGTTGGGTGTTCCAACAGGACAATGACCCCAAACACACGTCAAAAGTGGTAAAGGAATGGCTAAATCAGGCTAGAATGAAGGTTTTAGAATGGCCTTCCCAAAGTCCTGACTTAAACGTGTGGACAATGCTGAAGAAACAAGTCCATGTCAGAAAACCAACAAATTTAGCTGAACTGCACCAATTTTGTCAAGAGGAGTGGTCAAAAATTCAGGCAGAAGCTTGTGGATGGCTACCGAAAGCGCCTTATTGCGGTGAAACTTGCCAAGGGACATGTAAGCAAATATTAACATTGCTGTATGTATACTTTTGACCCAGCACATTTGCTCACATTTTCAGTAGACCCATAATAAATTCATAAAAGAACCAAACTACATGAATGTTTTTTGTGACCAACAAGTATGTGCTCCAATCACTCTATCACAAAAAAATAAGAGTTGTAGAAATGATTGGAAACTCAAGACCGCCATGAAATTATGTTCTTTACAAGTGTATGTAAACGTTTGATCGCGACTGTATTAACTTAAAGAAGGGATGTGGCACTGAACAGTATCAGATATTTTTTTGTGGTCAGCCAATGCTAATGAATGCCTTCAAATGCCATTACCACTTCCAAATAAACAGCATTTCTTAGTATCGTATGTACAAAACCCAAACCAGTGAAGTTGTCACGTTGTGTAAATGGTAAATAAAAACAGAATACAATGATTTGCAAATCCTTTTCAACTTATATTCAATTGAATAGACTGCAAAGACAAGATATTTAATGTTCGAACTGGAAAACGTTGTTGATTTTTGCAAATATTAGCTCATTTGGAGTTTGATGCCTGCAACATGTCTCAAAAAAGCTGGCACAAGTGACAAAAAAGACAGAGAAAGTTGAGGAATGCTCATCAAACACTAATTTGGAACATCCCACAGGTGAACAGGCTAATTGGGAACAGGTGGGTGCCATGATTGGGAATAAAAGCAGCTTCCATGAAATGCTCAGTCTTTCACAAACAAGGATGGGGCGAGGGTCACCACTTTGTCAACAAATGCGTGAGCAAATTGTGGAACAGTTTAAGAACAACATTTCTCAACCAGCTATTGCAAGGAATTTAGGGATTTCACCATCTACGGTCTGTAATATCATCAAAACATTCAGAGAATCTAAAAAAAATCACTGCACGTAAGCGATGATATTACGGACCTTCGATCCCTCAGGCGGTACTGCATCAAAAAGCAGCATCAGTGTGTAAAGGATATCACCACATGGACTCAGGAACACTTCAGAAAACCACAGATAGTAACTACAGTTTGTCGCTACATCTGAAAGTGCAAGTTATGCAAAGCCAAAGCCATTTATCAACAACACCCAGAAACGCTGCCGGCTTCGCTGGGCACAAGCTCATCTAAGATGGACTGATCCAAAGTGTAAAAGTGTTCTGTGGTCTGACGAGTCCACATTTCAAACTGTTTTTTTTTGGAAACTGTGGACGAAGAGGAAAATAATAATCCGGTCTGTTATAGGCGCAAAGTTAAAAAACCAGCATCTGTGATGGTATGTGGGTGTATTAGTGCCCAAGGACTGGGTAAATTACACATCTGTGAAGGCACCATTAATGCTGAAAAGTAGATACAGGTTTTGGAGCAACATATGCTGCCATCCAAGCAACATCTTTTTCATGGACGCCCCTGCTTATTTCAGCAAGACAATGCCAACGCAGAACCCTCAAACTCCCAGGCCTCTGGTAGAGGACCCAAGCTTGAAGATGACACAGACACCACCCCACCGGGGTGAGAAGGAAATTATTATATATATATATATATATATATATATATATATATATATATAGATAGATAGTACTTTATTGATTCCTTCAGGAGAGTTCCCTCAGGAAAATTTAAATAAATAAATATATAAATATATATATATATATATATATATATATATATATATATATATATATATATATATATATATATATATATATATATATATATGTCTATATATATATATATATATATATATATATATATATATATATATATATATATATATATATATATATATATATATATATATATATATATATATATACCAGAAGACTCTCTCTTTTGTAAACTAATTGAAAAAAAAAAAAACATTACAACATTTTTCAGATTTGCCATCGAACTGTTTTTTTTTTGTTTTTTTTTGCTAAAGGTACAGTGTGATTAACGTCAAGTGTTTTCATGCAACAACAACCAGAATGTTAGCAATGGTAGCACAACAATATATTGTCTGGCAAAGGGACTTTTAGCATCTTTGCTTAAGCTAAATGGTTACCTTTAGCAGTGTTTTTGCGGCTGTCAGAATTGAGCAAACACAAAAACATCCACACCACTGCTGGTGTATCTGCACAAAGTCGTACAAAAACCGAGTAAGAAGAAAAAAGGCAATAATGGCTCGCAAGCCTCAAACAGAATTTGGATGTAAATAATGTGGATGACATTCCTATTTGCTCCGCTCATTTTGTATTCGGTATGTAGGAATACATTTGACCTTTTTTGTGAAAACATATTGCTAATAAACAAGGACCGTTTTTTATTAAAGTATGACAAGATGACATTTGCAAATCTCCCTTTTTTTTCCCTCACTGTGTTGTCTTGGTCTTTGTCTTGTGAATTTTATGTTTTAGTTTGAAAAATAACCTCTTGTGTCATCAGTCTGATGTCATCCACCATCCCTGATCGTTTCCACCTGTTCCCCATTAACCCCATGTGTCTTATAGTCCGCGTCTCCCTTTGTTCTGTGGCAGAATGTCTCCTTTAGAGATGTCAGATAATGGCTTTTTTGCCGATATCCGATATTCCGATATTGTTTAACTCTTAATTACCGATTCCGATATCAACCGATACCGATATATACAGTCGTGGAATTAACACATTATTATGCCTAATTTTGTTGTGATGCCCCGCTGGATGCATTAAACAATGTAACAAGGTTTTCCAAAATAAATGAAAATTTTTATTATTGAAGTCACAAAGTGCATTATTTTTTTTTAACATGCCTCAAAACAGCAGCTTGGAATTTGGGACATCAGCAGCTTGGAATTTGGGACATGCTCTCCCTGAGAGAGCATGAGAAGGTTGAGGTGGGCGGGGTTGAGGTGGGGGCTAGGGGCTAGGAGGTTGCGGGGGGTGTATATTGTAGCGTCCCGGAAGACTTAGTGCTGCAAGGGATTCTGGGTATTTGTGTTTATGTTGTGTTACGGTGCGGATGTTCTCCCGAAATGTGTTTGTCATTCTTGTTTGGCGTGGGTTCACAGTGTGGCGCATATTTGTAACAGTGTTAAAGTTGTTTATACGTCCACCCTCAAATTGACCTGTATGGCTGTTGACCAAGTATGCCTTGCATTCACTTGTGTGTGTGAAAAGCCGTATATATTATGTGATTGGGCCGGGCACGCAAAGACAGTTCCTTTAAGGTTTATTGGCGCTCTGTACTTCTCCCTACGTCCGTGTACCACTCCGTACAGCGGCGTTTTAAAAAGTCATACATTTTACTTTTTGAAACCGATATCAATAATTTCCGATATTACATTTTATAGCATTTATCGGTCGATAATATCGGCAGTCCGATATTATCGGACATCTCTAGTCTCGTTGTCTCGTGCATCTCCAGCTTCATGCCCAAGCCTTGTCTCGTCTCGCTTTGAGTGTTCTCATCATGAATTTCCTTGTTGGTATTTTGAGTTTCCCTTTTCTCCTCTTAAGCAGAGTGATTTGTTTGGTTTATAAAGTATTCAATTCTTACAGTTCCTTCTTTTCCTCATTTTGAGTGATTTTTTTGTTAATTATTTTTCTAGTCCAGAAACAGTGTAGAATTTTATATCCCATAGTTATATTCCTCTCTAGTGTAGTTAAGGATTTATATTGTACCATATGTCCCGACAAGAAATCTGCGTTCAAAGAACTCCGGCTTATTAGTGATTCCCAGAGCCCAAAAAAAGTCTGCGGGCTATAGAGCGTTTTCTATTCGGGCTCCAGTACTCTGGAATGCCCTCCCGGTAACAGTTAGAGATGCTACCTCAGTAGAAGCATTTAAGTCCCATCTTAAAACTCATTTGTATAATCTAGCCTTTAAATAGACCCCCCTTTTTTAGACCAGTTGATCTGCCGTTTCTTTTCTTCTCTCCTCTTCTCCCCTGTCCCTTGCGAGGGGGAGTTGCATAGGTCCGGTGGCCATGGATGAAGTGCTGGCTGTCCAGAGTCGGGACCCCGGGTGGACCACTAGCCTGTGCATCGGTTAGGGACATCTCTGTGCTGCTGACCCGTCTCCGCTCGGGATGGTTTCCTGTTGGCCCCGCTGTGGACTGGACTCCCGCTGATGTGTTGGATCCACTGTGGACTGGACTTTCACAATACTATGTCAGACCCACTTAACATCCATTGCTTTCGGTCTCCCCTAGAGAGGGGGGGTTACCCACATATGCGGTCCTCTCCAAGGTTTCTCATAGTCATTCACCGACGTCCCACTGGGGTGAGTTTTTCCTTGCCCGTATGTGGGCTCTGTACCGAGGATGTCGTTGTGGCTTGTGCAGCCCTTTGAGACACTTGTGATTTAGGGCTATATAAATAAACATTGATTGATTGATATGTTTGTTTCCTCCTTTCGGAGCGATTTTCGTTTTTTTCCACATATTTGGTGAAAACGGTTATCAGAATTTATAGCCATTGTTTTGTTGCCCTGACTCAAGAGGTGAAAAGTGAACCTTCCAAAATAAAAAGCCTGCCGGATTGTTCCCCAATCTGCATCTGGGTCCTATTTCTAAACCCAGGCCTGACATGCTGACTGCAAACACTAAACAGCGTTATTAATGCGTTTGTTACGTCTCGTCTCGATTACTGTAACGTATTATTTTCGGGTCTCCCTATGTCTAGCATTAAAAGATTACAGTTGGTACAAAATGCGGCTGCCAGACTTTTGACAGGAACAAGAAAGTTTGATCATACTCATCATCGGCGGTCACTCGAACGAGTATGACGATCCTCCTGATTGGGGTGTAGCCCTTTATGGAGGATGCCTGTGCGTGACTTTGTTTAACGTGGGGAGACTGGTGCACAGACAGTCACCACACGATCCTTGACAGAATCTGGTCAGGGTCCAGTGGCATGGAGTCCAAGACGACTGGGGACTCTTTTCTGCTGCAGCCTTCTTCCGCCATCGCAGCCGTTGTGGTAGTTCTTAAATCTACCGTCTTCTGCCTGCTCCGCCGTTGAGGTTAGGGGGCGGTCAGGTACTAGGCCTTTGCCAAGGGCCACCTGGGGTAACAGTAGTAAAGGGGTTAACCTCCTAGTGCCCCAAGACCCCATAGAGGAGCCTCCACTGCCGGATGCACTTTAACGTCACGCCTATATTGTATATACCTTTATATACCTATATACATATTGTTTTGGCAAACTCTACATAAGGCCAAAGCCTTCACCCAAACAGAAGGGCCTCATGTCCAAATGTCAGTTTGGCTCCCATTTCCCCCCAGAGGACAGAACTGGAATTACAGGCAACATTTCCCAACAGCTGAAGACCATCAGTAATCAGGAAGGCTCTCACCTGAAGCAATCAAATCCACTCCTTTTTAAGTCTGCAGCTCCAGCTCAGACTTCAGGCCAACAAACATTGCTCGAGGAGAATTTGCCAAATGCAGTAGTGACAACTGTTTACAGAGACCAGGGTGGCTGACGGTGAGATGACTTTTATTATTTTGATGTTTGATTTGATATGTTGAATTTATTTTAATTGCCAAGTGGTGGTTAAATGTTTAAATGTCAAATCTAAGCTGCTAAGGGTCACTATATGTACTTTTGGAAACACTTTTACTTTAAAAAATGGTTTATTGTAATTTGTTTATATTGGTCCCTAATTGCTTTTGTATTTGTATTTCCAAAGGTTTTTCACCTTACAAGTATTTAATGAAAAAAAGAGACAATCAAGTCCAAAATAAAAGGAGAAACACAGATTTGTCTCATCATTGGATTAAAACAAAGAGTGAAGTCCCAGTGTAACCCCTGGTCAAAAAGTCAAAACCCTTTTCAAGTTAGGGGACTGCACAAACAAACAAAACATAACTTGACACATATATACCTATATACATACCTATACTGGCTCACCTGCACTGGCTTCCTGTGCACTTAAGATGTGACTTTAAGGTTTTACTACTTACGTATAAAATACTACACGGTCCTATCCTATCTTGCTGATTGTATTGTACCATATGTCCCGGCAAGAAATCTGCATGCAAAGAACTCCGGCTTATTAGTGATTCCCAGAGCCCAAAAAAAGTCTGCGGGCTATAGAGCGTTTTCTATTGGGGCTCCAGTACTCTGGAATGTCCTCCCGGTAACAGTTAGAGATGCTACCTCAGTAGAAGCATTTAAGTCCCATCTTAAAACTCATTTGTATACTCTAGCCTTTAAATAGACCCCCTTTTTAGACCAGTTGATCTGGCGTTTCTTTTCTGCTCTGCCTCCCTCTCCTTTGTGGATTCGGTGACCACAGATGAGCCGCTAGCTGTCCAAAGTCGGGACCCAAGGTGGACCACTCATCTGTGTATCAGTTGGGGACGTCTCTGCGCTGCTGACCAGTCTCCACTCAAGATGATCTCCTGCTGGCCCCACTATGGACTGGACTCACACTATTATGTTAGATCCACTATGGACTGGACTCTCACACTATTATGTTAGATCTATTATGGACTGGACTCTCACACTATTATGTTAGATCTATTATGGACTGGACTCTCACACTATTATGTTAGATCCACTATGGACTGGATTATCACACTATTATGTTAGATCCAATATGGACTGGACTCTCACTATTATGTTAGATCCACTGTGGACTGGACTCTCACACTATTATGTTAGATCTATTATGGACTGGACTCTCACACTATTATGTTAGATCTATTATGGACTGGACTCTCACACTATTATGTTGGATCTATTATGGACTGGACTCTCACACTATTATGTTAGATCTATTATGGACTGGACTCTCACACTATTATGTTAGATCCACTATGGACTGGACTCTCACACTATTATGTTAGATCCACTATGGACTGGATTATCACACTATTATGTTAGATCCAATATGGACTGGACTCTCACTATTATGTTAGATCTACTATGGACTGGACTCTCACACTATTATGTTAGATCTATTATGGACTGGACTCTCACACTATTATGTTAGATCTATTATGAACTGGACTCTCACACTATTATGTTTGATCCACTATGGACTGGATTGTCACACTATTATGTTAGATCCAATATGGACTGGACTCTCACTATTATGTTAGATCCACTATGGACTGGACTCTCACAATATTATGCTAGATCCACTATGGACTGGACTCTCACTATTATGTTAGATCCACTATGGTCTGGACTCTCACTATTATGTTAGATCCACTATGGACTGGACTCTCACAATATTATGTTAGAACCACTATGGACTGGACTCTCACACTATTATGTTAGATCCACTATAGACTGGACTCCCACACTATTATGTTAGATCCAGTATGGACTGGACTCTCACTATTATGTTAGATCCACTATGGACTGGACTCTCACTATTATGTTGGATCCACTATGGTCTGGACTCTCACTATTATGTTAGATCCACTATGGACTGGACTCTCACAATATTATGTTAGATCCACTATGGACTGGACTCTCACACTATTATGTTAGATCCACTATGGACTGGATTATCACACTATTATGTTAGATCCACTATGGACTGGACTCTCACTATTGTGTTAGATCCACTATGGACTGGACTCTCACTATTATGTTGGATCCACTATGGTCTGGACTCTCACTATTATGTTAGATCCACTATGGACTGGACTCTCACACTATTATGTTAGATCCACTATGGACTGGATTATCACACTATTATGTTAGATCCAATATGGACTGGACTCTCACTATTATGTTAGATCCACTATGGACTGGATTATCACACTATTATGTTAGATCCAATATGGACTGGACTTTCACTATTGTGTTAGATCCACTATGGACTGGACTCTCACACTATTATGTTAGATCTATTATGGACTGGACTCTCACACTATTATGTTAGATCCAATATGGACTGGACTCTCACTATTATGTCAGATCCACTATGGACTGGACTCTGACAATATTATGCTAGATCCACTATGGACTGGACTCTCACTATTATGTTAGATCCACTATGGTCTGGACTCTCACTATTATGTTAGATCCACTATGGACTGGACTCTCACAATATTATGTTAGATCCACTATGGACTGGACTCTCACACTATTATGTTAGATCCACTATGGACTGGACTCCCACACTATTATGTTAGATCCAGTGTGGACTGGACTCTCACTATTATGTTAGATCCACTATGGACTGGACTCTCACTATTATGTTGGATCCACTATGGTCTGGACTCTCACTATTATGTTAGATCCACTATGGACTGGACTCTCACAATATTATGTTAGATCCACTATGGACTGGACTCTCACTATTATGTTAGATCCACTATGGACTGGACTCTCACAATATTATGTTCGATCCACTATGGACTGGACTCCCACACTATTATGTTAGATCCACTATGGACTGGACTCTCACACTATTATGTTAGAGCCAGTATGGACTGGACTCTCACTATTATGCTAGATCCACTATGGTCTGGACTCTCACTATTATGTTGGATCCACTATGGTCTGGACTCTCACTATTATATTAGATCCACTATGGACTGGACTCTCAAAATATTATGTTAGATCCACTATGGATTGGACTCTCACAATATTATGCTAGATCCACTCGACGTCCATTGCACCGGTCGCCCAGGGGGTGGGGGGGTGGGGGGTTTGGGGGAGGTCCCCACATCTGCGGTCCCCTCCAAGGTTTTTTCATTGTCATCCCATTGGGTTGCAGCCCTTTGAGACACTCATGATTTAGGGCTATATAAGTAAACATTGATTGATTGATTGATTGATTGATTGATTGAAACAGACAACCTTCATAGCTTTTAATGTTAGTTGCTGTATAAACTTGGAGAGAAGATTAGGCATGAGAAGCTGACCCGAAATTTGTATGCATTATTATGATTTCACTAGTAAACATCTCTTATTAATCTCTGTCGGCAATTGGCGCCACATTACCCACATAACATTCCTTTGGGGGATTAAGTTGGTCCTTGTATAGTTGAGCAAGTGTTATCCCGGATTTTTGACTTTTAATATCATTCCGTTCACTTTCACCGCAATGTTTACAAGCGCTTCCCTTCCCCTAGGCTCCCCCATTGATCCTTCCGGAGCCACAAATCGTTGAACTTGCACTTACCCATCTTTTGCATGCACTTCGGCTTTGCTGTGGGCTTTTTGTTAAGTTTCCTCCGCTGCTATGCTAAGCTGTAACAACAACACACCACCTAGTGTGCTGCGCGTGATTAATTCTGAACGGGCAGCACAGGTAGCCTATTTTAGTCCCATGTTGTAGTTACGTTATATACAATCGAAAACATCTAAAAGGAAGACTGAAGTTTATGCATGTTTTTAAATAAAAGTCATGTAAATAGATGAAGAGACAGGACCGTGTATCGGACGCCTCGGTCTCCTTGGACGCGTCCTCGCTCCTCCATGCGGACTGGACACTGGCCGAGAGTTGGTGGGCGGCCGAGGGTGGAATCGGCTCTCTTGGTTGCTTTGTTGGGTCTGCTCCTGTCTCTGGCCATGCTCCCCTCCACCCCAGCTGACGATGGCGTGGAACACCGCAGAGGCCACCACAGTGTATATGTGTTTTTTTGTTGTTATTTTACTTTTTTGGCTGTGTGTAGAAGCGGCTGGTTGCATCAGCTCTGCTCTTTTAATGTATTTTAATGTCCTTTGTGTTCTTTGATGTTTCCATCTTACACGCATGTTTGTGTGTGGGAAAGTCTCTTTGATGGGAGGGTTCTCCTGGTGCCGACAGATCGTCCGTGAGCCCGGTAGACAGGTTGAATCAAGTCTTTTATTGACATACACCAGTATGGTTTTGCTTTCCAGCAATATATTTCGGACTTTTCAGTCCGGCGTGTCTCTGCTTCCTGTGTCTCTCCCTCTGGCTCCAACTCCAACCACGTGTCTCGGTCCAGCTGCTGCTAATAAAGGCGACAGGTGATTAGATAATCAGCCCCAGCTGGGCAATCTACTCACCTGGCGCTGGCTTCGAGGCCGGTCCTTACACACCCCACTCTGCGGCAGGCCCGCAGACCACGCCCCCCTCCACAGTGTGCTATGGCTATGAGTTTTTTTTTATTTCCTGGACTCCCTCTCCAGGGGCCAGGCTTAGACTGAATATTTTGGTTTTCAACTTTACATTATTTTAATCCCATATACAGTAGGGAAGGGATTCATATGGCCCCATTCCCGGGTGGATCTCGCATGAATGGAAAGTGGGGGGGTTAATCTATGGTCCCCGGGATGATATTTGATTAGTATTAGAACTGGTCCGCAGGCCACAGCCGCCTGCTCCTGTTTTGCACGCACCAATACTCCATCAGTGTTGGCACTAGGAATTTTCGTCCCAGTGGCGCAAACAGCAGCGACACCCAGGACGTAGGCATAGAACTCTTCGGCTGCTGAGTTCCTGGTGCCACTCACGCCCTCCTTCTCAATGGACACAGATGTGGCCGTTCCATGGTCGCCCACCTCGCCTGCGGCAGAGGCGTTCCTGACTCGTCCCCGGTAGATTCGGGGACACTTTGCCTGGCGACCCACCACTAAGTCTTCCCTCCGCCCTCCCTTGACTCTTGAACTGTATCTTAGTTTTTTGGTTGTTTTTTTTTCCAAGGGACATCTGGAATCTGTCCTTTAAAAATGGGGTCCCACAGTACATTTTTGGGGTCCCACTTTTTTGTAACGGTTGTCACAACCATTAGTTAATTAATTAATTAAAATGTATTCAGTTATAAACATTCATTCACTTCATGGATGTAAACTTTACTGCTGCCGGTATGTTTTTCTATATTTTTGTTGTAATATTTTCAGAACGTGTTTGTTCTATTTTTGGCCAAAGTAAGACAATGAAAACAGTCCTTATTTTTTAGTTATAATGCCATGATTTGAATAGTCGCGTGTGTATAGATTTTCCTCTATGCGGCCCCTGAGCTAAAATGACTTTGACACCACTGCTCTACTTCTATCTGGTGACTGAAGAGGACAGTGCACCCCCAGGCCCCATTTTGTCACGTTTCATTTATCGGGTAAACCACGACAAAAGGGGCAATACGAATCCCCTTCCTACTGTAGTAATTCAGCCTGAGGCTGAGCCAATCAGTGGCCACAATACTGGACAGCATGCTAGTGGTCAATACTACTGCAGCATAGTGTTGTCCCGATACCGGTACCAAAATGTATTTCGATACTTTTCTGTACTTTTTGATACTTTTCTAAATACAAGGGACCACAAAAAATTGCATTATTGGCTTTATTTTAACAAAAAATCTTAGTGTACATTAAACATATGTTTCTTATTGCAATTTAGTCCTTAGATAAAATAGTGAACATACAAGACAACTTCTCTTTTATTAGTAAGTAAACAAACAAAGGCTCCTAATTAGTCTGCTGACATATGCAGTAACATATTGTGTCATTTATACACCTATTATTTTGTCAACATTATTCAGGACAAGTGGTAGAAAATGAATTATTAATCTAATTGTTCATTTACTGTTAATATCTGCTTATTTTCTCTTTTAACATGTTCTATCTACACTTTTGTTAAAATGTAATAATCACTTATTCTTCTGTTGTTTGGATACATTACATTAGTGTTGGATGATACCACAAATGTAGGTATCTATTCGATACCAAGTCGTTACAGGATCATACATTGGTCATATTCAAAGTCCAGGGACGTATTTCCTGAGTTTATAAACATAATATAATTTTTTTTTTAGTTGAAAAAAGATACTTTTTAGAGGCGGTATAGTACCGAATATGATTCATTAGTATCGCAGTGTCATGTCTGTGTGATCATGTTTTGTTTTAGTCATGTTTGGTTTTGTTTTTGGACTCCTTGTGCACTTTTGTTTGTGTTGTCACCATAGTAACCCATTAGTTTTCACCTGTCATGTCACACACCTGTTTCACGTTTAGAGTCACGCACCTGTTTTCACTGATCATGTCACTATTTAAGCCTGTCTGTTTCTGTTCGTCCTGGTGACATCCTCTATCATTTCATACCATGCTTCATCTATCCATCCATGCTACTGCTACCCACGCGATTAATGTTTATTATAGTTTATTCTTCATGCCATGCCAAGTAAGTTTTGTTATTGTTCATAGTTTTTCTGCGGGCTATAGAGCGTTTTCGATTCGGGCTCCAGTACTCTGGAATGCCCTCCCGGTAACAGTTAGAGATGCTACCTCAGTAGAAGCATTTAAGTCCCATCTTAAAACTCATTTGTATAATCTAGCCTTTAAATAGACCCCCCTTTTTTTAGACCAGTTGATCTGCCGTTTCTTTTCTTCTCTCCTCTTCTCCCCTGTCCCTTGCGAGGGGGAGTTGCATAGGTCCGGTGGCCATGGATGAAGTGCTGGCTGTCCAGAGTCGGGACCCCGGGTGGACCACTAGCCTGTGCATCGGTTGGGGACATCTCTGCGCTGCTGACCCGTCTCCGCTCGGGATGGTTTCCTGTTGGCCCCGCTGTGGACTGGACTCCCGCTGATGTGTTGGATCCACTGTGGACTGGACTTTCACAATGTTATGTCAGACCCACTCGACATCCATTGCTTTCGGTCTCCCCTAGAGGGGGGGTTACCCACATATGCGGTCCTCTCCAAGGTTTCTCATAGTCATTCACCGACGTCCCACTGGGGTGAGTTTTTCCTTGCCCGTATGTGGGCTCTGTACCGAGGATGTCGTTGTGGCTTGTACAGCCCTTTGAGACACTTGTGATTTAGGGCTATATAAATAAACATTGATTGATTGATTGATAGTTTTTTGCCTTTGTGCATGTCTTTTGTTTTCATAGTCAAGTTTTGTACTTCCGCCATTGTGCGCGCCTTTTGTTTATTCTTTCTTCGAGTGTTCATATTAAATCATGTGTCTAAATTCACGTCTTGCCCGCGCCAACTTTCCGTTGCCTTCTGGAAAAACAAATCCCAAGGACCAAGTCCTGACACGCGGTACTTTACAAATACTGGTATACCGTACAACCCTAGTGTATCATTGATCTTTTTAGTTCATTTGGCCATTTTTTTTTTTTTGAGAGGAAATGCTTATTCAGGGAAATTATGTTGTAGAATAATCTTTAAAAAATACCCCCTCAAAAATGTGGTGGAGCTGCAATTTTTGAAGCGTGATGTGACGAGAAATGACTTGGTTTTGATTAAACAATGAAAGGAATTCGCTTAGACATTGTGTTTATATTGTTATACTGTCAATAGAGGCCATTTCCCACAATGCATTGCAGGTGGCCATATTGGTAGGTTTCTTTTTTAAACACGCTCATTGTCGCTGACCATTCATCGAGTGACACTGATATTGCCGACGACGTGTGCGATTGTCCACTGCCACAGTCGAGGCGGGAGAGGTTTTACTGGCTTTTATTGCATTTCCTAGGCTTTTTTTGCGGATAGAGTGAAGTGGCTGACAAGAAGAGTGAACGACGGAGGCGAGCGTGAATCGCTGCAATCACCTGATTAGATGTGACGTGCTATGAACAACTTTGTGTTTGTTCGGGATCATTACATTCCAGGTAAATCAAGAACATTTTGTAAGGACAAATGAATCTAAAATAGATGACAGCCCCACTTCGCATTACCTTGGTTGAAAAACTTTGATAGTAGTTGCACAGCAGGGGTGTCAAACTCGTTTTTATTGGGGGCCACATCACCGTTATGGCTGCCCTCAAAGGGCCACTTGTAACAGTGAATAATATATACATTTTAAATTGCTTCATTACACAATTATTTATTGTTACATATTTTTACGTACACTGTAAGAAAAATGTGTAGATTTTAGAGTAAAGTTTAGCTGCTGAAATTTTTACCATAAAATGTAACATGGTTTTACATCCATCCATCCATCCATTTTCTACCGCTTGTCCCTTTTGGGGTCGCGGGGGTTGCTGGAGCCTATCTCAGCTGCATTCGGGTGGAAGGTACAATGTACTGTAAATGTAAATGGGAAACCGGTACCACTGTTTTACTGTAAAACCTACGGTCGTTGTTTTTACGGTGTATTACTGGAAATGGAAATACAATATAAAAATATTTTTTTGTTTCGTGTTTGTACTGTAAAATTCTAGCAACTGAGCTACCAGTCTTTTACCGAAAATTATTTTTTACATTGTACAATTTAAAGTTAAAATGTACCAATGATTGTCACACACACACTAGGCGTGGCAAAATGATTCTCTGCATTTGACCCGTCACCCTTGATCACCCTCTGGGAGGTGAGGGGAGCAGTGAGTAGCAGCGGTGCCCGCGCCCGGGAATCAGTTTTGGTGATTTAACCCCTAATTCCAACCCTTGATGCTTAGTGCCAATGGGTCCCATTTTTATAGTCTTTGGTATGACTCGGCCGGGGTTTGAACTCACAACCTACCGATCTCAGGGCGGACACTCTAACCGCTATTTGATGGATAAGTTGCTTCAAAACCATGAGTTAAGCAGATATTTAAGTGCTTATTTTTGGAATGTGTGATTATATAATATTTGTTGCAATATTAGATTAAGTCTAAAATATGAAATTGCATACGGTGTTATGGTTGGTGGAGGGAGTTGTGACAGCACAGAACCACAAGGGGGCAACATTGCTCTATGTATTTATTATAAGTATATAATGAAAAATATAATAAATAATGAACAATATAATTGAATTAACTAGAGAATGGTGTGTGACAAAATCCAAGAGTGTGTATGGTGTAAGACTATGTGTAGGAATTAATTGCTGAGTGTTTACCAGAAGTGTTGACTCGAGAGGAGGAACAAGGCATGAAGGCAGTCCGTGGGGCAGGCGTAGGAGGTCCGTGTCCATGCGACAGGGGGTCGAGATCCAAGAGGCAGTCAGGGAAACAGGGGGGGACAAGGAATGACGAGACACACAGCAACGTCAACGCGAGAACGGAGGTCTGCAGTAGGATCGACAGAGAGGACATGAGACAATCAAAAATGACGGGGAAGAAAAACACAGAGAGAGAGAGCAAGAATGCATAAAGCATGATGATCGGGACATCAACAGAAGGTTATATTCCGGCCAGGGATGGCAGGTTGTGCAGGCTTATGAAGACAGGTCTGATCATCAGCTCCAGGTGTGCAGATTGCTGATCACCCAATGCATTCGAACTTGTAAATAAACGTAAATAAAAGTCAGCTTACAGCGGAGCCAATGGGAGGTCCTCTCTTCCACCCATGAAACCTAATAAACAACCATCCAAAAAGCGCCAACAATGCTCTATTTACATTTCGTGGCTTGAATATTAACCAAGTATTAGTGATATTGTTACTATAAGCGCTAACGCAGACAAACTATTTACAGCGGCAACGTGTTCACCAGTTTATGCTGCTACGTTTACATCATCGAGTGGTCGGCTGTTTCCTCGCTTCCCTGCTCCTTGGAAGTTTATTGTAGATCATAAAGCATGCATCTCACCTTATTAGTAGAAGGCTAAGGCGAATTCCAACAACTTGGTACATTTTGACAGCCAATTTAGGCCCGGTAATAGCGAGAATGAAACCAAAATACGCTTTTCTTCGTGAGGATTATGAGTCGTACTTCATCTAAACAAAATTCTATCAGTCGGCATCCTAATAACAGAAGACATTGTACAGTAAGTGATGTTTTATTATGTTTGTTGGCTCTCATGAAGTCTGCAGTGTTGTTGGGGAAAAAAAGCATACGTCGTGATGCGTTTTTAGAATTAATGCACAGTGTATGCCTAAAATTATGAAAATATGTAAATATTACATCTTATTATACATGTGCCTGTGTGGAGGGGGCGTGGCCTGCGGGCCTGCCGCGGAACGGGGTGTGCAAGGGCCGGCCTCCAAGACAGCGACAGGTGAGTGGATGGCCCTGGTGGGCCTTGTTATCTATCTAGTCGCCTTTATTAGCAGCAGCCGGATTGAGACACCCGTTGTTGGAGCTGGAGTGGAAGCGAGAGAGAGCGAGAGAGACCCGAGACGCTTAAAACACTTTGCTGGAAAGCAAAACACACATGCACTATCTTTATGGAAATAAAACAGTGTTGTAACCCTGATCCGGGTTCTTGTGGCAGTGTGCGGTGGTCTGAGGAACCCACTGGAGGGCAACCTCCACAGCCTGTTACTATATTACAAATATACTTACATCATGTGTATAAAACCTTAATAGAGGTGTTTTTAAGGGCTTTATAGGCAGAATAGAGCGGCTGCCTTAGGCTCCATTGTAAGCTGACTTTTGATCGCATTCATTTAATATTTAGAATACATTTTGAATAATCCATCCGTCGTCATGACTGCAAAGACAAAATACTTAACGTCAGAACGGTTCTTTTGTAAATATTAGCTCATTTGGAATTTGATGCCTGCAAAATGTTTTTAAAAAAGCTGGCACAAGTGGCAAAAAAGACTGAGAAAGTTGTGGAATGCTCATCAAACACTTATTTGGAACATCCCGCAGGTGAACAGGCTAATTGGGAACAGGTGGGTGCCATGATTGGGTATATAAGCAGCTTCCATAAAATGCTCAGTCGTTCACAAACATGGATGGGGCGAGGGTCACCACTTTGCAAACAAATGCGTGAGAAAATCGTCCAACAGTTTAAGGACAACATTTCTCAACGAGCTACTGCAAGGAATTTAGGGATTTCACCATCTACGGTCCGTGATATCATCAGAAGATTCAGAGAATCTGGAGAAATCACTGCACGTAAACGGCAATGCCCCGTGACCTTCGATCCCTCAGGCGGTACTGCATCAAAAACCAACATCAGTGTGTAAAGGATATCACCACATGGTCTCAGGAACACTTCCGAAAACCACTGTCAGTAACTACAGTTGGTAGCTACATCTGTAAGTGCAATTTAAAATTATACTCTGCTAAGCGAAAGCCATTTATCAACAACACCCAGAAACGACGCCGGCTTCGCTGGGCCCGAGCTCATCTAAGATGGACTGATGCAAAGTGGAAATGTGTTCTGTGGTCTGACGAGTCCACATTTCAAATTGTTTTTGGAAACTGCGGACCAAAGAGGAAAATAATCATCCGGACTGTTATAGGCACAAAGTGTAAAAGCCAGCATGTGTGATGGTATGGGGGTGTATTAGTGCCCAAGGCATGGGTAACTTACACATCTGTGAAGGCACCATACAGGTTTTGGAGCAACATATGTTGCCTTTCAAGCAACGTTATCATGGACGCCCCTGTTTATTTCAGCAAGACAATCCCAAGCCACATACTGCCCGGGGGGCCCATGAAAGCCTAGAAATAAAATGCTTCAATAAAGTAGTTTATATTTCTTTCTTTTTTTAAAATTTTGACAGGAAAAAAAGGCATGTACTGCATGCAGTTCTATATATTTTAAACTTTATCCATCTAATAATGCAGCAGATATTACATCATCATACATTCAAAAAAAAATTTGGGTAAAAACATACGTAAATATCTACTCAGCCTTATGATTTCAAAGCAAGTTAGCCATCAAATTGTACACTGTAAACATTTCACTTTTTTTTATTTATTTTTTTAAAACAACTGGAGAAAAAAAAGAAAGGAAAAAAAACGTGGTACCATTTTTACACTTCCAGTAATATACTGTGAAAACAACAACCATATTTTGCATGCACAAAAACAAACACAAAACTGGCAACTCAATCACCAGAATTATACATCAAAATAGAGTGAGACCATTTCACTGTAAAGTTTGTTAAAATTCTTCCATTTTTTTGACCGCAAAATCCACAGATTTTTTTTCTTACAGTGTAGGTAAAATATACATTTACTAATCAAATGCACAGGTAATGGTGTGGCAACATCATGCGGCTAATCCTTATTTATGTAGGTTCTCTTTTATTAATGTTACACGCAGCCAAAACTGCAACATCCATTTGAGTCCATTTCTCTCTTTCTCTTCTTTTGTAGTTTGTCGTTAACCTACCCGCTACATGGGTCTAAAAATAGCAAAACTACGGAAATCGCTACTCGCTTAAAAAGTAGTGACGCTACTGGGAAATTGTAGTTAAGCTACACGTAACCAGCTACTGTCAAACACTGGTTGTACCTAATGATGTGTCCGCCGATCCAAGAACCGAGGCTTTATTTCCATTGTCACTTTTAAAACATGTTATCTCCTTCTTTGAGGCATTTTACCAGCAGCTCCGCGCTGTGTGATGTGAGCAGCTTCTTTTCTTCCGCAAATCTCCCCAAAAAAAGGATTATACACGCTTGCGTTTGTTGTTGTTATTCTTCCAGTGGGTGGATTTTCATGTCTACTCTGCCGCTCACTGAATATCCACTTTCCATTGATCGGGGCCAAGAGGAGCATAAGCGCTCGGCCCCAAAGCAAAAGCGACGCATGAGGCGATGCTTTAAAAGATGTGGGTGGTCAGCTTTATTATGGTGGCCTTTCAGGATGCAACAGGAAGAAAAACAGGACTTCGTTATGGAATAAAATCCAATATCCTCCTCATCTGCTCCCTTTATCCCTGGCTAGTATTGTATCCAATGATGTTGGGACCTTGAAGCCCATCCCTTAACATCACAGTGTGCATCACAAACACCCCCTCCCTTCTTTGTAGTGCCGCAAAATGTTACATCCTTGGGTAAACAATAACGAAAAACGCCTCCCAAGTCTTGTAACCCAGCAGGCACAAGACATTAAAACAACGTTGAGAACTTGTTGAATTCGGTCCTGATGTTGAGCAACTCAAACTGTTATGTTGTACTGGAGGAGGAGACGGCACAGACAGGAGGGACGTCGTTTTAGCTCTATTTATTATAATAAATATATACACAATAGAATGGAGTGTGGAAGTAATCCGCAATGTGTTTGTAGGATTAACGGTTGTGTGTTCCCGGGGGTGTTGAGCGATCAATCAATCAATCAATGTTTATTTATATAGCCCTAAATCACAATTGTCTCAAAGGGCTGCACAAGCCACAACGACATCCTCGGTTCAGATCCCACATCAGGGCAAGGAAAAACTCAACCCAGTGGGATGACAATGAGAAACCTTGGAGAGGACCGCAGATGTGGGTAACCCCCACCAGTGCAATGGATGTCGAGTGGGTCTAGCATAATATTGTGAAAGTCCAGTCCATAGTGGATCCAACATAATAGTGAGAGTCCAGTCCATAGTGGGGCCAGCAGGAGACCATCCCGAGCGGAGACAGGTCAGCAGCGTAGAGTTGTCCCCAACCAATGCACAGGCGAGCGGTCCACCCCGGTTCCCGACTTTGGACAGCCAGCACTTCATCCATGGCCACCGGGAGAGGGGGGCAGAGGAGAAAAGAAAACAAACAGCAGATCAACTGGTCTAAAAGGGGGGTCTATTTAAAGGCTAGAGTATACAAATGAGTTTTAAGATGGGACTTAAATGCTTCTACTGAGGTAGCATCTCTAACTATTACCGGGAGGGCATTCCATAGTACTGGAGCCCGAATAGAAAACGCTCTATAGCCCGCAGACTTTTTTTGGGCTCTGGGAATCACTAATAAGCCGGAGTTCTTTGAACCCAGATTTCTTGCCGGGACATATGGTACAATACAATCGGCAAGATAGGATGGAGCTAGACCGTGTAGTATTTTATACGTAAGTAATAAAACCTTAAAGTCATATCTTAGTGCACAGGAAGCCAGTGCAGGTGAGCCAGTATAGGCGTAATATGATCCAACTTTCTTGTTCTTGTCAAAAGTAGATTGGTGCGGAAGTCCAAGGGCGGGGTCAAGACAAGCTCGGAGGTCCGTGAGACAGGCAGGAAAGTCGGGGGCTATAGCGAGGCGTCGATGTCCGTGTCCAGGCGGGAGGTCGAGATCCAAGATGCAGCCAGTGGAACCAGAGGGAACGCGGGGAGACGAGACACACAGCTCGTGACGTGGGAACGGAGGCGGGCTGCAGAGAGGCGACAAGGAGGAACACGAGACAACTGATCACGACAAGGGGGGGGAGGGGGGACCACAGAGAGAGCAAGAGTGCATAGAGCGAGATTTTCGGCTTACTGTACTGGAGCAGATGGCTACGTTCTGGCCCGGGATAGCAGGTTGTGCCGGCTTATGAAGGCAGGTCTCACCATCAGCTTCAGGTGTGTTGATTGCCGGCGATTGATTGCAGCTGCTTGCTGCAGCCGGACTGGCTGGCTTGGGTTCTGGGGGGAGAATGGTTGCAAAGCTGAATCTTAAAGGGATATACTGTTTTTTTATTACCTTACAATTGTGGTTAACTTCTTATTGCACTTGTGAGTTAAATACCACGTCATTCACCCATCAGTCAATGTTTTTATCAGGGACTGCTGTCGATCTTGAACCCCAAGATGCAGAGATGGCAGGGGTAGCGCGGGAAAACATGACTGTGGAAGTCGCTTCCTAGCGGTCCCACTGACAGAAACTTCACAGGAGCCAGGCGTGCAAAGTTGAACAAAGTTTTTAATGTGCATAGATTTCTCCAAGTCTTTCTCCCGCAGAACGTGACTTTTCAGTCACGTCCGTATCCTCTCGTCCCTCCTGCTCTCGGCCGCTTACTGTTAAAGACAACAGATGATTAGATTAACACGTACCACCTGTGAAATCTAATCACCTGCCAGCTGTGTCTCGCCGTCAGCACTGCCACGCCCCCGTCTGATGGTGCTCTGTCCTCAGCACCATGAACAGAGGCGGTGACCATCTCCCTCCACAATGGCTTTAATGTCAAATGCAGGGAAAACAGGAACCAGGAGACAGGACACGGGTATACAGGATACAGCCAATAGGAACCAGGATAGCGGGAGATAGAAAACAGGCAACAGAATACAATCATCGAGCCCTGACTGAAGGGCGAGGCAGGTATAAATAGTAGCCAGATCGGCAACTGCAACCAGGTGTGCCAGGCTGCCAATCAGGGACAGGTGAGGGAAACGAACTATCAGGGAGACGTGCAGGAACTGGAGCCAAAATAAGAGCGCTGACAGGAAATAAACACAAGCACAGAGGAAAACCCAGACACATCCAAACTGTGAGTAACATGCCTTCTTCTTTTTTTGTGTAACGCCAGATGTCCAACTCGGTGTCGCGTAGCCATACCCGCATATCTGGTCCTAGGTGGAAGAGGCTGGCTTCCGAGGGCGGTCCATATAAGGGGCAGATGTTGATTATATGGTCGGCGGTCTGCTCAGGGTCACCGCAGTCGCATGCCGCACTGTCCGCCAAGCCCCACGTCTTCATTGATGACCCAGTCAGTAGACGGTTCAGCATGGTCCATTGCCGGCGTGGTAGGCCGTCTCCGCCGATGGCGCCATCTCCTGGGTCCCAAATGTAGCGGTGGACTCGGGAGGGCCCGGCCGACTCCCACTCAGTAACAAGCCTGACAGTTTTATTGTATTGCCTTTTACATTAAGCAGTTAAGTTATTTTTACACTTGTGTGACGGATAACCTCTCGTGGCAAATATGCCTCAAAATGGCTTTGGGTTTGTTTTTTGTTTTGTTTGTCCTGTCCAGCTTCTCAGGCAAATCATATAGTTGATGTAGATGCCCATATTGGCTGTACAAATTTATTTTACAAAAGAGAAGTACTGGGATGCTTCTCTTGTTGCCTTTTTGTATTTGACTTTATTAAATGTATTTATATTATTATTCGGTGCAGCCGGGCCGGAGCAGGAGGGGATAGAAAGAGACATAGGGGGGAATTGTGGGGACACGAGGGGGATAAGACAGAGAGACAACAACAACAACAGCAAACACAACAACAACAATAGAACAACATCAGCAAATAGGATATGTACAAACATGATGGTAAAAGTGATAGCAAAGAAGCAGTTAGTGAAATAAATAATAATACAGAAATGATAATGAGCATTATTACACTACAAATGGAGCAATACAAATACCAATAAAAATAGCGCTATTGATAATGAATAATAACAATAATTACCTCTACTATCAACAATACAATTGTTCAAATGCACAGCTTCGGGTTCGAACGCAGCTCAATTGGCGTATGAATCCAACTGTGTACACGATTATGTTAATTATGCCTAATTTGACGAACTTGCATTAAAGCGAAATGTAAACCATTCTATGCTTTATATGGATCGACTGAAAATGTGCGTATGTGTTTATGGTGATTTGTATCGACAGTTGAAGAATGTCAACACGATATTTAAACTTGTTTTTATATTATGTTTATGAACTCAGGAAATATGTCCCTGGACACATGAGGACTTTGAATATGACCAATGTATGATCCTGTAACTACTTGGTATCGGATCAATACCTAAATGTGTGGTATCATCCAAAACTAATGTAAAGTATCAAACAACAGAAGAATAAGTGATTATTACATTTGAACAGAAGTGTAGATAGAACATGTTAAAAGAGAAAGTCAGCAGATATTAACAGTAAATGAACAAGTAGATTAATAATTCATTTTCTACCGCTAGTCCTTAATAATGTTGACAAAAAAATAGGTAGATAAATGACACAATATGTTACTGCATATGTCAGCAGCTAAATTAGGAGCCTTTGTTTGTTTACTTACTACTAAAAGACAAGTTGTCTAGCATGTTTAATATTTTATTTAAGGACAAACTTGCAATAATAAACGTATGTTGTCACGTGGGGGTCTCGCAGCTTACTGCAGGGTTCGTGCAGACGGAGAACTCCGGACGAAGCGTGCAGGTAGGATATGATTTATTCCTCATAAATCATCCAACTTACAAAATACAGACAAACAACAAAAGGCAAGCTAAAGCAAGACATAGCACAGGAATCAAAGCGTAGAAAACAAGGAATACCCAACGTAACTGTTGCATTCGCAAACAATGAAGCCAGACTGAGTGTGGCGAGGAAGGTGAATAAATAGCTCTCTGATTAGTGGTCGACTGCAGGTGAGCGTGCCGACCACTAACCAGAGGCGGGTGAACCCAATTAATCCCCATGGAAACCAAAACAAACCCAGAGGTGCACAAAACAGGAACTTAGGGAGTCCAAAAATAACAGAACATAAATAAACAAAACATGATCCGGCCACGGATCATGACATATGACATGACATATATCCCCTCAGGCAGGAGACTACGGTCCATCCAGACCCACACCTCCCGCCACCTGAACAGTTTTTTTCCCCTCGGCCATCAGGCACATGAACAATAACAAGATCTGATAGCTCGGTTACTGTCAAGGCTTGGACTCCGGCGCGATATGTTGTCCCGTGGTGCAAATGATTTGGACCATACGTGGCGTGAAGGTGGGTACATGATTTAATAATGACTACAAAAAGGACTAAACAAAAAGCGCGCACAAGGCGGAAGTACAAAACGTGGCTATGAAAATAAAAGACTTGCACAAAGGCAGAACACTATGAACAAGAAACAAAAACTTACTTGGCATGGAACTGTGAACATGGCATGAAGAAGAGTGATCATAAAGTGTGATGTCGCCAGGCAGACTAACAGAAAACAATGGACTTAAATAATACAGACATGATTGACAACAGGTGTGTGAGTCCGAACGTGAAAACAGGTGCGTGACATCAGGCCCGGCCCTAACCAATCTGGCGCCCTAGGCAAGATTTTAGGTGGCGCCCCCCCCACATCGGCAGTGAAGTGTATATACTCACAAGAAACCGAATAGCTTTGTCTTTGACCTTTTTTTTTACTTAAAGAAAGCTAATTAACAATCAGAATAGTTAACAAGATTAAAAAAAATATGAATAAATAAATGAATACCAAAAATAAAAAATGAATATCTAACAATTTATTGTCATCATTACAATGAAATGCTGAGTAGCAGAATGTAAAGTAACAGTATAATATATTATATGAGGGACGGCGTGGCGAAGTTGGTAGAGTGGCCGTGCCAGCAATCGGAGGGTTGCTGGTTACTGGGGTTCAATCCCCACCTTCCACCATCCTAGTCATGTCCGTTGTGTCCTTGGGCAAGACACTTCACCCTTGCTCCTGATGGCTGCTGGTTAGCGCCTTGCATGGCAGCTCCCGCCATCAGTGTGTGAATGGGTGAATGTGGAAATACTGTCAAAGCGCTTTGAGTACCTTGAAGGTAGAAAAGCGCTATATAAGTATAACCCATTTATCATTGATTTATATTATTTATGTTATGATTATCTTTAACCGAATCACAGCAGTGCTCAAATTAAAAAACAGCATTCCCTCTCATGTGATATTGCTTAATTAACATTAATGATGTGCACTTTAACAACTAGGCTTACAACTATACCCAATATATAAAGGGGTGGAAAAGTGACTATTACCTGCAGGGCAAACATTAGCTAACCAGAAGGCAATAATAATGTAAACAAAAAACACCTGCTTAAAAGATCTAATACAAATGTCCCTGAGGAATGAAGGTGGGACCGTGGGAGTACTGTAATTACCTAACGTTACATTATTATTTTCCATAACAATTTAGCCCCCTCCACAATATTAACCCGACGTTAAAACAGAACTAGCTATTTATTGATTAGCAATTGCCAAATCATGTAACATTAGCTTAACGCTAAAAAGCCAGGTTACTATCACCAGTGTTGGGTTAGTTACTGAAAACCAGTAACTAGTTACAGTTACTAGTTACTTCATTTTAAAAGTAACTCAGTTACTTACACCAAAAAGTAATGCGTTACTGTGAAAAGTAACTATTTAGTTACTTCTTTTTTTCTTCTTTTTTTTTTTTAAAGCTCCCATGAATGCCCTTTTAGCCTTCATTTCAGTACTGTTATTGCACTGGAGAATAATACAATGTGTTGATCAACTTGACATGCATTTGCATCACTCAACTCTGCTAAGCAATGTGCTCTACATACAACACACAAACAATGTGCTCTACATACAACACACAAAGACAAAGATATGTTTCTAAGGGCCAATTTGTTTTTGGGCAGAACAAATTGACAAAACTATTTTAAATAGCTGCAACATAACATACATAAGTAACAAACAGCATAATAACAGCATAGCTGAAAAGCAAGAAAGGCACACACTACATACACAAAGCCTAACCATGCATTTTTTCCTCAAGGAATTCTGACACAAAATCATGTCTGAAGCTCAGAACACTCTACACATTTCCCCAGTTTTAGTTTAGAGATAAGGAAAGATTGACCTGGCCCACTAGCATCCCTCTTTATGTTTGTGAACTTTATAGTCTATACATTTAGAGTGATGTGATAATCAAACACTCTAGAAGTCTAGAATGAAAGAGTATATAAGAGAATTGACAGCAACGTTCCCTCTAAGGTGCGCGCCTGTGCAATTGCGCACTGCTCAAGCGTCCTCTGCGCACGGCAAATCTATGCCACGCACAAAATCAAATAAAAAAATAAGTGCATAACAATTTTCGACACACGGACACGACAGAGAAAACAGTTTTCGTCATCATTGTTCAAATATTGTAACGTCTGTCGAGACGCTTTGAGGACATGAATTCCATCCATCACTTTACTGAGCAAAACTCTTTATTGTCGGCCATAAACACATCACCAAAACATTAGTAAAAAAATGATATCTAGCAAAAGTGGTCATTTTCTGCAGTACAAACCAGACCAAAAGCAACTTTGTTATATCAACAGCAGCCGCTCGCTCTTTCTCACTTGCGCCAACACATGCACGTATGGCACTTAGCCAGTGATGCGTTTACAGCCACACAAAAAGTGGGACAACTCCAACACCACACATAAAGTGTCATTCCAGGTCGTTACACTATGATTTACCAAACAATTGTGTGCTTATTCTAGTGTCATTTATTAGGAATCTTCATTTATAAATATTAATCATTAAATGCTGTTAGTATATTAAATAAATACTAATAAAAATATATTTTTTACAAGCAGGAAGTTGCAGGAATGTACACATGATCCCCTGCTTACATCTCATTGTGCAACATGTGAATGTTTTAATGGGAACTAAATGCAATGTCTGAAAGGGGTACAAATGATTTCCAAAGCAGGACCTCCACCCAGACAAACAATACAAGTACACAGTTCATGAAAAACAATATTTGTTGTTATTGTCATTGTAAGTGGCCCTAAACACTTCTATTACAAATGGAAATGACTGCTGTAATTTGATTATAATAATAAGAGAATGTTGTCTGTCTATCTGTGTTGGCCCTGCGATGAGGTGGGGACTTGCGCCTTCCGCCTAAATGCAGCTGAGATAGGCTCCAGCGACCCCGAAAGGGACAAGCGGTAAAAAATGGATGGATGGATGGAGATTAAAGTTGTTATTTAGTCAGGTTTGGGCCAGGTGTGCTGCTGGTGTAGCCACAGTGTGCACCTCTGATGTTGCTCACATGGCCTCCACTCAATGCTCAGGGACTTTTTGCGTTTGCTCACACATGAAAAATGACAGGGAACATTGACTGACAGAGTGTGTACCTTCAGTGCTGAATGATGAGCAGAGGCAGAGTTAATCCTTAAGTGGTGGTGGTGGAGGGAAAGTAGCATTGGAGTCCTAGCTTCGTCGAAGCATGTTGCTTATGTAGCTTGTTTCAGCACATTTGAATTGGTGTTTTGGGTAGTAGATGGGATCTTTGATCCAAAGCACAATTTACATTTAACTAAAATGTTATTTTCTTTGTGCTCGACAAAAGGAAAGTAGTGAAACTATCTCCATGTAACAAACTCGACTGCAGCTCCGCCATGATCAGACACGCCCCCCCTCCCCCCTCTCTCTCTTCCCTCCCCACACACACACACACACACACACACACACAAAGAGCGTAATGTTGTAACAAATAATATTTCTATTAAATAGGCTTTACTTTGCATTTTAATTAACGTGGGATTATTTTTTGTATTTAAAAATAATAGTACCAACTTTTTTTTTTTTTTTTCTCCAACATTTGTGGCACTGGCGTGGCGTGACATGACAGGTGAAAACTAATGGGTTGCTATGGTGACAAAACAAACAAAAGTGCACAGAGAGTCCAAAAACAAAACAGCACATGGCCAAACAAAAACATGATCAACACAGAAATGACAGAGCCCCCCCCCCTTATGGACAGATCCCAGATGTCCAAAAACAAAATAAACAATGATCAATAGTCATGGGAGGGCGGGAGGGGGACATGGCGGTGGGTCGCCAGACCAAGTGTCCCCGAATCCACCGGGGCAGAGTCAGGGAGCGGCGACGCGTAGAGCGCCGCTGTACCTGTCGAGGTGGGCGACCCGGGAAGGGCCACATCCGTGGCCGACGAGGAGGTGGACGCACTTGGCGTGGCGGACGACCAGGTAGTGGCCACATCCATGGGATGTGATCGAGGAGGCAGGCGCGTCGTCATCGTGGCATGCGTGGAAGCTGCACGCGTCGTCTCTTTTTATTACCAAATCTGTGTTGTATGGGTTTTATGTTGCACGATGGCACCAAGAAAAATTCCTAGTTTGTGAACCCGTTCTCAAACAATGGCAATAAATACTATTCTGATTCTGATTCTGATTCTGATATGTTTAATGTACTGTGAGATTTTTTTTGTTAAAATAAAGCCAATAATTACATTTTTTGTGGTCCCCTTTTTTTAGAAAAGTATGTTGTAGCGTCCCGGAAGAGTTAGTGCTGCAAGGTGTTCTGGGTATTTGTTCTGTTGTGTTTATGTTGTGTTACGGTGCGGATGTTCTCCCGAAATTTGTGTTTGTCATTCTTGTTTGGTGTGGGTTCACAGTGTGGCGCATATTTGTAACGGTGTTAAAGTTGTTTATACGGCCACCCTCAGTGTGACCTGTATGGCTGTTGACCAATAATGCCTTGCATTCACTTGTGTGTGTGTGAAAAGCCGTAGATATTATGTGACTGGGCCGGCACGCAAAGGCAGTGCCTTTAAGGCAGGGGTGTCCAAAGTGTGGCCCGGGGGCCATTTCCGGCCCGCAGCTAATGTTTTACTGGCCCGCGGCACATCATTCTAAAAATACTAAAAAAATGTTTAAAAAAACATTAAAAAGAAGAATAAAAGAGCAAATAGGCGAAATGCAACGAGAAAAAGTTGCATTGTTGACTCTAATAACACAATTTTTAAAATAATTTCTCAAAAAATAATGAATCAAAATCAATGTTGCTATGAATTATTGACTGATTCAAGGACAAAAAGGACATAAATACAACAAACAAAAAAACATGAAAAATATGAAAATTATTTTAAAAAATACATACTAATTATATACTAATGCTAATTATACTAATTATTATGTCAATTGTTATTATAAATATACTAAACTAATTACACTATAGATTATCTGAAGCTGATATAGAGATTTAAAGTGTTTTTTTTATGAGTGGAGCACTTTTAGATCCCCAAGAATTTTAGTGGAATTAAAAACACCAGTCTTTGCTTAAAAAAAATAAAAAATAATAATAAATTCAAATCAATTTTGCTATTTTGGGATCCTATTACTTCACATCAAATATTCCACTTTGAAAATCTTTTTGGGAAAAATGTTGTATATTTTGTATTTTTTACCCCCAAAAATAGGTAAAAATGTAAAAAAATAATAATAAAATAAATACACAAATAAAATAATTTAAAAAATATATATAAATAAATAAATAAATACATTTTTTAAAAAAATAAATATATATATATATATATATATATATATATATATATATATATATATATATATATATATATATATACATATATATATATATATATATATATATATATATATATATATATGTATATATATATATATATATATATATATATATATATATATATATATATATATATATATATATATATGTATATATATATATATATATATATATATATATATATATATATATATATATATATATATATATATATATATATATATATATATATATATATATATATATATATATAACCTGAAGTTGAATTAGAGATTCAAGCGTTTAATAAAAATAATAATATATGACTTATTTTTAACCTTTTAAGACTGAAACCCTTCTGGGTCCCTCGGACCTATAACTTGAAGGAGCCCCAAAGGTTAAAAAAAAAAAGAAGTGTATATTGTGTTGGTTTTGAAAATGAAAAAAATATCAAAATGGCCCCTGCGTGCTTTTATTTTTTAGTGTGCGGCCCTCAGTGGAAAAAGTTAGGATACCCCTGCTTTAAGGTTTATTGGCGCTCTGTACTTCTCCTTACGTTTAAAAAGTCATACATTTAACTTTTTGAAACCGATACCAATCATTTCCGATATTACATTTTAAAGCATTTATCGCCCGATATTATCGGACATCTCTAGTTAAATCAATTCCTCTATAATTAATATATATTTTTTGCTATTTCCATGATTTTCTAACAGATTTTTTTTTTTTTTTCTTGCATCCTTTATAGGTGTTATTTTTTTTTTTTTTTTTGTAAATGCAATCAACATTTGTATCACTTTGGTGCACTGCTGCACCGTGCACGAACAGAGTCCTCGAGTCTGTGTCCACCTACCCCCCCCCCCTCTCCCACCTCCCCCTCATCCTCCTCCTCCTCCTCCCCCTCCTCCCCCTCCAGACATCATGGCGTGACAGCAGCCTCTCTCATTTTTTCGCAGGTGTTCATGTGGCGCATTGCTCTCCTCTCTCCTCCCGGGGACGGCGGGTCTTCTTCATCCTCTCCATCTTCTCCATCCTCTGCTTCTGCAACCTCCCTCGTCGTCATGCTCGGTTGATGGTGCACGGATGCGAAGTCAATGCGTGCACGGCCACGCGTAAGAGCGAGAAGAAGACGGGTGAAGGAGAAGGAGAAGAAGAAAAAAAAAGAAAGAAAGAAAAAACCCCCACAACCCACGGTGTCACCAAAAAACCTTGGGCGGGATTCCATCGTCGTTGCGCACCCGGCGACGGGAAGTTCGAGGAGCTTCATAGACTTGTTTTTTTTCCCCTTACCGTCTTTTTTCCTGTCTCTGCGTCTCTTCCCTGCACTGCGATCCTTGCACACGCGTGGGATTTATTGGAAATACAAACCGAACCTCATGCGCATTGGTCCTTGAACGCATCACCGGGCGCAAAGAAGCTCCTTTTTTGGGGGGGGATTGTTTTAATCCTCATCCAAAAAAAAAAAAAACATAATTGACACAGCAGGTGACACTTTTGGATCTTTCAGATTTGCTTCAATAAACTGCCTTTTATTTTTAATTTTTAATTTATTTTTTGAACCACCATCATCTTGGAGGGAATTTGGAATAAATGAACTCTGAGCATCAACTCTTCATTAGAGTTACTTTGGGTAAGTGCAGAAGGAGCCCTGCAGGCACTTCCATGGCGCATGGTTTATGCATGCTGGTGATTACAGATGTGTGCGTTTACTGTGTGGATTCACATGAGGCTTCAGGCTTGTGACATGAAGTCATCACAACAGATGCGAGTGTCTATGGTCTGGGTAGTCCTGTGGACCGCATCACCCCGGATGCTTGGAACACGCTGCACGTGGCTTCCCACGGAATGAACAAGGGGGAGGAAAAAAAAACCCTTCCCGGGCGTGTCTGCGTCCTCACCGAGCGGGACTTTTGCTAAATTAGCAGAAGCTCGGAGATCATCCGGAGTGCGATGATTCATGGAGAGTGTCCCGGAGAACTTGTTTGCAGCGTCCCATTTTTTTTGGAGGCAAGGCACATTTTTTGTCTCATTCAAAAATACGTCAGAAAAGGTTAAAACAATGAAACTCCACCGGGTCGTCGTGCCTTATTTTGAGTTCCTTGGTGTTTTCCATTGTGTAGTGCTTTAGTTCACGTCTTGGATTGATTGGTATTTTCCGGTTTTGTCTGTGTTTTCCTGTAGCATGTCTTCCTTTGAGCGCTAAGACTAGTTAAGTTGTCGCTATCCTCCTTTGTGTGGACATTGTTGACTGTCATGTCGTGTACGGATGCCCTTTTTGGACGCCGTAAGTTTTTGCTGTCGTCCAGCGTTCTGTTTCCGTTTACTTTTGTAGTAGAAAGTCCTAATCTTAAACAGGAACAAAAGTGAATTTATTCACCCATAATCAAATGGTACAAGGTTGGATTGAATTGCCATGAATACAGACAGTTTCTCCGGAGAAAAAGAGAAAGCCCCTAGACTTGGTCTAACTTGGTTATTTATATGTTTCCCTGGTGGGTTTTGAATCCGCTTACTCTGCAACATTCTTGGATCCCTTCGCCATAACAAACAATCAATATATCTCGTACAATGTCAGGGCGACCATATGCTCAACTATTACATGCTTGGCAATCTTCTCCTACCAGCTTATGCATCAATCAAACAACAAAATAGAAAAGGTGAAAAGGACAGAAATTCCACTACACTTTGTAGCCAGTTCAGTTTTTACTTTTGTTCCACCGGCAGAAAAGGTTAAAACAATGAAACTCCACCGGGTCGTCGTGCCTTATTTTGAGTTCCTTGGTGTTTTCCATTGTGTAGTGCTTCAGTTCACGTCTTGGATTGATTGGTATTTTCCGGTTTTGTCTGTGTTTTCCTGTAGCATGTCTTCCTTTGAGCGCTAAGACTAGTTAAGTTGTCGCTATCCTCCTTTGTGTGGACATTGTTGACTGTCATGTCGTGTACGGATGCGCTTTTTGGACGCCGTAAGTTTTTGCTGTCGTCCAGCGTTCTGATTCCGTTTACTTTTGTAGTAGAAAGTCCTAATCTTAAACAGGAACAAAAGTGAATTTATTTACCCATAATCAAATGGTACAAGGTTGGATTGAATTGCCATGAATACAGACAGTTTCTCCGGAGAAAAAGAAAAAGCCCCCAGACTTGGTCTAACTTGATTATTTATATGTTTCCCTGGTGGGTTTGGAATCCGCTTACTCTGCAACATTCTTGGATCCCTTCGCCATAACAAACAATCAAGATATCTTGTACAATGTCAGGGCGACCATATGCTCAACTCTTACATGCTTGGCAATCTTCTCCTACCAGCTTATGCATCAATCAAACAACAAAATAGAAAAGGTGAAAAGGGCAGAAATTCCACTACACTTTGTAGCCAGTTCAGTTTTTACTTTTGTTCCACCGGCAGAAAAGGTTAAAACAATGAAACTCCACCGGGTCGTCGTGCCTTATTTTGAGTTCCTTGGTGTTTTCCGTTGTGTAGTGCTTTAGTTCTCGTCTTGGATTGATTGGTATTTAGGCCATTCCGGTTTTGTCTGTGTTTTCCTGTAGCAGTTTTGTGTCTTCCTTTGAGCGCTAAGACTAGTTAAGTTGTCGCTATCCTCCTTTGTGTGGACATTGTTGACTGTCATGTCGTGTACGGATGCGCTTTTTGGACGCCGTAAGTTTTTGCTGTCGTCCAGCGTTCTGTTTCCGTTTACTTTTGTAGTAGAAAGTCCAAATCTTAAACAGGAACAAAAGTGAATTTATTTACCCATAATGAAATGGTACAAGGTTGGATTGAATTGCCATGAATATAGACAGTTTCTCCGGAGAAAAAGAAAAAGCCCCCAGACTTGGTCTAACTTGGTTATTTATATGTTTCCCTGGTGGGTTTTGAATCCGCTTACTCTGCAACATTCTTGGATCCCTTCGCCATAACAGACAATCAATATATCTTGTACAATGTCAGGGTGACCATATGCTCAACTCTTACATGCTTGGCAATCTTCTCCTACCAGCTTATGCATCAATCAAACAACAAAATAGAAAAGGTGAAAAGGGCAGAAATTCCACTACACTTTGTAGCCAGTTCAGTTTTTACTTTTGTTCCACCGGCAGAAAAGGTTAAAACAATGAAACTCCACCGGGTCGTCGTGCCTTATTTTGAGTTCCTTGGTGTTTTCCATTGTGTAGTGCTTTAGTTCTCGTCTTGGATTGATTGGTATTTTGGCCCTTCCGGTTTTGTCTGTGTTTTCCTGTTGCAGTTTTGTGTCTTCCTTTGAGCGCTAAGACTATTTAAGTTGTCGCTATCCTCCTTTGTGTGGACATTGTTGACTGTCATGTCGTGTACGGATGCGCTTTTTGGACGCCGTAAGTTTTTGCTGTCGTCCAGCGTTCTGTTTCTGTTTACTTTTGTAGTAGAAAGTCCAAATCTTAAACAGGAACAAAAGTGAATTTATTCACCCTTAATCAAATGGTACAAGGTTGGATTGAATTGCCATGAATACAGACAGTTTCTCCGGAGAAAAAGAAAAAGCCCCCAGACTTGGTCTAACTTGGTTATTTATATGTTTCCCTGGTGGGTTTTGAATCCGCTTACTCTGCAACATTCTTGGATCCCTTCGCCATAACAAACAATCAATATATCTTGTACAATGTCAGGGTGACCATATGCTCAACTCTTACATGCTTGGCCATCTTCTCCTACCAGCTTATGCATCAATCAAACAACAAAATAGAAAAGGTGAAAAGGGCAGAAATTCCACTACACTTTGTAGCCAGTTCAGTTTTTACTTTTGTTCCACTGGCAGAAAAGGTTAAAACAATGAAACTCCACCGGGTCGCCGTGCCTTATTTTGAGTTCCTTGGTGTTTTCCATTGTGTAGTGCTTTAGTTCTCGTCTTGGATTGATTGGTATTTTCCGGTTTTGTCTGTGTTTTCCTGTAGCATGTCTTCCTTTGAGCGCTAAGACTAGTTAAGTTGTCGCTATCCTCCTTTGTGTGGACATTGTTGACTGTCATGTCGTGTACGGATGCGCTTTTTGGACGCCGTAAGTTTTTGCTGTCGTCCAGCATTCTGTTTCCGTTTACTTTTGTAGTAGAAAGTTCAAATCTTAAACAGGAACAAAAGTGAATTTATTTACCCATAATCAAATGGTACAAGGTTGGATTGAATTGCCATGAATACAGACAGTTTCTCCGGAGAAAAAGAGAAAGCCCCCAGACTTGGTCTAACTTGGTTATTTATATGTTTCCCTGGTGGGTTTTGAATCCGCTTACTCTGCAACATTCTTGGATCCCTTCGCCATAACAAACAATCAATATATCTTGTACAATGTCAGGGCGACCATATGCTCAACTCTTACATGCTTGGCCATCTTCTCCTACCAGCTTATGCATCAATCAAACAACAAAATAGAAAAGGTGAAAAGGGCAGAAATTCCACTACACTTTGTGGCCAGTTCAGTTTTTACTTTTGTTCCACCGGCAGAAAAGGTTAAAACAATGAAACTCCACCGGGTCGTCGTGGCTTATTTTGAGTTCCTTGGTGTTTTCCTTTGTGTAGTGCTTTAGTTCACGTCTTGGATTGATTGGTATTTTCCGGTTTTGTCTGTGTTTTCCTGTAGCATGTCTTCCTTTGAGCGCTAAGACTAGTTAAGTTGTCGCTATCCTCCTTTGTGTGGACATTGTTGACTGTCATGTCGTGTACGGATGCGCTTTTTGGACGCCGTAAGTTTTTGCTGTCGTCCAGCGTTCTGTTTCCATTTACTTTTGTAGTAGAAAGTCCAAATCTTAAACAGGAACAAAAGTGAATTTATTTACCCATAATCAAATGGTACAAGGTTGGATTGAATTGCCATGAATACAGACAGTTTCTCCGGAGAAAAAGAAAAAGCCCCTAGACTTGGTCTAACTTGGTTATATATACATGTTTCCCTGGTGGGTCAAGGGCCAGCTGTTTTGAATCCGCTTACTCTGCAACATTCTTGGATCCCTTCGCCATAACAAACAATCAATATATCTTGTACAATGTCAGGGTGACCATATGCTCAACTATTACATGCTTGGCCATCTTCTCCTACCAGCTTATGCATCAATCAAACAACAAAATAGAAAAGGTGAAAAGGGCAGAAATTCCACTACACTTTGTAGCCAGTTCAGTTTTTACTTTTGTTCCACCGGCAGAAAAGGCTAAAACAATGAAACTCCACCGGGTCGTCGTGCCTTATTTTGAGTTCCTTGGTGTTTTCCATTGTGTAGTGCTTTAGTTCTCGTCTTGGATTGATTGGTATTTAGGCCATTCCGGTTTTGTCTGTGTTTTCCTGTAGCAGTTTTGTGTCTTCCTTTGAGCGCTAAAACTAGTTAAGTTGTCGCTATCCTCCTTTGTGTGGACATTGTTGACTGTCATGTTGTGTACGGATGCGCTTTTTGGACGCCGTAAGTTTTTGCTGTCGTCCAGCGTTCTGTTTCCATTTACTTTTGTAGTAGAAAGTCCAAATCTTAAACAGGAACAAAAGTGAATTTATTTACCCATAATCAAATGGTACAAGGTTGGATTGAATTGCCATGAATACAGACAGTTTCTCCGGAGAAAAAGAAAAAGCCCCTAGACTTAGTCTAACTTGGTTATATAAATGTTTCCCTGGTGGGTCAAGGGCCAGCTGTTTTGAATCTGCTTACTCTGCAACATTCTTGGATCCCTTCGCCATAACAAACAATCAATATATCTTGTACAATGTCAGGGTGACCATATGCTCAACTCTTACATGCTTGGCCATCTTCTCCTACCAGCTTATGCATCGATCAAACAACAAAATAGAAAAGGTGAAAAAGGCAGAAATTCCACTACACTTTGTAGCCAGTTCAGTTTTTACTTTTGTTCCACCGGCAGAAAAGGTTAAAAAAATGAAACTCCACCGGGTCGTCGTGCCTTATTTTGAGTTTGTTGGTGTTTTCCTGTGTGTAGTGCTTCAGTTCTCGTCTCGCGCCGCTATTTCGGTGGCCCTTCAGGTTTTGTCTGTGTTTTCCTGTAGCAGTTCCATGTCTTCCTTTGAGCGCTAAGACTATTTAAGTTGTCGCTATCGTCCTTTGTGTGGACATTGTTGACCGTCATGTCGTGTACGGATGCGCTTTGTGGACGTTCGTAAGTTTTTGCTGTCATCCAGCGTTCTGTTTCCGTTTACTTTGTAGCCATTTCAGTTTTACTTTTGTTCTGCATAGCCAGGGGCATACTTGCCAACCTTGAGACCTCCGAATTCGGGAGATGGTGATGGGGGGGTTGAGGTGCAGGCAGCATATCACCTTCCCCTTCGAGCTGTCCTGTATGAAATGAAGTTCTTTTTTTCCAATCATTTTGGAGCTCGCAAGCGTATTTCTTCGTCTTACTCGTCGTCGCCATGTCTCTTCTTCGTTCTTCTGCTATCCTCTCCTTCTTGTTGTGTGTGCAGTTGTGCACTGAGCTCCAAAAGCCGTAGATGTTATTGTAGCGTCCCGGAAGAGTTAGTGCTGCAAGGGGTTCTGGGTATTTAGTTATGTTGTGTTTATGTTGTGTTACGGTGCGGATGTTCTCCCGAAATGTGTTTTGTCATTCTTGTTTGGTGTGGGTTCACAGTGTGGGGCATATTTGTAACAGTGTTAAAGTTGTTTATACGGCCACCCTCAGTGTGACCTGTATGGCTGTTGACCAAGTAAGCCTTGCATTCACTTGTGTGTGTGAAAAGCCGTAGATATTATGTGATTGGGCTGGCATGCAAAGGCAGTTCCTTTAAGGTTTATTGGCGCTCTGTACTTCTCCCTACGTCCGTGTACCACTCCGTACAGTGGCGTTTTAAGAAGTCATTAATTTTACTTTTTGAAACCGATCATTTCTGATATTACAATTTAAAGCATTTATCGGCCGATAATATCGGCAGTCCGATATTATCGGACATGTCTACTGTCATGTCATGTACGGATGTGCTTTGTGGAAGGCGTAAGTTTTTGCTGTCTTCCAGCGTTCTGTTTCCGTTTACTTCGTAGCCAGTTCAGTTTTACTTTTGTTCTGCATAACCATCCCTATGCTTCATTGCCTTTTGGTTCAAGCATTACATACCTTTTTACCTGCACGCCGCCTCCCGCTGTGCTCTGCATATTGGGATCACGGCAAATGGATCCTCGTCTCACCCGACACATTCCGACTTTTACGAAGCCATTAACTCCCTGCTGCCACCTACTGATATTACATGGTCACTCTGCTGAGCTCTACACAGCAAAGTCACTAAGCAACGGCACATTATTTGCAGATTATAATTACTGATTTGCAAACAAATATTTTTTGGACCAATTAGGTGCAGTTGCATAATTTCCTTTGAAGAAAACTGCATTAAAGTGCAGATGGGTGCTTTTTCGCCTTTTCTTATGCAGTCCATAGTGGATCTAACATAATAGTGAGAGTCCAGTCCATAGTGGATCTAACATAATAGTGTGAGAGTCCAGTCCATAGTGGATCTAACATAATTAGGGAGAGTCCAGTCCGTCCAGTCTTCTTTTCGGAAGTTTAATCCGAATAAGAACCATCTTCACTGGCCGAGGAATGTGTGCACTGTGCTCTCTTTGTTCCATTCAAGAAACAATTGCCGGGACAAGAGAGGTCAGTGTCCGGTCCCCAGCAAATATCTCTCCATCACCCGGTAGACATCAGCAACAACACATGCCATGTGGAGGCAGCCGGGTTGTAAATATATAAGACCGAGGCGGGGTTAGACGTCAATACGCTTACGCCGAAGTCGAGAGAGCGACCGCCTTTCCGGGGTGCTCGGATTTACCCGGATTCCAGACATCCCCAGGGGGGGACACAGGATGTAGCGTTTGGTGTGTTGGCCACGTCGGGGTGTGCGGAGAGCTCTGCTGCAGTTCGGGTGTGAAAAAAACAACAACCAAACATGACATGTAGTGAAAGCATACCTCCTTTACCAGCAGTTCCACTATGACCACCTTTCCACGGCTGTCGCCTGAAATTACACAGGGAGATGAAAAATGACCGTGCGTTGTGACACGTGCCTATTTTGGGGGGCTGAAAGCTATAAAAAAAAATATGCATGAGACGTAAAAAAAAACAACAAAAATACCCGAGCATGCAGTGTAAAAAAAAATAAAAAAATTGTGAACTCACAGCAAATTGCTGGCTCAGATGGTAGAGCATCATCAATCAATCAATGTTTACTTACATAGCCCTAAATCACGAGTGTCTCAAACGGCTGCACAAGCCACAACGGCATCCTCGGCTCAGATCCCACATCAGGGCAAGGAAAAACTCAACCCAATGGGACAATGAGAAACCTCGGAGGGGACCGCCGTGAGATTCCAGTCCATAGTGGATCCAACATAATAGTGTGAGAGTCCAGTCCATAGTGGATCTAACATAATAGTGTGAGAGTCCAGTCCATAGTGGATCTAACATAATAGTGTGAGAGTCCAGTCCATAGTGGATCTAACATAATAGTGTGAGAGTCCAGTCCATAGTGGATCCAACATAATAGTGTGAGAGTCCAGTCCATAGTGGATCTAACATAATAGTGTCAGAGTCCAGTCCATAGTGGATCTAACATAATAGTGTCAGAGTCCAGTCCATAGTGGATCTAACATAATAGTGTGAGAGTCCAGTCCATAGTGGATCCAACATAATAGTGTGAGAGTCCAGTCCATAGTGGATCTAACATAATAGTGTCAGAGTCCAGTCCATAGTGGATCTAACATAATAGTGTGAGAGTCCAGTCCATAGTGGATCTAATATAATAGTGAGAGTCCAGACCATAGTGGATCTAACATAATAGTGAGAGTCCAGTCCATAGTGGATCCAACATAATAGTGTGAGATTCCAGTCCATAGTGGATCTAACATAATAGTGTGAGAGTCCAGTCCATAGTGGATCTAACATAATAGTGTGAGAGTCCAGTCCATAGTGGATCTAACATAATTAGGGAGAGTCCAGTCCATAGTGGATCTCAACATAATAGTGTGAGAGTCCAGTCCATAGTGGATCTAACATAATAGTGTGAGAGTCCAGTCCATAGTGGATCTAACATAATAGTGTGAGAGTCCAGTCTATAGTGGATCTAACATAATAGTGAGAGTCCAGTCCATAGTGGATCTAACATAATAGTGTGAGAGTCCAGTCCATAGTGGATCTAACATAATAGTGAGAGTCCAGTCCATAGTGGATCTAACATAATAGTGAGAGTCCAGTCCATAGTGGATCTAACATAATAGTGCGAGAGTCCAGTCCATAGTGGATCTAACATAATAGTGTGAGAGTCCAGTCCATAGTGGATCTAACATAATAGTGAGAGTCCAGTCCATATATGGATCTAACATAATAGTGAGAGTCCAGTCCATAGTGGATCCAACATAATTAGGGAGAGTCCAGTCCATAGTGGATCTAACATAATAGTGAGAGTCCAGTCCATAGTGGATCTAACATAATAGTGTGAGAGTCCAGTCCATAGTGGATCTAACATAATTAGGGAGAGTCCAGTCCATAGTGGATCTAACATAATAGTGTGAGAGTCCAGTCTATAGTGGATCTAACATAATAGTGAGAGTCCAGTCCATAGTGGATCTAACATAATAGTGTGAGAGTCCAGTCCATAGTGGATCTAACATAATAGTGAGAGTCCAGTCCATAGTGGATCTAACATAATAGTGTGAGAGTCCAGTCCATAGTGGATCTAACATAATAGTGAGAGTCCAGTCCATAGTGGATCTAACATAATAGTGTGAGAGTCCAGTCCATAGTCGATCTAACATAATAGTGTGAGAGTCCAGTCCATAGTGGATCTAACATAATAGTGTGAGAGTCCAGTCCATAGTGGATCTAACATAATAGTGTGAGAGTCCAGTCCATAGTGGATCTAACATAATAGTGTGAGAGTCCAGTACATAGTGGATCTAACATAATAGTGTGAGAGTCCAGTCCATAGTGGATCTAACATAATAGTGAGAGTCCAGTCCATAGTGGATCTAACATAAAAGTGTGAGAGTCCAGTCCATAGTGGATCTAACATAATTAGAGAGAGTCCAGTCCATAGTGGATCTCAACATAATAGTATGAGAGTCCAGTCCATAGTGGATCTAACATAATTAGGGAGAGTCCAGTCCATAGTGGATCTCAACATAATAGTGTGAGAGTCCAGTCCATAGTGGATCTAACATAATAGTGAGAGTCCAGTCCATAGTGGATCTAACATAATATTGTGAAAGTCCAGTCCATAGTGGATCTAACATAATAGTGAGAGTCCAGTCCATAGTGGATCTAACATAATAGTGAGAGTCCAGTCCATTGTGGATCTAACATAATAGTGTGAGAGTCCAGTCCATAGTGGATCTAACATAATAGTGTGAGAGTCCAGTCCATAGTGGATTTAACATAATAGTGTGAGAGTCCAGTCCATAGTGGATCTAACATAATTAGGGAGAGTCCAGTCCATAGTGGATCCCAACATAATAGTGAGAGTCCAGTCCATAGTGGGCCCAGCAGGAAACCAACCCGAGCGGAGACAGGTCAGCAGCGCAGAGAGCTGACCAGGAAGTTGAGGTTTCCTAGTTGTGAGTCTGCTTCAGCCATCGTAGGCCTTGTTTATGCTGCAGGTCAATTCCGATTTTTTGGGGGGCGAATAAAAGTCAAGTTAAAGTCCGAATGATTGTCACACACACACTGGGTGTGGTGAAATGTGTCCTCTGCATTTGACCCATCCCCTTGTTCCACCCCCTGGGAGGTGAGGGGAGCAGCGAGCAGCAGCGGTGGCCGCGCTCGGGAATCATTTTGGTGATTTAACCCCCAATTCCAACCCTTGATGCTGAGTGCCAAGCAGGGAGGTAATGGCTCCCATTTTTATAGTCTTTGGTATGACTCGGCCGGGGAATTTGCGACCTGTATCTGATTTTTTTTCATGTCAAATTCCGCATTTTTTCATATTGACCCAGGCCTCTTTCGTATGTGGAAATAAATCGGATATATAGTACAGGCCAAAAGTTTGGACACACCTTCTCGTTTAATGCGTTTTATTTATTTTCATGACTATTTGCATTGTAGATTGTCACCGAAGGCATCAAAACTATGAATAAACACATGTGGAGTTATGTACTGAACAAACAAAAAAAGGGGAACTAATTGAAAACATGTTTTATATTCTAGTTTCTTCAAAATAGCCAC
The DNA here is from genome assembly GCF_033978785.1 of Entelurus aequoreus. Classification (NCBI taxonomy): domain Eukaryota; kingdom Metazoa; phylum Chordata; class Actinopteri; order Syngnathiformes; family Syngnathidae; genus Entelurus; species Entelurus aequoreus. The sequence goes on along the minus strand of NC_084740.1, from coordinate 8,076,222 downwards.
CACTTTTTCGCACACTCTTGGCATTCTCTCCATGAGCTTCAAGCGCACCTGTGAAGTGAAAACCATTCCAGGTGACTACCTCTTGAAAGCTCATAGAGAGAATGCGAAGAGTGTGCAGAGCAGTAATTGGAGCAAAGGGTGGCTATTTTGAAGAAACTAGAATATAAAACATGTTTTCAGTTATTTCACCTTTTTTTGTTGAGTGTTAAGTGTTCAGTTTTGTTTGTTTACTGTGTTGCAATATTGGACACTATTTTTTTCCCCCTGTCAAACTACAAAAAAAAAATCATACCTTTAGTAAGAAAATAAGAAAGTAAAGAATTGTGAATTATATTTATATAGCGCTTTTCTCTAGTGACTCAAAGCGCTTTACATAGTGAAACCCAATATCTAAGTTACATTTTTAAACCAGTGTGGGTGGCACTGGGAGCAGGTGGGTAAAGTGTCTTGCCCAAGGACACAACGGCAGTGACTAGGATGGCAGAAGCGGGGATCGAACCCAGAACCCTCAAGTTGCTGGGCTATGCCGAAAGAAAATATAAGGTATTTTATTGACACATATTATTTCCAGGCTTTTGCGGGCCATAGAAAATTGACATGGAGGGCAAGATCTGGCCCGCGGGTCTTGAGTTTGACTCATGTGTATTACTATGTGCTTAATAGTTCTGGAAGCCAGTAGCTCAACCTTCAAACTCTTTAAAACAAATTACCTAGTCAATGTTTATGAACTTGACTGGCCTGCACAGAGTCCTGACCTGAACCCAAGAAAACACCTTTAGGATTAATTAAAATGGAGACTGAGAGCCAAGGCTTCTCCACCAACATCAGTGTGTGACCTCATCAATTCGCTTTCGGAAGAATGGTGGAAAATTCCTATAAACACACTCCGCAACCTTGTGGACAGCCTTCCCAGAAGAGTTTGGAGCTGTAATAGCTGCAAAAGGTGGACCCACATCATATTGAACCCTATGGGTTAGGAATGGGACTGGCACTTCAAGTTCATAGGTGAGTCAAGGCAGATGTCCAAATACTTTTGGCATAATAGTGTATATGGCCCTACGGTAAATGTACTTTTTGCGGCCCGCCGCAAGTAAATCGGGGCAAAATGGAGTGCACAGACGACGCCTAGTCCGCGGGAGTTTGAGCTTCAGTTCGTTTTTAGCGCAATACTGTACAAGCATTAAAACAGGATCGCATTGCATTAATATAAAAACACATAATAATAGAATAATTATACACATTAAATATAATATATGTGATAAATATGAAAAAATAATTGTATTTGTTTTAAAATGTGTCGTACATCTGTGTCAGTGGAAAATGACATATGGGAATAGTCAACCTTATAGTGCATTGACAAATAGAATACTGTATGGATATATCAGTGTTTGTCAACCTTTTTGGAGCCAAGGCACACTTTTGTTCAATGAAAAATGCGGAGGCACACCACCAGCAGAAAACATTAAAAAAAAAAGTAAACTCTGTAGTTGATATTGACAGTAAAAAGTCATTTTTGCAATTGTTGGATATGAATTCAAACCATAACCAAGCATGCATCACTATAGCTCTTGTCTCAAAGTAGGTGTACTGTCACCACATGTCACATCACGCTGTGACTTATTTGGACTTTTTTGGTGTTTTCCTGTGTGTAGTGTCTTGCGCTCCTATTTTGGTGGCTTTTCCTGCGTTGTCGGCATTTTCCTGTAGCAGTTTCATGTCTTCCTTTGAGCGCTACTCCACGCACCTGCTTTGTTTTCAGCAATCAAGACTCTTTCAGTCGTGCGGACGCTGTCCTTCTTCGTGCGGGAAATTGTTGATTGTCATGCCATGTACGGGTGTACTTTGTGGACGCCGTCTGCTGCTCCACGCGCTGTAAGTCTTTGCTGTCGTCCAGCATTCTGTTTTTATTTTGCAGCCAGTTCAGTTTTTGTTTCGTTCTCCATAGCCATCCCTAAGCTTCAATGCCTTTTTTAGGGGCACTCGCCTTTTGTTTATTTTTTGGTTTAAGCATTAGATATGACGTTTACAAAGCAATTAGCTACCTGCTGCCACCTACTGATATGGAAGAGTATTACACGGTTACCCTGCCGAGCTCTAGACAGCATTGACACTCAATTTTCTGATTATTATTACTGGTTTGCATAAAATATTTTTAACTAGAGATGTCCGATAATGGCTTTTTTTGCCGATATCCGACATTCCGATATTGTCCAACTCTTAATTACCGATTCCGATATCAACCGATACGATATATACAGTCGTGGAATTCAAAACAGCACATGGCCAAACAAAAACATGATCAACACAGAAATGACAGAGCCCCCCCCCCCCCCTTATGGACAGATCCCAGATGTCCAAAAACAAAATAAACAATGATCAATAGTCATGGGAGGGCGGGAGGGGGACATGGCGGTGGGTCGCCAGACCAAGTGTCCCCGAATCCACCGGGGCAGAGTCAGGGAGCGGCGACGCGTAGAGCGCCGCTGTACCTGTCGAGGTGGGCGACCCGGGAAGGGCCACATCCGTGGCCGACGAGGAGGTGGACGCACTTGGCGTGGCGGACGACCAGGTAGTGGCCACATCCATGGGATGTGATCGAGGAGGCAGGCGCGTCGTCATCGTGGCATGCGTGGAAGCTGCACGCGTCGTCTCTTTTTATTACCAAATCTGTGTTATATGTGTTTTATGTTGCACGATGGCACCAAGAAAAATTCCTAGTTTGTGAACCCATTCTCAAACAATGGCAATAAAAACTATTCTGATTCTGATTCTGATTCTGATATGTTTAATGTACTGTGAGATTTTTTTGTTAAAATAAAGCCAATAGTTACATTTTTTGTGGTCCCCTTTTTTTAGAAAAGTACCGAAAAGTACCAAAAAACTTTTGGTACCGGTACCGGAATATTGGTATCAGGACAACACTAATACACCCACTGGCAGAAATGTAGATCGGCGCCTATGTTGGGTGACTCCTGCTATATAACAATATTATACAATATACAATATTTAAACTTGATTCACTTATTTTTGCAATTTTAAGAATGTTAAATATAGAGATTTCCGATATTTTCCAACTCTTAATTACTGATTCCGATATCAACCGATACCGATAAATACAGTCGTGGAATTAACACATTATTATGCCTAATTTTGTTGTGATGCCCCGCTGGATGCATTAAACAATGTAACAAGGTTTTCCAAAATAAATCAACTCAAGTTATGGAAAAAAAATGCCAACACGGCACTGCCATATTTATTATTGAAGTCACAAAGTGCATTATTTTTTTGAACATGCCTCAAAACAGCAGCTGGGAATTTGGGACATGCTCTCCCTGAGAGAGCATGAGGAGGTTGAGGTGGGTGGGGTTGGGGGTTGGGGAGGGGTTGAGGCTGTGGTAGCGGGGGGTGTATATTGTAGCGTCACGGAAGAGCTAGTGCTGCAAGGGGTTCTGGGTATTTGTTCTGCTGTGTTTATGTTGTGTTACGGTGCGGATGTTCTCCCGAAATGTGTCTGTCATTCTTGTTTGGTGTGGGTTCGCAGTGTGGCGCATATTTGTAACAGTGTTAAACTTGTTTATACGTCCGCCCTCAGTGTGACCTGTATGGCTGTTGACCAAGTATGCTTGCATTCACTCGTGTGTGTGAAAAGCCGTAGATATTATGTGACTGGGCCGGCACGCAAAGGCAGTGCCTCTAAGGCACGCCCCCAATATTGTTGTCTGGGTGGAAATCGGGAGAAATTCGGGAGAATGGGGCACTGACATTCTGCTGCTCCACACACTGTAAGTCTTTGCTGTCGTCCAGCATTCTGTTTTTATTTTGTAGCCAGTTCAGTTTTTTTTATATATATATTTGCAGATTATAATTACTGGTTTGCATAAATATATATATATATATATATATATATATATATATATATATATATATATATATATATATATATATATATATATATATATATATATATATATATATATATATATATATATATATATATATATATATATATATATATTCAACCCAAATAGGTGAAATGACATCATCTCCCCTGGCACACCAGACTGTATCTCTCTATATGCTCTTGTTGTGCGCTGCACTCAAGTGGCTGATGACGTCCCTTCAACGTGTTGCAGGATGTTACAGAGTGCGGCTCGCAGCACTTACCGCCATGCGTCGGGCCTAATGCAATCAGGCAGGAGGGTCGTTATCATTTCCATGCAAAATGTTAGCATGTTTGGCAGCGCGAGCAGCTCAGCGCAGTTTTGACAAAATGTACGTGCGGTGTATTAGTTGTCTACTTTGGGCGTTTGCTTTATAGGGGACTGGGGGTAAGGGGGGGTAACGGGGTGTGGGGGTAAGGAGAGTAATGGCTTCTCTCATTTGCCATTCTGTTGCGTGGTGTTACAGCTGCTGCACATTGCGCCGGTGTCATGTGTTGGCGTTGTGAAATCGGGACCAGATGAGGGTTATCAGACACTGCAGGAATGAGAGTGCGGCAGGCAAGGACCCGGCTATTGATCTTCCGGTATAAAAAGACTGCACAAGAGAATATAGAAAAACCTGCCTTTGTGCTTATTGTGTGGCTGTAGACATTTGTGGCGCTTTACTTGCAGGCTGACTGAAACATTTTTCACAATTATGGTGTTTTTTTGGACGTGCTAATAACCATCTGCAGAGTTTACTAGGCTTGGTCTTCATAATGCCTGTTTCCAACAAGCGGTACAGCTCGCCGCTCTATGCAACATGTGATTATTATGTCACCATCACACCATTTGGCCATCACTGTACCACATTCTGCACTGTTATTGATGATATTTGTGCAGATGTATGTACATTTTAGGGCTGCAGCTATCGATGATGGAGTTGTTGCGCTTGTAGCGTGAAAGCAAGACGACTTGAAATACCGTTTGACACACAAAAAACGTGTGCGTCGTTTATTCCTCAAAAACTAGAATGAACGCCAACATCACACACACTCAAAAATGGCGGGAACAGCAAACCCCCACCTTTGGGAGAATCTCCTGACGGCCACTTACTTGCTCTTAACTGAATATATGAATGCTAAACCAGAACAACATTGTTATGTGCACAATCGAACAATACAGTGAATAATGATGACAAAGTCAAGTAACAGGTGTGGTGAATTATGTCCTTAAATCAGGGGTGCTCACACTTTTTCTGCAGGCGAGCTACTTTTCAATTGATCAAGTCGTGGGGATCTACCTCATTCATAGATATAATTTATATTTACTTATTTATGAAATATATGTTTTTGTTAACAAGTTAAAGGTGTTTAATGATAATGCAAGCATGTTTAACACATATAGTTAATATTGTTAATAAATTAAAGGTGTTTAATGATAATACAAGAATGTTTAATACATATAGTTAATATTGTTAACATGTTAAAGGTGTTTAATGATAATGCAAGCATGTTTAACACATATAATTAATATTGTTAACAAGTTAAAGGTGTTTAAAGATAATACAAGCATGTTTAACACATATAGTTAACATTGTTAACAAGTTAAAGGTGTTTAATGATAATACAAGCATGTTTAACACATATAGTTAATATTGTTAATAAATTAAAGGTGTGTAATGATAATACAAGCATGTTTAACACATATAATTAATATTGTTAACAAGTTAAAGGTGTTTAATGATAATACAAGCATGTTTAACACATATAGTTAATATTATTAACAAGTTAAAGGTGTTTAAAGATAATACAAGCATGTTTAACACATATAGTTAACATTGTTAACAAGTTAAAGGTGTTTAATGATAATACAAGCATGTTTAACACATATAGTTAATATTGTTAATAAATTAAAGGTGTTTAATGATAATACAAGGATGTTTAATACATATAGTTAATATTGTTAACATGTTAAAGATGTTTAATGATAATACAAGCATGTTTAACACATATAGTTAATATTGTTAACAAGTTAAAGGTGTTTAAAGATAATACAAGCATGTTTAACACATATAGTTAATATTGTTAACAAGATAAAGGTGTTTAATGGTAATGCAAACATGTTTAACACATATAGTTAATATTGTTAACAAGTTAATGGTGTTTAATGATAATACAAGCATGTTTAACACATATAGTTAATATTGTTAACAAGTTAAAGGTGTTTAAAGATAATACAAGCATGTTTAACACATATAGTTAATATTGTTAACAAGTTAAAGGTGTTTAAAGATAATACAAGCATGTTTAACACATATAGTTAATATTGTTAACAAGTTAAAGGTGTTTAAAGATAATGCAGGCATGTTTAACACATATAGTTAATATTGTTAACAAGTTAAAGGTGTTTAATGATAATACAAGAATGTTTAATACATATAGTTAATATTGTTAACATGTTAAAGGTGTTTAATGATAATACAAGCATGTTTAACACATATAGTTAATATTGTTAACAAGTTAAAGGTGTTTAATTATAATGCAAGCATGTTTAACACATATAGTTAATATTGTTAACAAGTTAAAGGTGTTTAATGATAATACAAGCATGTTTAACACATATAGTTAATATTATTAACAAGTTAAAGGTGTTTAATGATAATACATGCATGTTTAACACATATAGATTCCTTTCTTTCATGAAGACAAGAATATAAGTTGGTGTATTACCTGATTCTGATGACTTGCATTGATAGGAATCATACAGTGGTGCTGATAACGTCCGCATTTTCAAATGGAGGAGAAAAAAAGTCCAATACCACATGAAAGTGGTTGGTTTTTGTCATCTTATTTGTCCAGCTTCCGTACTCCTTTGTATACACTTTACAAGAAATACATTGGCGGCAAACTCCGTAGCTTGCTAGCTTGTGCACGCCAGCTTTCTGAGACTCTTAGCGCAGGCAGGATGAAGCAGAGCTTTTATTGTGAAGGCAGGAACTGTGCAGTCGGTCTTTGGAGTTTTGACGACAGGTACGGCGCTGTTAGAGTCTGTTGAAATAAAAAGTGTTTCTCGCCTTCCTGTCTGTAATTTTTTTCTTAATAATGAGCTGGCAGCAGCCAGCGTCATCTCAGAAGACCCTCGGGTGCCGTGAATGTCAATCAAGTGACGGAAGTGACGTCATAGTGAAGCTTTATGATCGCTCATTTTTAGGACTATTTTTTTAATACCTGGCTGGCGAACGACTGACACACCCTCCGCGATCGACCGGTAGCTCGCGATCGACGTAATGAGCACCCCTGCCTTAAATCAACCGCTACACAGTACCGTATTTTCCAGACTATAAGGCGCACTTAAAATTATTTTTTCCCCCTCAAAACTCAACAGTGCGCCTTATAACCCGGTGCGCCTAATGTACGGAATAAATCTGGTTTTGCTTACCGACCTCAAAGCAATTTTATTTGGTACATGGTGAAATGATAAGTATGACCAGTAGATGGCAGTCAAACATAAGAGATATGTGTAGATTGCAATATGACTCAAGTAAACAACACCAACATTTTATATGTTCCATTGAAAATATATACCATTACACACGGCGCTCAAAAATCCATCAAAATGTTTTAGTACGACTTTGGTAAGCTATGAAGCCACACCGCTTGATGGATCGTACTGTGCTTCAACATACGAGTGTTATTATGGTGTGTGTATAAGGTAAGACATATTATCTGGCGCTTTGTTTCGCAATATTATGCAAAAGCAACTTTTCTTATCTTCTGGTACCTGCTGATCTGTATTCGGGATCTGCATAAATCCTGAAAAATTGTGCGCGTTCGCCGTTGTAGTCCGATAAGCTTCTTCTTTGTCTCTATATTCTTGTTATGGGACATTCATCCTCCACTGTTACCATTTCTAATATAAAGTAGTGTAAAGTTCTTACTTATATCTGTCAGTAAACTCGCCATGAAAGCGCTAAAACATACCGGTGTAGTGAGTTTACATTATTCACCCGAGGAACTTTAGTTATTAGAGAGTTCCAGTCGGACGGTTTGATTGTCACACACACACTAGGTGTGGTGAAATTTGTCATCTGCATTTGACCCATCACTTGTTCACCCCCTGGGAGGTGAGGAGCAGGGTTTGAACTCACAACCTAACGATCTCATAACGGACACTTTAACCACTAAGCCACTGAGTAGTCTGAATGTCATTAAAAAAGCTCCGTCTTTTGACACTTCTTCCACTCCCTACACCGCTACAAAAAAGATGACGGGGAGAAGACGGTGTCGAAGGTGAGCCACGTAAATAAGACCCGCCCACAAAACGGCGCGTCCTGAAGTGACTGTCAGAAAGCGGCTTGAAAATGATCTGTAAAACATCATCTAAGCAACATTTTGACCAAAGATGGTGTGTATATAAAGTAAGACATATTATCTGGCGTTTTGTTTCGCAATATTATGCAAGAGCAACTTTTCTTACCTTCTGGTACCTGCTGATCTGTATTTGGGATCTGCATAAGTCCTGAAAAATACGTGTGTTTGCCTTTGTAGTCCGTGGCGATACCGTAGTTGATAAGCTTCTTCTTTTTCTCGATCTTCTTGTTATGTGACATTCATCCTCCACTGTTGCCATTTCTAATATAAAGTAGTGTAAAGTTCTTACTTATATCTGTCAGTAAACTCGCCATGAAAGCGCTAAAACATACCGGTGTAGTGAGTTTACATTATTCACCCAAGAAAAGTTCCAGTTCATTTCTGGCCTTGTTGTAGTTTCCGGATGAGGAGATGCTGCTCCGTTATTGATTGAAGTAAAGTCTGAATGTCATTAAAACAGTTAGCTCCATCTTTTGATGACGAGGAGAAGACGCTGTCGAAGGTGAGCCACGTAAATAAGACCGCCCACAAAACGGCGCATCCGGAAACAACAGTCAGAAAACGGCTTGAAGATGATGTGTAAAACATTTTGACCAAAGAACCACCATTACATGTTATGGAGACCACAAGGAAGTATTTTACATTGAGAAAAAATAAATAATAATATGACCCCTTTAATGCGCCTTATAATCTGGTGCGCCTTATATATGAAAAAAGATAAACAAAAATAGACCATTCATTGGCAGTGCGTCTTATAATCCGGTAGAATACTGTAATCGAATCAAATTAGAGATTTATTATTATTATTATTTATTATTATTAAAATGTAATATCGGAAATTATCGGTATCGTTATTTTTATGTTATCGGTATCGTTTTTTCTATTTATTTTTTTATTTTTTTATTTTTATTAAATCAACATAAAAAACACTTACAATTAGTGCTCTAACCCAGTGGCCCCCAACCACCGGGCCCGGTACCGATTGGTACCGGGCCCGATTGGTACACAAGAATTTAAAAAAAATAATATATATATATATATATATATATATATATATATATATATTTTTTTAAATTTATTTTTATTTTTATGAAATCAACATAAAAAACACAATATATACATTCTATATCAATATAGATCAATACAGCCTGCAGGGATACAGTCCGTAAGCACACATGATTGTATTTATTTATGTAAAAAAATTTTTTTTTTTTAAATAAAATAAATAAATAAATAAATACACTCCCCCCCCCCTCCCCCACCGGTCCGTGGGACAAATTTTCAAGCGTTGACCGGTCCGCAGCTACAAAAAGGTTGGGGACCACTCTCTCCCCCCATTTACACTCATTCACACTCATTCACACAAAAGGGTTGTTTCTTTCTGTTATTAATATTCTGGTTCCTACATTATATATCAATATATATCAATACAGTCTGCAAGGGACACAGTCCGTAAGCACACATGATTGTGCGTGCTGCTGGTCCACTAATAGTACTAACCTTTAACAGTTAATTTTACTCATTGTCATTAATTACTAGTTTCTATGTAACTGTTTTTATATTGTTTTACTTTCTTTTTTATTCAAGAAAATGTTTCTAATTTATTTATCTTATTTTATTTAATAATTTTTTTTTAAAAGGACCTTATCTTCACCATACCCGGTTGTCCAAATTAGGCATAATAATGTGTTAATTCCACGACTGTATATATCGGTATCAGTTGATATCGGTATCGGTAATGAAGAGTTGGACAATATCGGAATATGGGATATCGGCAAAAAAGCCATTATCGGACATCCCTAAATAAAATATACTAACTTCAATGCGTCTTTTAGGGAAAATAGTTGACATAAAAAAGGATTTATCTGATCACCTTTATTCTTGTTTCTTTCAAATGCACACAACATTAAAATTGCACTTTCACAATAAAAGCATTAGTAATATTGAAAAAATAAATTAATCAAAACGACAAAAAAAAAACCTGTGTAGCCTAACACCAGGTCATGGATAATAAATAAAAAAACAAACTTAACAAAAATGTATTTAACAATTTAAACACATACACATTTGAAAGGATGTTCATTACTCATTAGCATTAACATACAAACTGTATATGTTTGAAATTAAACATTCGTTATGCAAGTCAAACATATACGATGACCTTAGTTACCAAAATGGACTGTTTGCTGCTCCTGAATATGCAGGGTGCTTTTTCGTTAAAGTGCTGCATCATCATACCGCGCTATTGTGAAATACCAGCTCCGTTTGAGAGTGCAAACTTTCTGTCTTTTTCAGTATAAATGACCGTAAAACCTTTGATAGCTTCTGTTGTCTTCTTTGGGCCTTTTGCTCTCTTTCCTCTTCTTCTTCAGGCCATTACTCTTGGCACTTCGCTGTACCCGCCCTACACACACACACACACACACACACACACACACACACACACACACACACATCACCGTAGGTCAGGCGTGTCCAAACTTTTTCCACTGAGGGCCGTACACTGAAAAATCAAAGCAAGCGGGGGCCATTTTGATATTTTTTTATTTTAAAAAACAATACAATATATATTTAGGCCTCCACTCAGGCTTGATCCCGGGGACCCCAAAGGGTTTTGTTAAAAAAAATATAAAAAATTTGTCACTATTCAGTATTATTATTTTTATTATTATTCAAGTTTTAAATCCATAGATCAACATTAGGTCTGTCTGTCAATATAACGTTTTTAAAGATTTAAGTCATATGCTCTTTTTGTCAAAGAAAAACCTGTTTTTTATGGAAAAAACACAAAATATGCAATATTTTCACCCAATAACATTTTTAAGTGGAATATTTGAGATTATATAATAATTGGAGCCTTAAAAAGGTCAATAACTCATAACACCATTGATTTTAATTCATTATTATTTTTTGAGCAATGACACTTAAAAACAAATCACACAAAAATTATTGGGTAACCAAAAGGGTCCTACTCATTAAAGTGTTACAAAATAAATTATACATTTTTTTTACGGTTTACTTTTAACACAATAATCTCGAGATCAACTTCAGATCTATCCGTCAGTTATAAGTTGTATTGTTGTTTATGTTTTTTGTTTGTTCGTTTTAGGCCCTTCTTTAAAAAAAAAAAAAAAAAAAAGACAGCTCAATTTTTTATATGGCAAACACAAAATATGCAACATTTTCCCCAAAAAATATCTCAAAGTGCAATATTTAATGTGACGTAATTGGATAGGTCAATAATTCCTAATAACATTGATTTTCATTCAATTTTTTTTTTTTAAAGAAAGAAGCAGCCTGCATGGCAGCTTTGTGTTATTAGAGTAAACATTGCAACATTTTCTTGTTACATTTCACCTGTTTGCTCTTTCATACCACTTTTTGTGTTTTTAATTTTTTTTAATCGTATTTTAAAATGGGCCGCGGGGCCGTTAAAAAATGAGCTGCGGGCCGCAAATGGCCCCCGGGCCGCACTTTGGACATCCCTGCCGTAGGTGCAACACTTTCATACGCGCTGTATTGGAGCACTCTTGTGGATTTTTTATACTTTTTTTTTGTTGTTGTTGCAGCTCTAGTACATTTACACCTGCACTTAATATGGTGCATCTCTGTTATAGAGCTAGAGCAGTAAGTTATAAAGTAAAAAAAGTTTTGCTTGATTGTAAAATATGTCGATGGAGAGGGGGGGTGACGTTCATATGTTGTCAATATTCAGTGTTTTATTGTTCATATTGTAAATCCCACATTCCTTTATCTCCATGTACATTCTGGGTGTCTCATTCAGTAGAAAAATGTCAAATTCCATTCCATTTTTTAAGGCGGTCTGTCATAACGTTTTTAGCTTTCAATCAGACATTATTGTGAGGTTTTGTATTAGTGTTCCAAAAAAATAGACATACCGGCCCCCAGGCACATTTTTTTCTCTAAATTTGGCCCCCCCGAGGCAAAATAATTGCCCAGGCCTGAGCTAGAGGGACACAACACCCTTCATGTTAATTATAATACCGTTAATAATGAGAATTGTACAACACAGCAACAGCAGAACCAATGTTGTAATAATTAGGAGAGTGGTTGAACCAGCCACCTGAGGGTTCCTGGTTCGATCCCGGGCTTCTACCACCCATGTTGGTTGTGTCCTTGAGCAAGACACTTCACCCTTGCTCCTGATGGGTCGTGGGCAGCTCACGCCATCAGTGTGTGTGTGGATGTGGAAATAGAGTCAAAGGACCTTGAAGGTAGAAAAGCGCTATACAAGTATCACCCATTTACCATTTAGTCAAAATTTAACGTGCAAGCGTTTCACACCAACCGCTGAATGGCAACCAGCATTTTTAAAGTGCATGCAGATGGAGACTATTAATACCATTCTTTTTTTTTGGTTTTGTGTAGAGCTGAAACAATTACCCAAGTAATTCGATTACAAAATATGTTTGAGGAATTTTCGCTGCCTCGAGGCGTTGTTAAAATAGCCTACTGAAATGATTTTGTTTTTATTTAAACGGGGATAGCAGATCCATTCTATGTGTCATAATTGATCATTTCGCGATATTGCCATATTTTTGCTGAAAGGATTTAGTAGAGAACAACGACGATAAAGTTCGCAACTTTTGGTCGCGGATAAAAAAAGCCTTGCCTGTACCGGAAGTAGCGTGACGTATTGCTCACATTTCCCCATTGTTTACAATGCAGCGAGAGAGATTCGGACCGAGAAAGCGACGATTACCCCATTAATTTGAGCCGGGATGAAAGATTCGTGGATGAGGAAAGTGAGACTGAAGGACTAGAGTGCAGTGCAGGACGTATCTTTTTTCGCTCTGACCCTAACTTAGGTACAAGGGTTCATTGGATTCCACACTTTCTCCTTTTTCTATTGTGGATCACGGATTTGTATTTTAAACCACCTCGGATACTATATCCTCTTGAAAATGAGAGTCGAGAACGCGAAATGGACATTCACAGTGACTTTTATCTCCACGACAATACATCGGCGAAACACTTTAGCTACGGAGCTAACGTGATAGCATCGGGCTCAAATGCAAATATAAACAAAATAAATAAACCCCTGACTGGAAGGATAGACAGAAAATCAACAATACTATTAAACCATGGACATGTAAATACACGGTTAATGCTTTCCAGCCTGGCGAAAATTAACAATGCTGTTGCTAACGACGCCATTGACGCTAACTTAGCAACGGGACCTCACAGAGCTATGATAAAAACATTAGCGCTCCACCTACGCCAGCCAGCCCTCATCTGCTCATCAACACCCGTGCTCACCTGCGTTCCAGCAATCGACGGAAGGACGAAGGACTTCACCCGATCATCCGTGCAATCGGCGGCTAACGTCGGCGGCTAGCGTCGGCGGCTAGCGTCGGCTAGCGTCGGCTAGCGTCGGCTAGCGCGTCTGCTATCCAACTCAAAGTCCTCCTGGTTGTGTTGCTACAGCCAGCCGCTAATACACCGATCCCACCTACAACTTTGTTCTTTGCAGTCTTCATTGTTCATTAAACAAATTGCAAAAGATTCACCAACACAGATGTCCAGAATACTGTGGAATTTTGCGATGAAAACAGAGCTTTTTGTATTGGATTCAAAGGTGTACCAATACTTCCGTTTCAACGATTGACGTCACGCGCATACGTCATCATACATAGACGTTTTCAACCGGAAGTTTAGCGGGAAATTTAAAATTGCACTTTATAAGTTAACCCGGCCGTATTGGCATGTGTTGCAATGTTAAGATTGCATCATTGATATATAAACTATCAGACTGCGTGGTCGGTAGTAGTGGCTTTCGGTAGGCCTTTAAGTTTTTTTTTGTTTTTTTTTACGGCATTTTGCCAAAGAATATAGTTTTATTTGAACTTTCTCAGGAAATATTAATTTTGAACAAATTTTATATGTATGTGTTTTCATCTCAAACATGTTATGATGGCAAAATGAACATGGATTACTATTTTGCATAAAAAGAATGCAATGAACTGTATTGCGTTGTTAAAATGTAAAACTGTTGTCGTCATTATTAAGTGGTTTGTCTTTTTGTATTGTTTATGTGTTGTTGGCAGGTTGAAAACAGCTCCGCGGATTTGCGTGGAGAAACCACCATTTTAGTTTATTATTTCTTCGGTCAACGGTCAACAAAATATACAAAATAGTTTTACATAAACAAACAGATGTACATTCACGAACAAACAGTTGCACATTCATAAATTTAAAAAAAAATGTTGCAGACCGAAAGGGTTTAGGCTGAAGTTGAACACTTATTGCGCCTAACCCTATAAACAAAGTCAAGTAAGATGGGCTTCCAAAAAATATGAAATGTCCTTTTCACAACATATTATAAATACACATTGTACACAAAATAAATACTGTTCAATTAAATAAACAGTAAAGACATGTGAAATATCCTTGTACACGTGTTAAACCTTTGCACCAATTATATACCATATACAAACAATTACCGTAATTTCCGGACTATAAGCCGCACCAGCTAAATTTAGGGGAAAATACAGATTGCTCCATATATAAGCCGCACCCGACTATAAGCCGCAGGGTTTTAATATGTAATTAGCGTAGTATATAGGGGTTCCTGCTACCACGGAGGGGATTGTCGGGACAGAGATGACTGTTTGGGAACGCATAGCGTCCCATTTATTAACAATAAATCTTTCAATCATTCAATCAAACTTTCACATCTTTGACATGACGAACAGCATTCGTGCAGAGTACAAATAATACAACGGTGCAAATTAATACAAAGTGCTCGCCTGTACGTTATCAAAATAACCAGCCTAGCGGTATATGAAAAGTCAGTCTTTAATCATTGTGTCATCGTCTTCCTCCTGCGTACTAAAACCACCGAAATCCTCTTCGTCGGTGTCGGAGAAGAACAGGCAGTAAATAAGCCGCACCCTTGTATAAGCCGCAGGGACCAGAACGAGGGGAAAAAGTAGCGGCTTATAGTCCGGAAATTACGGTACTTCCATTATATTTATATCCAACATTTAGTTTTAAACGGCAGCGTATAATAATCATCAAAAACGCCCGAGAGACAAGAACTTTATTTATGCGGTCACACCACATAGCACATAGGGCTGTGAGCGTACCTGTTTTTATTAGCACACCCAAATTGGCACAATCACCCACGGACGCATTTCAGCTGTGGTAGGTCAAACGCAATATTTGAGGGCACATCTTAACATCTAAACCTTGATTAAGCAAAAATATTGATCCGGCCCGGCTGCACCAAATAATAATATAAATCCAATTAATGAAGTCAAATTACAAATAAGGCAACAAGATAAATATCCCACACTTCTCCTTTGTAAAGCACATTTGTACAGCCGATACGGGCATCTACATAAACAATATGATTTGCCTGAGAAGCTGGACAGGACAAAAATAAATAAATACAAAAAATGAATTATTTGATTAATCGATCGGGATTTTCGATGGAATACTCGATTACCGTATTTTCCGCACCATAAGGCGCCCCGTGTTATTAGCCGCACGTTTAATGAACGGCATATTTCAAAACTTTGTTTACCTATTAGCCGCCCCGTGCTATTAGCCGCACCTACGCTACGCTAAAGGGAATGTCAACAAAACAGTCAGTTAGGTCAGTCAAACTTTAATAATATATTACAAACCAGCGTTCTAACAACTCTGTTCACTCCCAAAATGTAATGTGCAAATGTGCAATCACAAAAATAGTAACACTCAAAATAGTGCAGAGCAATAGCAACATCAATAACTCAACGTTGCTCATACGTTAGTGTCACTCGCTCATCTTTTCTTCATCCATCCATCCCTTCGAGTTAGCTTTTATGATGACGCCGGCTGGAAAGTTCTCTTTTGGCAAGGTCTTCCTTTTGAATATCACCGTGGGCGGAAGTTTCTGGCCGTTAGCATGGCTAGCTAGAACCACAGTAGGACGACTTCTCATTCCCTGTGGTGCGAATATTCACCGTACGTGTTCCCGTTGTATCCACAGTGCGGTTCACATGAATATCAAAAGTCAGTGGAACCTTGTATGCGTGTCTCTTAGTAGGAGACATTTTGTGGTCTTTACAGAAACACACAAATGAAATTAAATATCCGCGAGCTTCTTCTTCTACGGGGGCGGGTGCTCACCTTGGCGGTTGCTTACAGTAGAATAAGAAGCGCTTCCTCTTCTATGGGGGCGGTTGCTTACCGTAGAAGAAGAAGCGCTTCCTCTTTTACGAGGAAAAAAGATGGCGGCTGTTTACCGTAGTTGCGAGACCTAAACCTTATGAAAATAAATATGAATATTAATCCATATATAAGGCGCACCGGGTTATTAGCCGCACTGTCTGCTTTTGACAAAAATTGTGGTTTTTAGGTGCGGCTTATGGTGCGGAAAATACGGTACTAAAATATTCGATAGCTGCAGCTCTAGTTTTGTGGACCAAAACGCTGCAATTAATTGACAGAGGTGTTGATTGGAGCATTCAAAACATGCTTAGTTTAGATTTGCGGCAGTAGGGAAGTGGCATAAAAAAACGAAAAAAAAGTTCAAAAGGTCATTGGCCTGGTTAGGTGAGTAAACGTGGCTTGAAAATCCCCTCCTGCTAATTTACAGACTGACTGTTTTGCATTCATACTGAGTGGAATACACAGCAATACATGATTAATGAATGTTGTGCTGCTCACTCTTGGCCCTGGTGTTGTACCCCGCAAGCCAGCAAAGGAGAACAGGGAAAATAAGTGCCAATTAGGTAATCGTGACTCCACACAATTGGATAACTGCTTTTCCTGTATTTGGAAATGGTCTAATTGCCACTAGTTAAATGATCAAAGGAGCGAGCCCCCTCAAGAAGTAAAAACTGGCGGCTGTGGAAAATGACCAAAAAATCAAATACATGTAGAAAAAAAAACTTTTTAAAGTTCTAAAAGGTCTAACAACATGAAGCAGGAA
This sequence comes from Entelurus aequoreus, assembly GCF_033978785.1. NCBI lineage: Eukaryota > Metazoa > Chordata > Actinopteri > Syngnathiformes > Syngnathidae > Entelurus > Entelurus aequoreus. The sequence continues at coordinate 8,058,988 of NC_084740.1, read as the reverse complement.
CAGGAACAAAAGATAAGGACTAAGTTGAAATATTTGCCGCTGTGAAATTCCAATAAAAATGCTTTTCAATCTGGCCCACCGGACATTCCCAATTTTTTTTTTTTAGATATTTAAGATGGAAACTGCAGCTGCCGTTATGATGTGCAGTGATGTTTCCTAATGACCGTAAGTCTTGAACTACAAACCCCGTTTCCATATGAGCTGGGAAATTGTGTTAGATGTAAATATAAACAGAATACAATGATTTGCAAATCCTTTTCAACCCATATTCAGTTGAATATGCTACAAAGACAACATATTTGATGCTCAAACTTTTTTGCAAATAATCATTAAGAATTTGATGCCAGCAACACGTGACAAAGAAGTTGGGAAAGGTGGCAATAAATACCGATAAAGTTGAGGAATGCTCATCAAACACTTATTTGGAACATCCCACAGGTGAACAGGCAAATTGGGAACAGGTGGGTGCCATGATTGGGTATTAAAGTAGATTCCATGAAATGCTCAGTCATTCACAAACAAGGATGGGGCGAGGGTCACCACTTTGTCAACAAATGCGTGAGCAAATTGTTGAACAGTTTAAGAAAAACCTTTCTCAACCAGCTATTGCAAGGAATTTAGGGATTTCACCATCTACGCTCCGTAATATCATCAAAGGGTTCAGAGAATCTGGAGAAATCACTGCACGTAAGCAGCTAAGCCCGTGACCTTCCATCCCTCAGGCTGTACTGCATCAACAAGCGACATCAGTGTGTAAAGGATATCACCACATGGGCTCAGGAACACTTCAGAAACCAACTGTCAGTAACTACAGTTGGTCGCTACATCTGTAAGTGCAAGTTAAAACTCTCCTATGCAAGGCGAAAACCGTTTATCAACAACACCCAGAAACGCCGTCGGCTTCGCTGGGCCTGAGCTCATCTAAGATGGACTGATACAAAGCAGAAAAGTGTTCTGTGGTCTGACGAGTCCACATTTCAAAATGTTTTTGGAAACTGTGGACGTCGTGTCCTCCGGACCAAAGAGGAAAAGAACCATCCGGATTGTTATAGGCGCAAAGTGTAAAAGCTAGCATCTGTGATGGTATGGGGGTGTATTAGTGCCCAAGACATGGGTAACTTACACATCTGTGAAGGCGCCATTAATGCTGAAAGGTACATACAGGTTTTGGAGCAACATATGTTGCCATCCAAGCAACGTTACCATGGACGCCCCTGCTTATTTCAGCAAGACAATGCCAAGCCGCGTGTTACATCAACGTGGCTTCATAGTAAAAGAGTGCGGGTACTAGACTGGCCTGCCTGTAGTCCAGACCTGTCTCCCATTGAAAATGTGTGGCGCATTATGAAGCCTAAAATAGCACAAGGGAGACCCCCGGACTGTTGAACAACTTAATCTGTACATCAAGCAAGAATGGGAAAGAATTCCAACTGAGAAGCTTCAAAAATGTGTCTCCTCAGTTCCCGAACCTTTACTGAGTGTTGTTAAAAGGAAAGGCCATGTAACACAGTGGCGAACATGCCCTTTCCCAACTACTTAGGCACGTGTTGCAGTCATGAAATTCTAAGTTAATTATTGTTTGCAAAAAAAAAAAATAAAGTTTATGAGTTTGAACATCAAATATCTTGTCTTTGTAGCATATTCAACTGAATATGGGTTGAAAAGAATTTGCAAATGTATGTATTCCGTTTATATTTACATGTAACACAATTTCCCAACTCATATGGAAATGGGGTTTGTATATATATATATATGTATATATATATATATATATATATATATATATATATATATATATATATATATATATATATATATATATATATATATATATATATATATATATATATATATATATATATATATATATATATACATATATATATATATACATATGTATATATATACCTGTATATATATATATATGTATATATATATGTATATATATATATATATATATATATATATATATACACACATATGTATACATATATATGTATTTATGTATGTGTGTGTATATATAGTATATATGTCGGAATGAACTGGAAAGACAGAAGCATTGTTGATTGCATGAACAAAAGCACTGGTGGTCTGGTAACTAAGCGAAACAGGAAGTGATCAGTGAGCAATGGGAGGGACACGCTAAAACAGCCAATTGCGTAACAGTATCAACTATCAAGTTTGGTTGCGCCATATTGCTGTCTCACTGTTGATTCTCTGCATGGAAAGAGAAGATAAATTAAAAATGAGTGCTGCAGAGAGTGAAAACATTGTGGATATTTTAACAGCTTTGAAGTTTTTTGGATTTTTTTGGCATCAATTATAATGTGTTCAAGCACAATGCAACATTGTTTGCTTTTCAGTTTACAGTAAACCGAGAAGTAACTAAGAACTCCTTTTTTTTTGGCCCATTTTTTAAAAACTTGCCAAAAACTGTATTTTGGGTTGTCTGCTTATCGGCTCCACCATGAACAAGTGAGACAATTGTATAAAGTCTATTAACACGCGACGTCGCTGCAGTCAAATAGATCAAACACGCGGGGGCTGCACGTGTTTGCAAACGTTCAGTCGATTAAACAACAATGGGAGAGAAGCGACATCAAGCTCTCCAGAAGTACTCCGCATATAAAAAAATCCGCGGCGTTCGAGCACGTCTGAATAAAAGTCTCATTTACCGCCACGCGAACGTGACCATGCACCGTTTCAGCCGACGACTGCTGCGGCAGGTAAGCGGCCGAGGCTCCAAAAGCGAGCCACTCGGTGCTGCGTGATGAGTGTCACATGTCAACCGGAGCCATAGGGTGTGACCAGAATGGAGACGGAAGGGGGAGCCGGGGATGGATACTGAAGGACGTTCAGGGAGAGGCAAGCTGTCTGCCTGAGGGATGCAGATTGACATTAAGTTGTTTAAGGAGGCGACTGAGCTCATGCTTGGAGGGATGATATTGAGCACCAAGCTGAGCTCAGTAAGCAGCTGTCATAATCCGGACATATAATTTTATTAAAGCGATCCACTTCCGCTCGAGTCCTGACATAGATATTCAATTTGGATCGTAAGTTATGACCAGAAGATCCGATGGTGCGATCGTTCCGATAAGGTTTGGTTAAAGGCCTACTGAAAGCCACTACTACCGACCACGCAGTCTGATAGTTTATATATCAATGATGAAATCTTAACACTGCAACACATGCCAATACGGCCGGGTTAGATTACTAAAGTGCAATTTTAAATTACGCGCGGAATATCCTGCTGAAAACATCTTGGTACAGGGGTCACCAACGCGGTGCCCGCGGGCACCAGGTAGCCCGTGAGGACCAGATGAGTCGCCCGCTGGCCTGTTCTAAAAATAGCTCAAATATCAGCACTTACCAGTGAGCTGCCTCTATTTTTTAAATTGTATTTATTTACTAGCAAGCTGGTCTCGCTTTGTCCGACATTTTTCATTCTAAGAGAGACAAAAGTCAAATAGAATTTGAAAATCCAAGAAAATATTTTAAAGACTTGGTCTTCACTTTAAATAAATTCATGAATTGTTTTACTTTGCTTCTTATAACTTTCAGAAAGACAATTTTAGAGAAAAAATCCAACCTTAAAAATGATTTTAGGATTTTTAAACACATATACCTTTTTACCTTTTAAATTCCTTCCTCTTCTTTCCTGACAATTTAAATCAATGTTCAAGTAAATTTATTTTTTTTATTGTAAAGAATAATAAACACATTTTAATTTAATTCTTCATTTTAGCTTCTGTTTTTTCGACGAAGAATATTTGTGAAATATCTCTTCAAACTTATTATGATTAAAATTCAAAAAAATTATTCTGGCAAATCTAGAAAATCTGTAGAATCAAATTTAAATCTTATTTCAAAGTCTTTTGAATTTCTTTTAAAAATGTTGTTCTGGAAAATCTAGAATAAATAATGATTTGTCTTTGTTAGAAATATAGCTTGGTCCAATTTGTTATGTATTCTAACAAAGTGCAGATTGGATTTTAACCTATTTAAAACATGTCATCAAAATTCTAAAATTAATCTTAATCAGGAAAAATTACTAATGATGTTCCATAAATTCTTTTTTTAATTTTTTCAAAAAGATTGGAATTAGCTAGTTTTTCTCTTCTTTTTTTCGGTTGAATTTTGAATTTTAAAGAGTCGAAATTGAAGATAAACTATGTTTCAAAATTGAATTGTCATTTTTTTTGGTGTTTTCTCCTCTTTTAAACCGTTCAATTAAGTGTAAATATCATTAACTATTAATAATAACATAGAGTTAAAGGTAAATTGAGCAAATTGGCTATTTCTGGCAATTTATTTAAGTGTGTATCAAACTGGTAGCCCTTCGCATTAATCAGTACCCAAAAAGTAGCTCTTGCTTTCAAAAACGTTGGTGACCCCTGTCTTGGTATGATGACGTCTGCGTGTGACGTCACGGATTGTAGAGGACATTTTGGGACAGCATCGTGGCCAGCTATTAAGTCGTCTTGTTTTCATCGCAAAATTCCACAGTATTCTGGACGTCTGTGTTGGTGAATCTTTTGCAATTTGTTCAATGAACAATGGAGACAGTAACGAAGAAAGCTGTAGGTGGGAAGCGGTGTATTTCGGCCGGCTGCAGCAACACAAACATGTAGCCGATTTTTCATTGTTTACATTCCCGAAAGATGACAGTCAAGCTTTACCATTGGCTTGTGGAAAACTGGGACAACAGAGACTCTTACCAGGAGGACTTTGAGTTGGATACGCAGACGCGCTACCGTGAGTATGCAGCTGCGGCTTCCAAACATTTGATTGCTTGCCCGTACGTGCGTGCCGCTATGTGCATGTCACGTAGGTAACTTTGGGGACTTTGGGGAAATATATGTGCTGTATGAACTTTGGGGAGGTGAACGGTACTTTGGGCTGTGGGATTGAGTGTGTTGTGCGGGTGTTTGATTTGTATTGGCGGGTTATATGGACGGGAGGGGGGAGGTCTTATGCGGGATTAATTTGTGTCATATTAAATATAAGCTTGGTTGTGTTGTGGCTAATAGAGTATATATATGTCTTGTGTTTATTTACTGTTTTAGTCATTCCCAGCTGAATATCAGGTCCCGCCCGCCTCTCACAGCATCTTCCCTATCTGAATCACTTCCACTGCCCTCTAGTCCTTCACTCTCACTTTCCTCATCCACGAATCTTTCATCCTCGCTCAAATTAATGGGGAAATCGTCGCTTTCTCGGTCCGAATCGCTCTTGCTGCTGGTGGCCATGATTGTAAACAATGTACAGATGTGAGGAGCTCCACAACCTGTGACGTCACGCGCATATTGTCTGCTACTTCCGGTGCAGGCAAGGCTTTTTTATCAGCGACCAAAAGTTGCAAACTTTATCGTCGATGTTCTCTACTAGATCCTTTCAGCAAAAATATGGCAATATCGCGAAATGATCAAGTATGACACATAGAATGGATCTGCTATCCCCGTTTTAAAAAGGAAATCGCATTTCAGGATAAAAAAAAAAAAAAAAAAGTTTTGTCACGTTTCGTGTCGCGAAACGCGGAGACGGCAGGTAAAAATAAAAATAAAAGTGCAGCAGGGAAGTGCACGGAAAGAAATAACTTTCTTTAGGAAAAATTAAAGTACCAATGATTGTCACACACACACTAGGTGTGGTGACATGTGTCCTCTGCATTTGACCCATCCCCTTGTTCACCCCCTGGTGTCAAGACGTGGTTTTCGCTTTCTGCGGGGTCGTTCTCCCAGGAAGGCAAACGGACGACTCCGGACAGGACTTGCAGGTAGGAACATGATTTAATTTTAAGACTGAATACAGAAAACAACCCAAAGGCAAGCGTGCCTATCAAACACAGAAGCTAAGGCAAAAACTTAGGACATGAAACTATAGACATGAACCTCACGAAACTGTGGCATGAAACAAACCCGAAACTATGGCATGAAACAACTAGCATTAACTATGGCATAGAACAAACACGAAACTGTGGCATGAAACCAATACAAAACTGTGGCATCAAACAACCAAGACTTACGTAGTCCAGGCATGAGGCAAACAACTAATGACGCCCGGATGACTGACTGGCAAAGGCAGTCCTCTGATTAGCAGCAGGTGCGCGTCCCGAACACCAGAGGCAGGTGAAAAATCATAAGTAGCCAAGGTAACTAAAACAAACTCAGGTGTCAAACAGGAACTAAAGGAGTCCAAAACTAACAGAACATAACAAAAAATTGATCTGGACCACGGATCATGACACCTTGGAGGTGAGGGGAGCAGTGGGCAGCAGCGGTGGCCGTGCCCAGGAATAATTTTTTGGTGATTTAACCCCCAATTCCAACCCTTGATGCTGAGTGCCAAGCAGGAAGGTAATGGGTCCCATTTTTATAGTCTTTGGTATGACTCGGCCGGGGTTTGAACTCACAACCGACCGATCTCAGGGCGGACACTCTAACCACTAGGCCCACTGAGTAGGTTAATTAATCAATCAATCAAAGTGTATTTATATAGCCCTAAATCACAAGTGCCTCAAAGGGCTGCACAAGCCACAACAACATCCTCGGCTCAGATCCCACATCAGGGCAAGAAAAAACTCAACCCAATGGGATACAGTTTTTTTTCCCTAAAACCATAACCAGGTTGAACTCTCCTAGGCACTGATTTTATAGTTCAGCACCTCTCTGTGTGAAATTCTTACTTTCCACCCACAGTCCGAATGCTTCTGTATATATGGTGAAAATCGGTTATACTTGTATAGCGCTTTTCTACCTTCAAGGTACTCAAAGCGCTTTGACACTATTTCCACATTCACCCATTCACACACACATTCACACACTGATGGCGGGAAGCTGCCATGCAAGGACCTAACCACGACCCATCAGGAGCCAGGGTGAAGTGTCTTGCTCAAGGACACAACAAACGTGACTAGGTTGGTAGAAGGTGGGGATGGAACCAGGAACCCTCAGGTTGCTAGCACAGCCACTCTCCGACATTCGTTCTCAGGACTGGACTGTGCACCTTACCTCCTTTTGCACTATTTGTCTTTTCTTTCCTTCCTATGTTTTGCATATTTGTAGACTGTCGCACTGATACTGGAGTTGCTTTTAATCTCATTGTACCTGTGTATAGTGACAATAAAAGGCATTCTATTCTATTCTATTCTATACAATGAGAAACCTTGGAGGGGCCCGCAGATGTGGGGACCCCTCCACCCTGGGCGAACCGGTGCAATGGACGTCGAGTGGATCTAGTTAATAGTGTGAGAGTCCAGTCTGAGTCCATGGTTCTTGCCCGGAAAAGGGTGGAGTGCCATCTCCGGGTTGGGGAGGAGACCCTGCCCAAAGGGGAGGAGTTCACGTACCTCGGAGTCTTGTTCACGAGTGAAGGAAGAGTGGATCATGAGATCGACAGGCGGAACGGTGCGGCGTCTTCAGTAATGCGGACACTGTATCGATCTGTTGTGGTGAAGAAGGAGCTGAGCCGGAAGGCAAAGCTCTCAATTTACCGGTCGATCTACGTTCCCATCCTCACCTATTGTTATGAGCTTTGGGTTATGACCGAAAGGACAAGATCACGGGTACAAGCGACCGAAATGAGTTTCCTCCGCCGGGTGGCGGGGCTCTCCCTTAGAGATAGGGTGAGAAGCTCTGCCATCCGGGGGGAGCTCAAAGTAAAGCCGCTGCTCCTCCACATGGAGAGGAGCCAGATGAGGTGGTTCGGGCATCTGCTCAGGATGCCACCCGAACGCCTCCCTAGGGAGATGTGTAGGGCACATCCGACCGGTAGGAGGCCACGGGGAAGACCCAGGACGTGTTGGGTAGACTATGTCTCCTGGCTGGCCTGGGAACGCCTCAAAGTGGCTGGGGAGAGGACAGTCTGGCTTCCCTGCTTAGGCTGCTGCCCAAGCAACCCGACCTCGGATAAGCGGAAGAAGATGAATAGATGGATGGATAGATGGAGTCCAGTCCATAGTGGGGCCAGCAGGGGATCATCTTGAGTGGAGACAAGTCAGCAGCGCAGAGACGTCCCCAACTGATGCACAGATGAGTGGTCCACCCCGGGTCCCGACTTTGAACAGCTAGCGTCCCATTTGTGGTCACCTAATAACCTCTCCACGCAGGAGAGGGGGGAAGAGCAGAAAACAGACGGCAGATCAACTGGTCTAAAAGGGGGGGTCTATTTAAAGGCTAGCGGATACAAATTAGTTTTAAGATGGGACTTAAATGCTTCTACTGAGGTAGCATCTCTAACTGTTACCGGGGGGGCATTCCAGAGTACTGGAGCCCGAAAAGTGATGCAACATGGTGGTACAAAGCACAATGATCCAAAAGGACAGAGTTGATTGGCAACCCGGGGAACAGCTGTGTCCTGATAGCCAATCAAGGACAGGTTAGGGACCTAGCGCTCAGATGGGAGAAATTGTGTCAGAAAGGAGGCAAATAGGAAATGGAACCCTAAATAATAGCACTGGACAGGGAAT
>NC_084740.1:7935521-8045521 GCF_033978785.1 Entelurus aequoreus | reverse complement strand
GCGTATCTTGTCGATACTACGATGTTTTGTGTCGTCACAAAATATTTTTTCTTTAAAAAAAAATGTATATTATGTTTATAATCTCAGGAAGTATGTCCCTGGACACATGAGGACTTTGAATATGACCAATGTATGATCCTGTAACGACTTGGTATCGAATCGATACCTAAATTTGTGGTATCATCCAAAACTAATGTAAAGTATCAAACAACAGAAGAATAAGTGATTGTTAAATTTTAACAGAAGTGTAGTTAGAACATGTTGAAACAGAAAACAAGATATTAACAGTAAATGAAAAAGTTGATTACCGTATTTTTCGGAGTATAAGTCGCTCCGGAGTATAAGTCGCACCGGCCGAAAATGCATAATAAAGAAGGAAAAAAACATATATAAGTCGCACCGGAGTATAAGTCGCATTTTTTGGGGAAATTTATTTGATAAAAGCCAACGCCAAGAATAGACATTTGAAAGGCAATTTAAAATAAATAAAGAATAGTGAACAACAGGCTGAATAAGTGTACGTTATATGAGGCATAAATAACCAACTGAGAACGTGCCTGGTATGTTAACGTAACATATTATGGTAAGAGTCATTCAAATAACTATAACATATAGAACATGCTATACCTTTACCAAAAAATCTGTCACTCCTAATCGCTAAATCCCATGAAATCTTATACGTCTAGTCTCTTACGTGAATGAGCTAAATAATATTATTTGATATTTTACGCTAATGTGTTAATCATTTCACACATAAGTCGCTCCTGAGTATAAGTCGCACCCAAACTATGAAAAAAACTGCGACTTATAGTCCGAAAAATATGATACTACTAAAAGACAATCTGTCTAGTATGTTCACTATTTTATTTAAGGACAAAATTGTTCTTCGATTCAAGTAAGATACATATGTTGAATGTACCGTAAGATTTTTAGTTAAAATAAAGCCAATAATGCCATTTTTTTGTGGTCCGCTTTATTTAGGAAAGTATCGAAATGTATCGAAAAGTATTGAAATACATTTTGGTACCGGTACCAAAATATTGGTACAGAGACAACCCTAATGGGGCCTAAGTGAGCCAACATTAGTAGATGTGGTCACTATGAAAAGTAACTTTATATTTGTTTATTTGTATTTACTCATTGTGGATAATTAATGATCAATATAAATCATTTTTTTCGAGTTTTTTTTCCCGATTAGATTTCGAAATGTTCCAAACTTCTGTTTCATTGCCATTGTTGTTTTGCATGTGAATGTATGTGAATGTACAAACCCCGTTTCGAGTTGGGAAATTGTGTTAGATGTAAATATAAACGGAATACAATGATTTGCAAATCCTTTTCAACCCATATTCAGTTGAATGCACTACAAAGACAACATATTTGATGCTCAAACTCATAAACTTTATATTTTTTTTGCAAATAATAATCAACTTAGAATTTCATGGCTGCAACACGTGCCAAAGTAGTTGGGAAAGGGCATGTTCACCACTGTGTTACATGGCCTTTCCTTTTAGCAACACTCAGTAAACGTTTGGGAACTGAGGAGACACATTTTTGAAGCTTCTCAGGTGGAATTCTTTCCCATTCTTGCTTGATGTACAGCTTAAGTTGTTCAACAGTCCGGGGGTCTCCCTTGTGTTATTTTAGGCTTCATAATGCGCCACACATTTTCAATGGGAGACAGGTCTGGACTACAGGCAGGCCAGTCTAGTACCCGCACTCTTTTACTATGAAGCCACGTTGATGTAACACGTGGCTTGGCATTGTCTTGCTGAAATAAGCAGGGGCGTCCATGGTAACGTTGCTTGGATGGCAACATATGTTGCTCCAAAACCTGTATGACTTGCTGAAATAAGCAGGGGCGTCCATGGTTACGTTGCTTGGATGGCAACATATGTTGCTCCAAAACCTGAATGTACCTTTCAGCATTATTGGCGCCTTCACAGATGTGTAAGTTACCCATGTCTTGGGCACTAATACACCCCCATACCATCACACATGCTGGCTTTTCAACTTTGCGCCTATAACAATCCGGATGGTTCTTTTCCTCTTTGGTCCGGAGGACAGGACGTCCACAGTTTCCAAAAACAATTTGAAATGTGGACTCGTCAGACCACAGAACACTTTTCCACTTTGTATCAGTCCATTTTAGATGAGCTCAGGCCCTGCGAAGCCGACGGCGTTTCTGGGTGTTGTTGATAAACGGTTTTGGCCTTGCATAGGAGAGTTTTAACTTGCACTTACAGATGTAGCGACCAACTGTAGTTACTGACAGTGGGTTTCTGAAGTGTTCCTGAGCCCATGTGGTGATATCCTTTACACACTGATGTTGCTTATTGATGCAGTACAGCCTGAGGGATCGAAGGTCACGGGCTTAGCTGCTTACGTGCAGTGATTTCTCCAGATTCTCTGAACCCTTTGATGTTATTACGGACCGTAGATGGTGAAATCCCTAAATTCCTTGCAATAGCTGGTTGAGAAAGGTTTTTCTTAAACTGTTCAACAATTTGCTCACGCATTTGTTGACAAAGTGGTGACCCTCGCCCCATCCTTGCTTGTGAATGACTGAGCATTTCATGGAATCTACTTTTATACCCAATCATGGCACCCACCTGTTCCCAGTTCACCTGTGGGATGTTCCAAATAAGTGTTTGATGAGCATTCCTCAACTTTATCAGTATTTATTGCCACCTTTCCCAACTTATTTGTCACGTGTTGCTGGCATCAAATTCTAAAGTTAATGATTATTTGCAACAAAAAAAAATGTTTATCAGTTTGAACATCAAATATGTTGTCTTTGTAGCATATTCAACTGAATATGGGTTGAAAATGATTTGCAAATCATTGTATTCCGTTTATATTTACATCTAATATGGAAACAGGGTTTGTACCTCACTTCCTTCATTGGACTAGTTACAGAGCACTAGCCTTGCAAACTGACTTCAATTTCCAACTAATCTGCATCTTTGCACCGTTCAAAAGGGAGCCACTGTACGTTGCCAGACCCAAAACTAATTAAGTGATGGGACGAAGTAAACAAGAACACAACAGTGGTGCGTTTTAAGACCGGCAGCCTGCGCGGACATTGATTTTGACCGTGCTTTCAGCACTCGTGTCTGGTCATAATGATCAATATCTTCTCCCGGAGAAGCATTTCCCTTTTGGCTGGTTTTGAGTAAGCCAATTAAGCTCTCATAAAGTATTTCAGATGCGAGCAAAACACAACCCTCGCTCCCATCCGACGGTCCCATTAAATAATGCATTAGGATAAGACTTATAGCTGTGCAGCACTTCTACTAGTACGGGTCAAACTGGTTCTAATCTTAGCGCGACTGGACAAATGTTGATGCACTCGTCGTTCCAGCGGCGGGGCATTAAGACAGAGATAATGCCTCAGTAAATCCTCAAGGCTTTATATGCCACCCGTGATGAGCTATCATCAGGCCCTTTTGCGTATTGATTTATTTGCCAGAGAGACAACCGGTACGCGCTCTTCATCGGTCCTCTCCCTCGGCCTCATTGGAGATGTCAAACTCTTGCGGCCTATTAAAAGGCTGCCAGACAGCAGAAGAAGCACTTAACTATTCCAGTGAAGTGAAGAGTACCGAGCATCAACTTTCTCTGTTTGTTTGAAAGTCCTGCTTTAATAAAGACACATGCATAATGGAACACAGCCCTTGCAGAACTGGAAAAAAAAAAAAAAAAATCCTGTAGAGAACTCACCAGGGACTTTTATTTTCAGCTTATCAGCATCTACGTGCAGTTTACTGTGGGATCAGTTGCACTTGAATGCATCGCCACCACAATTACGTGTCCTTCAATGTGTCAAGATGAGTCACAGTGACGTGGTTCTTTTTTGTTTTTGTTATGCGGCTATGGTTTAAATATGTCTTTTTTTTGTTCTTCACAGATTGAAACCGTTCCTCGGTGTCTTAGTAATATATCTGTGACAGGCTTCTCAAAAACAATACCCAGGGGTCAATGACGGCACACTTGAAAAAACACCCTCTAAACCAGTGTTTTTCAACCACTGTGCTAGTGTGCCGTGGGAGATAATGTAGTTTCACCTAATTGGGTGAAAAATCCATTCATCCATCTTCTTCCGCTTATCCGAAGTCGGGTCGCGGGGGCAGCAGCCTAAGCAGGGAAGCCCAGACTTCCCTCTCCACAGCCACTTCGTCCAGCTCTTCCTGGGGGATCCCGAGGCGTTCCCAGGACAGCCGGGAGACATAGTCTTCCCAACGTGTCCTGGGTCTTCCCCGTGGCCTCCTACCGGTCGGACATGACCGAAACACCTCCCTAGGGAGGCGTTCGGGTGGCATCCTGACCAGATGCCTGAACCACCTCATCTGGCTCCTCTCCATGTGGAGGAGCAGCAGCTTTACTTTGAGCTCCCCCCTGGATGACAGAGCTTCTCACCCTATCTCTAAGGGAGAGCCCCGCCACCCGGCGGAGGAAACTCATTTACCCGTGATCTTGTCCTTTCGGTCATAACCCAAAGCTCATGACCATAGGTGAGGATGGGAACGTAGATCGACCGGTAAATTGAGAGCTTTGCATTCCGGCTCAGCTCCTTCTTCACCACAAAGGATCGATACAGCGTCCGCATTACTGAAGACGCCGCACCGATCCGCAAGTCGATCTCACGATCCACTCTTCCCTCACTCGTTAACAAGACTCCGAGGTACTTGAACTCCTCCACTTGGGGCAGGGTCTCCACCGCAACCCGGAGATGGCACTCCACCCTTTTCCGGGCGAGAACCATGGACTCTGACTTTCTGCAAACCAGTAATTATAATCCGCAAATAATGTGCCGTTGTTGAGTGTCTGTACTGTGTAGACCTCGGCAGAGTAACCGTGGCCCGGATCATGTTTTGTTATTTTCTGTCAGTTTTGGACTCCCTTAGTTCCTGTTTGTGCACCTCTGGGTTTCTTTTAGTTTCCATGGGGATTAATTGGGTTCACCTGCCTCTGGGTAGTGGTCGGCACGCTCACCTGTTGCCGGCCACTAATCAGAGAGCTATGTATTCACCACACTCGTCCTGGTTTCATTGTTTGCTTCATGCAACAGTTACGTTTGTAGTTCTTGTCTCCCGAGTTTATGCTTCCTGTGCTAAGAGGTAACCCTGGCTTCCCGTGCGATCGGCACGTTTTGTGTTTTTGGTACGTGTTTAATTTTGAAGATTAAATCATGTTCTTACCTGCACGCCTTGTCCAGAGTGGTCAGTCTGCATCCCGGGGGAACCAACCCCGCAGTAAGCTGCGAACACCCCACCACCCCCCCTCGCCGTGACATATTCTTCCGTATCAGTAGGTGGCAGCAGGTAGCTAATTGCTTTGCAGATGTCGGGAACATGGTTTGTCGCGATCACAATATGCAGACGACAGCGGGAGGCAGTGTGCAGGTAAAAAAATGTATCTAACGCTTAAACCAAAAATAAAGAAAAGGCGAGTGTCGCTAAAAAAAAGGCATTAAAGCTTAGGGAAGGCTATGCGGAACTAAACTAAAACTGAACTGGCTGCAATGTAAACAAAAACAGAATGCTGGACGACAGCAAAGACTTACAGCGTGTGGAGCAGACGGCGTCCACAAAGTACATCCGAATATGACATGATAGTCAACAGTGAGTGTCCACACGAAGAAGGATAGCGTCCGCACAACTTACATAGTTCCGATTGCGAAAACAAAGCAGGTGCGGGGATTAGCGCTCAAAGGAATACATGAAACTGGTACACCAACGAAACAGGAAAAACCACCAAAATAGGAGTGCAAGACAAGAACTAAAACACGACACACAGGAAAACACCAAAAAACTCCCAATAAGTCAGGGTGTGATGTGACAGGTGGTGACAGTACACCTACTTTGAGACAAGAGCTATAGTGATGCATGCTTGGTTATGGTTTAAAGTCATATCCAACAATTGCGAGACCGACATTTTGATTGTCAATATCGGCTGCTGAGTTTAATTTTTCTGCTGGTGGTGTGCCTCGGGATTTTTTCAATGAATACAATGTGCCTTGGCTCAGAAAAGGTTGAAAAACACTGCTCTAAACGGCCCCGTCCAAACCACGTGGTTTTAGTCAGTTGTCTTGTCGGATGTGACGTGCAGGCTCTTTAACGGTCAAATAGGGCTGGGTGGTATTCCGGTATTATAGTTAATATATTTTAGAAAGAGCTACCGTATTTTTCAGACTATAAGGCGCACCTAAAATCCTTTCATTTTCTCAAAAATCGACAGTGCGTCTTATGACCTGGTGCGCCTAATGTACGGAATAATTCTGGTTGTGCTTACCGACCTTGAAGCAATTTTATTTGATACGTGGTGTAATGATAGATGGTAGTCACACATAAGAGATGTGTGCAGACTGCAATAAACAACACCAAAACTTGTTCCATTGAAAATAACACATTACGCAAGGCACTCAAAAAATCTGTCAAAATGTTTTAGTATGACTTTGAAGCTGCACCACTTTTTTGGATTGTTGGCCCATTACGGCTACCGTAGTCAGAGATACAAGTATGACTATGGTGTGTGTATAAGGACTGCAAAATGGCACCCATTAGCAGACATATTATGTGGCGTTTTGTTTCACAATATTATGCAAAACCAACTTTTCTTACCTTCTGGTACCTGCTGATGTGTATTTGAGATCTGCATAAGTCCTGAAAATTTGCACACGTCCGCCACTGTAGTCCGTGCCGATGCCGTAGTCAATAAGCTTCTTTCTTCTTATGGGGTATTCACCCTCTGCTGTTGCCATTTGTAATATAAAGTAGCGTAAAGTTCTAACCTATATCTTGCTATGAAAGCGCTAAAACATACCGGTGTTGTGAGTCATATTATTCACCCAAGGAACTTTAGTTATTAGAGAGTTCCGGTCAGATGGTTTTTCACGGGACACATTTCCGGAGTTTTTGCACTGGTGAGCCACGGATGAAGAGATGCTGCTCCGTTATTGATTGAAGTAAAGTCTGAATGTCATTAAAACAGTTAGCGCCATCTTTTGACACTTGCACGCTACAACAAAGATGACGGGGAGAAGACGCTGTCGAAGGTGAGCCACGTAAATAAGACCGCCCACAAAATGACGCATCCCGAAGCGACTGTCAGAAAGCGACTTGAAGATGATCTGTAAAACATCATCCATGCAACATTTTGACCAGGGGTCCCCAATGTTTTTGACTCGGGGGGCGCATTGGGTTAAAACAATTTGGCCGGGGTATGTATGTATATATATATATATATATATATATATATATATATATATATATATATATATATATATATATATATATATATATATATATATATATATATATATATATATATATATATATATATATATACATACATACATACATACATATATATATATATATATATATATATATATATATATATATATATATATATAAATTTGATATATATATTAGATATATATATATATATATATATATATATATATATATATATATATATATATATATATATATATATATATATATATATATATATATATATAGCGCACTTTCCGCGCGCGCGATGATGTCACGTTATCGATGAGAAAATGCATTTTTAGACAATATGATTTGCCTGAGCGGCTAGGAGACACCGTGAGTAGCAAGCGGTACAAAGTGGATAAGAAAAGACAGAAAAAAAAAATATATACAGTATATATATTTTTATTTTTATTTATTTATTTTTTTTTTAATACGTGGGACTTCCCGCGGGCCTGATTTTGGACGCTGGCGGGCCGGATCCGTAGTTTGGGGACCCCTGATTTTGACCAAAGAACCACCATTACATGTTGCGTAGACCACAAGGAAGTATTTTACATTTAGAGAATAATAATAATATGACCCTCTTAATGCGCCTTATAATCCGGTGCCCCTTTTGTATAAAACCAGACCCATTCCTCGGCGGTGTGCCTTATAATCCGGTGCGCCCTATGGTGCAGGAAAATACGGTATATTGCCATTTGTAATAAAAATACTGGGATATCAGTTTTGGTCCATATATCGCCCAGCCCTAGGTACAAGCATGCACAGCTAGAATGTGTCATCAACATGAATTATCACGATATTTAGCATTAAGAAGTCTAAATGGCCAAATGTAATACCGCCTGTATCGCACAACCCTAGTAATGGTGGATCATGGGGCTATATGGTATTCTCGGGTGCTAAAAAGAACAACAATACATACCAAACCAAACCCCATGTCACAAAATCACTGTAAGATTTTGTGAACCATTCCATCCCTACTTCCAAGTCACGGGTGTAGAAACTCGGTTTGAGAGCGGGCTTATTACACAGTCATAGCACATAGAATTACCTGGTTGTGTAATTTCACACTTTGATATTTGAGCAGCCACTCCAGAGACCTGAATAGCGGATATTACTGCCAAGCAGTTAAAAAGTCAGTTTTCCGCTCCCTGTAGTACCCAACTCCTGCAAATGTGTGCCTAAATTGTGTCACAAAGATTAAAATGACGAATCAAGAAAAAACAAATGTCAAAAACTGTTTTTATTTGAACAAAAGAGAAAATAACTTGGGTCCAGACCAATTTTTTTTTTTCAGAACTTCACCAACAGACATAGAAACAGTGCTAGAAATATACAGTCGCGATCAAAAGTTTACATAGACTTGTAAAGAACATAATGTCATGGCTGTCTTGAGTTTCCAATAATTTCTACAACTCTTATTTTTTTGTGATAGAGTGATTGGAGCACATACTTGTTGGTCACAAAAATCATTCATGAAGTTTGGTTCTTTTAAGAATTTATTATGGGTCTACTGAAAATGTGACCAAATCTGCTGGTCCTCCAAACATATTGTTGGGTATTGTGGCCAAACAGCTAAATGTTGTTTCATCTGACATCACATGGACAAATATAAGACCTTCTGGAGGAAAGTTCTGTGGTCAGATAAAACAAAAATCGAGCTGTTTGGCCACAATACCCAGCAATATGTTTGGAGGAGAAAAGGTAAGGCCTTTAATCACAGGAACACCACACCTACAGCCAAGCATGGTGGTGGTAGTATTAAGCTCTGGGCCTGTTTTTCTGCCAATGGAACTGGTGCTTTAAATGGGACAATGAAACATTCTTCAGGACAACCTAAAATCATCAGTCCGGAGGTTGGGTCTTGGGCGCAGTTGGGTGTTTCAACAGGACATTGACCTCAAACACACGTCAAAAGTGGTAAAGGAATGGCTAAATCAGGCTAGAATGAAGGTTTTAGAATGGTCTCTCCAAAGTTCTGACTTAAACAATGCTGAAGAAACAAGTCCATGTCAGAAAACCAACAAATTTAGCTGAACTGCACCAATTTTGTCAAGAGGAGTGGTCAAAAATTCAAGCAGAAGCTTGTGGATGGCTACCAAAAGCGCCTTATTGCAGTGAAACTTGCCAAGGGACATGTAAGCAAATATTAACATTGCTGTACGTATACTTCTGACCCAGCACATTTGCTCACATTTTCAGTAGACCCATAATAAATTCATAATAGAACCAAACTTCATGAATGTTTTTTGTGACCAACAAGTATGTGCTCCAATCACTCTATCACAAAAAAATAAGAGTTGTAGAAACTCAAGACCGCCATGACATTATGTTCTTTACAAGTGTATGTAAACTTTTTTGATCACAACTGTAACATTCTTGGATGAGACAATCATCGGCGGTCACTCGAACGAGTATGACGATCCTCCTGGTAGGGGTGTATCCCTTTATGGAGGATGCCTGTGCGTGACTTTGTTTAACGTGGGGAGACTGGTGCACAGACAGTCACCACACGATCCTTGACAGAATCGGGTCAGGGTCCAGTGGCATGGAGTCCAAGGCGACTTGGGACCCTTTTCAATCACATCCCCGATTCTTACCATCAACACCGGGGTCCCACAGGGATGTGTGTTGAGCCCTTTCCTGTACACACTCTACACCAATGACTGCCCTAGCCACAACACACTTAAAATACTCAGATGACACAGCCATCCTCGCACTCCTCTCCAACAGTCAATCCATCCTGGGCTATCATAAAACAGTCAAACATTTCATAGAGTCATGCACAGCCAGTTATCTGGAAATCAATGCCAACAAAACAGAAGAAATATGGTTCAACCCCCCTCACCTCAGAACCCCATCATCATAAACATACAAACAGTTAAAACAGTTCACACTTTTAAATACCTGGGCGTAACCTTGGACAATAAACTCACTTTTGATCAGCACACCACGGACATTCAAAAAAGAAGTCAACAAAGACTGTCAGCCATCCGAAAACTCAAAGGACTATACGTCATACTTGCCGACCCTCCCGTTTTTAGCGGGAGAATCCCGGTATTCAGCGCCTCTCCCGACAACCTCCCGGCAGAGATTTTCTCCCGACAAACTCCCGGTATTCAGCCGGAGCTGGAGGCCACGCCCCCTCCAGCTCAATGCGGACCTGAGACTGAGTGGGGACAGCCTGTTCTCACGTCCACTTTCCCACAATATAAGCAGCTTGCCTGCCCAATGACGTCATAACATCTAGGGCTTTTAGAGAGTAGAGTGCACAACTGCGCACACAACAAGGAGACGAAGCAGAAGAACGAGGAAATTACAGACATGGCGACGCCGTCGACGAGCAAGATGAAGAAATACGCTTGCAAGTTCCAAAACGAATGGAAACAACAATTTCAGTTCATCCAGGACAGTTCGAAGGGGAAGGTTTATGTTGCCTGTAAATTTGGTAGAACAGACTTCTCCATTGAACACGGTGGCCAAAATGATATACTCATCATGAATGGAGAAGTTAAACAGGACAATACTGCCATCTAATGGATAGCCACCGGAACACTGAATTTCAAGTATTTTTTTTTTTTCTATGTAAATAAAATAAATAAATATATATATATATATATATATATATATATATATATATATATATATATATATATATATATATATATATATATATATATATATATATATATATATAGCTAGAATTCACTGAAAGTCAAGTATTTCATACATATATATATATATATATATATATGAAATATATATGAAATACTCGAGTTGGTGAATTCTAGCTGTAAATAACCACGCCCCCAACCACGCCCCCCGCCCCCCGCCCCCATTATTGACTTTGCTTCAGAGAAGTGTTATAAGTTTACTTCCACAAAGAGGTTTGAAACATAACATTGTCATGAATAAAAAAATTTTTAAGCTTTTTCTACCAAGACTTTTTTTTTTTAAGAAATAAGAAAAGTGAAAATGTGTATATTTTTGTTTATATTTAATTTATTTTTCATATTTATGTTATTTATTTTAATTTTACTTTTATTATATATTGACCGTAATAAATGTGGTATAAATCGTCTGTATTTGTCTTGTGATTTGTCTTACATAATAACAATAGTAATAATATTTTTGACTGACAAAAATTGCCAATAAGAAATTAATGGTATCGGTATCGGTATCGATGAAAATGCAAGAAAAAGTATCGGTATCGTATCGAATCCTAAAAGTGTGGTATCGCCCATCCCTACCCGCCGACCTGTCTGACAAGCCTATAAATGTGTTGGTCATGTATGATGTCTTTTTGTTATTTCTGTTTTGTGATGTGTAATGACTATTGTTTAAATGTACGGTAGTGAAAATGAATTTCCCCAACGGGGACCAATAAATCTAAATTTTCTGCTGCAGCCTTCTTCCGCCATCGCAGCCGTTATGGTAGTTCTTAAATCTACCGTCTTCCGCCTGCTCCGCTGTTGAGGTCTTCACCGTATTCCAGTCAGGTACTAGGC
The DNA here is from genome assembly GCF_033978785.1 of Entelurus aequoreus. Taxonomy (NCBI): domain Eukaryota; kingdom Metazoa; phylum Chordata; class Actinopteri; order Syngnathiformes; family Syngnathidae; genus Entelurus; species Entelurus aequoreus. The sequence goes on along the minus strand of NC_084740.1, from coordinate 8,033,730 downwards.
CTTTGCCAAGGGCCACCTGGGGTAACTGTAGTAAAGGGGTTAACCTCCTAGTGCCCCAAGACCCCATAGAGGAGCCTCCACTGCCGGATACACTTTAACGTCAAGCCCAGGACACAATGAGGATGAGACAATATAAAAGCTCTAACCTGCTATTCTTCAACAATGAAAATAGCCTCTGGCTGCTTGTCAACCTGATATTAACCCGAGTTTGCTTCTTATTCTGTTCTTATTGCTCTTAGCAATACTGATTGATTGTGACCAATTTGTCATGAACATGAATGAACTGTCTTTACCAGCAGACGTAAAGCTGACAGTCATGAATGGCTAAGTGTGCGAAATGTGCGTGGAAGCCAACCCTGGTAGGAATGGCTTTTTCCTGGAACTAATTTGATTAAACGTTTGAGGGTATTTGGAGTATGTGTGCAGGCGTCTTCTGGATTGATTCATTGACCGTAGAAAATCATTAAATCTGTGGATTCTCAATGGCCCGGATTGCGACAAACGTCCGTCTGGAGTGACATAAAAGTGACACTAATTCGGAGAAGACGCTGTGCTTGCGTCAGTTAAGTCAGACCTGCAGCTGACATAGACGCAGGTGGTCCAAAATTGAAAAGATGAAGCTCGCTGGGGTTTCTGACACTCACACTGTTAGTTGAAAACACATCTGAGTCACTGATGAGCAAAGACTTTGGACACTTTTCCTGTTTCTGGAACGCGAGTATATCGCTTTACATTTGTCGGCTGAATATTTGTTTTCTGCAACTTTTGAGACATTCAGTATTAGGGATGGGTATCTTTCAAATTTGATACGGTACCAATTGCCGGTGCTCAATGGTAGCGATGTTCAGTACTTTTGTGTGCCTTTATATGTGTCATTTAATGTTAATTGTTTAATATTTTTCTTATTTACAAACCCCGTTTCCACATGAGTTGGGAAATTGTGTTAGATGTAAATATAAACGGAATACAATGAATTGCAAATCATTTTCAACCCATATTCAGTTGAATATGCTACAAAGACAACATATTTGATGTTCAAACTGATAAACCTTTTTTTGTTGTTGCAAATAATCATTAACTTTAGAATTTGATGCCAGCAACACGTGACAAAGAAGTTGGGAAAGGTGGCAATAAATACTGATAAAGTTGAGGAATGCTCATCAAACACTTATTTGGAACATCCCACAGGTGAACAGGCAAATTGGGAACAGGTGGGTGCCATGATTGGGTATAAAAGTAGATTCCATGAAATGCTCAGTCATTCACAAACAAGGATGGGGCGAGGGTCACCACTTTGTCAACAAATGCGTGAGCAAATTGTTGAACAGTTTAAGAAAAACCTTTCTCAACCAGCTATTGCAAGGAATTTAGGGATTACACCGTCTACGGCCCGTAATATCATCAAAGGATTCAGAGAATCTGGAAAAATAACTGCACGTAAGCAGCTAAGCCCGTGACCTTCGATCCCTCAGGCTGTATTGCATCAACAAGCGACATCAGTGTGTAAAGGATATCACCACATGGGCTCAGGAACACTTCATAAACCCACTGTCAGTAACTACAGTTGGTCGCTACATCTGTAAGTGCAAGTTAAAACTCTCCTATGCAAGGCGAAAACCGTTTATCAACAACACCCAGAAACGCCGTCGGCTTCGCTGGGCCTGAGCTCATCTAAGATGGACTGATACAAAGTGGAAAAGTGTTCTGTGGTCTGACGAGTCCACATTTCAAATTGTTTTTGGAAACTGTGGACGTCGTGTCCTCCGGACCAAAGAGGAAAAGAACCATCCGGATTGTTGTAGGCGCAAAGTTGAAAAGCCAGCATGTGTGATGGTATGGGGGTGTATTAGTGCCCAAGACATGGGTAACTTACACATCTGTGAAGGCGCCATTAATGCTGAAAGGTACATACAGGTTTTGGAGCAACATATGTTGCCATCCAAGCAACGTTACCATGGACGCCCCTGCTTATTTCACCAAGCCACGTGTTACATCAACGTGGCTTCATAGTAAAAGAGTGCGGGTACTAGACTGGCCTGCCTGTAGTCCAGACCTGTCTCCCATTGAAAATGTGTGGCGCATTATGAAACCTAAAATAGCAGAAGGGAGACCCCCGGACTGTTGAACAACTTAAGCTGTACATCAAGCAAGAATGGGAAAGAATTCCACCTGAAAAGCTTTAAAAATGTGTCTCCTCTGTTCCCAAACGTTTACTGAGTGTTGTTAAAAGGAAAGGCCATGTAACACAGTGGTGAACATGCCCTTTCCCAAATACTTTGGCACGTGTTGCAGCCATGAAATTCTAAGTTAAAAATAACGTTTATGAGTTTGAACATCAAATATGTTGTCCTTGTAGTGCATTCAACTGAATATGGGTTGAAAAGGATTTGCAAATCATTGTATTCCGTTTATATTTACATCTAACACAATTTCCCAACTCGTATGGAAACGGGGTTTGTACATTTAACACTGGGCTTACGATAACTGTGCTGTCCAAATGTTATAACGTGTGTTCTTACACCTTTGTGTCTCATTTGCAAATACAATACTGAATTATATACCGTATTTCCGGACTATAAGGCGCACTTAAAATCCTTTTTTTTTTCCTCAAAACTCTACAGTGCGCCTTATAACCCAATGCACCTAATGTACGGAATAATTCTGGTTTTGCTTACCGACCTCGAAGCTATTTTATTTGGTACATGGTGTAATGATAAGCGTGACCAGTAGATGGCAGTCACACATAAGAGATACATGTAGACTGCAATATGTAAGCAACACCAACATTTTATATGTTCCATTGAAAATATAGAACATTACACACGGCGCTCAAAAATCCATCAAAATGTTTTAGTACGCCTTTGGTAAGCTATGAAGCCACACCGCTTGATGGATTGTACTGTGCTTCAACGTACGAGTATTATTATGGGGTGTGTATAAGGTAAGACATATTATTTGGAGTTTTGCATCACATTTCCACGTGTTGCATTCTGTCTGAGGCTCTACTTTCTTGTCAGAGTGGGTCAACTACTGTGTGAGTGTATCAACGTGGAGTCGACCCATCCATGTGCAACCTGAGCTGTGAGCCAAATAACGTCCGTTTACAAGCCACCTGGACCATTTGGCTGCATTCCAGTTCCATGCGGCACTCACCAACCACTGTCTCCTATCAGTCCTAATGTTGTCCATGCATTTCATTGGAAGGTCTGGTTTGACAACATGCAACGACCTCACCACGGTGTGTTCGTGTACTATATTGTTAACTGTGTATTGGAAAGAGAGACACGGGAACGGCGTTCTGGGTGGCCCGAAGCGATAGTTTTTGAGGACTGAGCTACATAGTGGGGAACGTCTAATAAAGTAAAGTAACCTACTACTTTGTTATTACAATGACATTGCCGTGCCATCAGGTGATCAACATAAAAGGAACGGACGCATTTTGGCTTAAAAAACTTAACGATAAAGGTGAAGTTATAACACAACCGGAAGAGGTGCTTTAAGACATGGCTAAATTAGGAGCCTTTGTTTGTTTACTTACTACTTAAAGACAACTTGTCTAGTATGATCACTATTTTATATAAGGACAAACTTGTAAGAAGAAACATATGTTTAATGTACCCTAATATTTTTTTGTTAAAATAAAGCCAATAATGACATTTTTTGTGGTCCCCTTTATTTAGAAAAGTACTGAAATACTTTTGGTACCGGTACCGGTACCAAAATATTGGTATCGGGACAACACTAATCCCAAGTATTTCATAAGAAATAGTGAATTTGGAGCTTTAATAAATGAATACAGCGTTTTAAAAGCATACACAATCTGTGTAAATATATTAGTCTGTGGTTAAAAGGACTTGAAAGGACTCAAAACTCAAAATGCAGGACTTGGGACTTGACTTGAGACTTCCAGTCTTGACTTTGAACTTGACTCGGGACTTGCCTGTCTTGACTCGATACTTGAGGGCAAAGACTTGAGACTTACTTATGACTTGGTCCCACCTCTGCCCTTTGGTGTTGCATGTTCATGCGCGGGTCTGCTTAACTGTTTTCGGAATTCCACGCAACCTTTCTATGTTTGGCTGTTAAAGAGACGGAACATCAGCATCTTTCTTCATCCAAGATGAGACGGTCAAGAATGAAGCTTACATGAAGGTTTAAAACAACTCCAAGGTCTTATATGTACAGGGCATCATTGTGATGCACATTACAGCGAGCTGCTAGTTCAATTTCAATCCGGGGCCCTGCGGTGACATTGCTGCCAACAGGCGCGGACTACTGAATCCGACGTTTAAAAGGCAATTTGGTGTGCCTCTGATAGCATCTGATATGTTTTTTTTCCTTCTACAAGGAACCTAGTGAACTAAGATAATAATGGTTTGTACTGCTGAATGCTCTATACCAGGGGTGTCAAACTCATTTTAGTTTAGGGGCCACGTGGAGCAAAATCTACTCCCAAGTGGGCCAAACTGATACAATCATGGCATGATAACCTAAAAATAACAACAACTTCAGATTGTTTTCTTTGTTTAAAAATATTCTGAAAATGTACAAATCATAATGTTTTTTTTACACTTACATGTTGCGGTTAATAGTATTCTATCTTCGTTGGTCATTACTTATACGTTCTGAATAAAGGATGTGATCATGTTCATCGGTCAAATAGGTGGAATTGAGTCTGGCAAAGTTTTAAAAACCTCTAATTGGTGTTATTTTTAATCTATCAAGATAAAGAAAATAACATCAAAATCAAATTACAGGATGTTATTTATGTAGTTTACTCATTTTCCTCAACTGTTGAACTAACATCATGTGGTTTATTCTGTACATACAGTATGTAGCATCATCTACAAATATACAAATAATTGCTATAGTGACATCCAGTGGACATGTTTAGAACAGCAGTTTCTTTCATTCAAAATTTCAGCTCATTTTTATACTTAGCAAACTCATCCCCCGGGCCGGGTAAACCGTGTTCGTGGGCCTGATCCGGCCCGCGGGCCGTATGTTTGACACCCCTGCTCTATACGGTACGTAAAGCTTTTAGGTTGCAGGATTAAATTGTATACAACATTCATTGCCCACAACATTTGATACACAACTAGGGTTGTACGGTATAGTACGACGATACTAATGAATCATATTCGGTTCTATACCGCCTCTAAACCGTCGTCGTCACGTCATGACATTGCTGGTTTTACGAGCAGAGGAGCATGTTCGGCAGCGCACGATCACGGAGTACTTACAAGCAGACACAGTGTGTAGACAGAAAAGGGAGAACGGACCCATTTTGGCTCAAAAACTAACAAAGGTGAAGTTATAACACTGAAACGCCCTCGGGAAGAGGTGCTTTAAGACATGGCTAGCTAGCTAGCGGCTAAAGTCCATCCGCAGTCGGCAGTGTTTTAGCTACTTCTAAATCACTAATCCTGGTCTCCATGGCGACACATAAAGTACGTCTCTTACAAGTATCATCCCTGCAGGACGAGGAATAGCTAAATATGCTTCACTACACACCGTAGCTCACCGGCGTCAAAAATGTAAACAAATGACATTGGTGGATCTACACCTAACACCCACTGTAATGATACCAAGTACAAGAGCGTATTTAGTCGATATTACTAGGATTAAATCGATATTTTTTGCCATCACATCTTCTTTTGTTTAAAAAAAATGTATATTATGTTTATAAACTCGGGAAATATGTCCCTGGACACATGAGGACTTTGAATATGACCAATGTATGATCCTGTAACGACTTGGTATCGGATTGATACCCAAATTTGTGGTATCGTCCAAATCTAATGTAAAGCATCCAAACAACAGAAGAATAAGTGATTATTACATTTTAACAAAAGTGCAGATAGAACACGTTGAAAGCGAAAGTAAGCAGATATTAACAGAAAATGAACAAGTAGATTAATAATTAATTTTCTACCACTTGTCTTTAGTAATTTTGACAAAATAATAAAATGGTAAATGACACAATATGTTACTGCATACATCAGCAGACTAAATTAGGAGCCTTTGTTTGCTTACTTACTACTAAAAGACAAGTTGTCTACTTTATTTAGGGACAAACTTGCAATAAGAAACATATGTTAAATGTACCCTAAGATTTTTTAATCAAATAAAGCCAATAATGCAATGTTTTGTGGTCCCCTTTATTTAGAAACGTATCGAAATACATTTTGGCACCGGTACCAAAATATTGGTCTAGGGACAACACTAGCACCTACCAATGGTTGCATTGTTGTCATGTGAAAAAGTTTGACCTCTTAAATGAATTAATTCTAATATCCTTCTTGCTATTCCGATACGTCATTAAAAATCTGTCAGATTTGAGCCTGTGCCTATTGAAGTAAAAACGAAAGTAGCAAAATGCGTTCACTGACCACAATACCAAAAAGCCATAGAGTGGCAGAACTCTGTCATTCTTACTGCATCTTCTCCCTGCCTCACCCGTCTTTATTGCACAGGGGTTTTATGCCCCAAGGGTTCCTACAGCTGTGCATGCTAACTATTCTGCTTCAAAACCACTCGGCGTCGAACCCTCAACCCGTATTTGACATTCACCGCGTTACTACAATCTTCTGGAGGTTGGCCCATTTCAGACCCAGTCATGCCTTACTCCTTTCCTAGATCTATTGTAAACGTGGAAATGTCATTCCAAATGGATATAATCTGATCACACTTCTGACACCCTTTGTTGCAGAACTCTGATTAGTAGTCATAGCACATTTCGTCAGACTGACGGTCTCTTCTGAAGACGGTCAAGTTCCCCATCCATCTCCAGGGATCAATCATGCATACAAAGGACACCTGACAATTGTGCGCCTCTCAGTTATTGCCTCGCTAAAGACACCATTTTTCACATAATTCTAAGTCATAGCCAACACAAGTCTGAACCCAGGTCTGTTTCTTTGAAAAGCCCGCAGACTGATCTCTGCACCGCTCTACCTCACCGATCTGGAGGTAGGCACTCCGGTCCTCCTAGAGACTTAACGAATTTCCGGGATCTGTGGCGCAAATGAAATGTTCTTTCCAACTCGGCATGCTTTGCATGTCCTCATAAATACGATTCCACCTCGTTCTGACGCAGTTTGTCACGGAATCCTTGTCCTTACCTTAAATTCACATTACCAGTCCCTTTTCTGTGTGCATACAGGTACAATCGTGGTAAAGAATCAATCAATCAATCAATGTTTATTTATATAGCCCTAAATCACAAGTGTCTCAAAGGGCTGCACAAGCCACGACATCCTCGGTTCAGATCCCACATCAGGGCAAGGAACAACCCAACCCAGTGGGATGACCTATGAGAAACCTTGGAGAGGACCGCAGATGCGGGTGACCCCCCCACCCCCAGGGCAACCGGTGCAATGGACGTCGAGTGGTTATAGCATAATATTGTGAAAGTCCAGTCCATAGTGGATCTAACATAATAGTGAGAGTCCAGTCCATAGTGGATCTAACATAATAGTGTGAGAGTCTAGTCCATAGTGGATCTAACATGATAGTGAAAGTCCAGTCCATAGTGGATCTAACATAATAGTGTGAGAGTCCAGTCCATAGTGGATCTAACATAATAGTGAGAGTCCAGTCCATAGTAGATCTAACATAATATTGTGAAAGTCCAGTCCATAGTGGATCTAACATAATAGTGAGAGTCCAGTCCATAGTGGGTCTAACATAATATTGTGAAAGTCCAGTCCATAGTGGATCTAACATAATAGTGAGAGTCCAGGCCATAGTGGATCTAACATAATAGTGTGAGAGTCCAGTTCATAGTGGATCTAACATAATATTGTGAGAGTCCAGTCCATAGTGGATCTAACATAATATTGTGAGAGTGCAGTCCATAGTGGATCTAACATAATAGTGTGAGAGTCCAGTCCATAGTGGATCTAACATAATATTGTGAGAGTCCAGTCCATAGTGGATCTAACATAATATTGTGAGAGTCCAGTCCATAGTGGATCTAACATAATATTGTGAGAGTCCAGTCCATAGTGGATCTAACATAATAGTGTGAGAGTCCAGTCCATAGTGGATCTAACATAATATTGCGAGAGTCCAGTCCATAGTGGATATAACATAATATTGTGAGAGTCCAGTCCATAGTGGATCTAACATAATATTGTGAGAGTCCAGTCCACAGTGGATCTAACATAATATTGTGAGAGTGCAGTCCATAGTGGATCTAACATAATATTGTGAAAGTCCAGTCCATAGTGGATCTAACATAATAGTGTGAGAGTCCAGTTCATTGTGGATCTAACATGATATTGTGAAAGTCCAGTCCATAGTGGATCTAACATAATAGTGAGAGTCCAGTCCATAGTGGATCTAACATAATAGTGTGAGAGTCCAGTCCATAGTGGATCTAACATAATAGTGAGAGTCCAGTCCATAGTAGATCTAACATAATATTGTGAAAGTCCAGTCCATAGTGGATCTAACATAATAGTGAGAGTCCAGTCCATAGTGGGTCTAACATAATATTGTGAAAGTCCAGTCCATAGTGGATCTAACATAATAGTGAGAGTCCAGGCCATAGTGGATCTAACATAATAGTGTGAGAGTCCAGTTCATAGTGGATCTAACATAATAGTGAGTGTCCAGGCCATAGTGGATCTAACATAATAGTGTGAGAGTCCAGTTCATAGTGGATCTAACATAATATTGTGAGAGTCCAGTCCATAGTGGATCTAACATAATATAGTGGATCTAACATAATAGTGTGAGAGTCCAGTCCATAGTGGATCTAACATAATATTGTGAGAGTCCAGTCCATAGTGGATCTAACATAATATTGTGAGAGTGCAGTCCATAGTGGATCTAACATAATATTGTGAGAGTCCAGTCCATAGTGGATCTAGCATAATAGTGAGAGTCCAGTCCATAGTGGATCTAACATAATAGTGAGAGTCCAGTCCATAGTGGGGCCAGCAGGAGACCAATCCTGAGCAGAGACAGGTCAGCATTTTTTGTGATACAGTGATTGGAGCACATACTTGTTGGTCACAAAAAATGTTAATGAAGTTTGGTTATTTTATAAATTTATTATAATATAAATGTATTAATGTATATTATTATTATCTGCTGGTATGTCATATACGGTTCACCGATCCCAATTGTCTTATTTCCAATTAAAAGATAGGCACACCATGGGTGGCCTTACATCTTTAATTCGACTTCCTACACAGTTTGTTACAGAACTCTGAGGAGTCGTAATCTCAACCTAAATTTGAACCGAAGTCTATTGGGATAAAAAAAACTCTAGCTAGAGTCACCAACTACTGTCATCACTTCTTCTTACTTCTGACTAGTGTTGTCCCGATACCAATATTTTAGTACCGGTACCAGTACCAAAATGTATTTCGATACTTTCCGGTACTTTTCTAAACAAAGGGGACCACAAACAATGTCATTATTGGCTTTATTTTAACAAAAAATCTTAGGGTACGTTAAACATATGTTTATTATTGCAATTTAGTCCTTAAATAAAATAGTGAACATACAAGACAACTTGTCTTTTAGTAGTAAGTAAACAAACAAAGGTTCCTAATTTGTCTGCTGACATATGCAGCAACATATTGTGTCATTTCTTATTCTGTTTTGTCAAAATTATGAGGGACAAGCTGTAAAAATTGATTATTAATCCATTTGTTCATTTACTGTTAATATCTGCTTATTTTCCGTTTCAACATGTTCTATCTACACTTCTGTTAAAATGTAATAATCACTTATTCTTCTGTTGTTTGGATGCTTTAAATTAGTTTTGGATGATACCACAAATTTAGGTATCGATCCCACACCGAGCCGTTACAGGATCATACATTGGTCATATTCAAAGTCCTCATGTGCCCAGGAACGCATTTCCTGAGTTTATAAACATAACATTAATTTTTTTAAAAGGAAAAAAGATTTTGTGACGGTAAAAAATATTGATGTAATCATAGTAGTATTGACTAGATACACTATTGTACTTGGTATCATTACAGTGGATGTTAGGTGTAGACCTACCCATGGCATTTGTTTACATTTTGAGTGCTAGCTTGCTGTTAGCGGTGAGCTATCGTATCCTCCTCCGGTGTGTAGTCAAGCATGTTTAGCTATTCCTCGTCCTGCTACTTGTAAGAAACGTACTTTATTCGTCGCCATGGAGGCGAGGATTAGTGATATAGAAGTAGCTAGCCATGTCTTAAAGCACCTCTTCCTGAGGGCGTTTTAGTGTTATAACTTCACCTTTATCGTCAGTTTTTAGGCCAAAATGCGTCCGTTCTCCCTTTTCTGTCTACACGCTGTGTCTGCTTGTAAGTACTCCGTGCGTGTGCGCTGTCGAACAATGCAAAACCAGCAATGTCACGCCGTCCTTTTCAAACAGAGTGTAGTATCGTTTTTGATTCATTAGTACAGCGATACCATACCGGTACCGGTATACCGTACAACCCGACTTCTGACTAAATACTTTTGTTTATAAAATAAAATGTTGGTCCAGTGCACATTATCTATCTTCACCAGGCTGCAGAAAAATACATTTTTGCTATTTTACTCCTTCATATAACTTAATTAGGCATCTAAATTTGTCGGATTAGCTTTTGATCAAGTTTTGGGGGGCTTACTCATTCGTTCCTGATCAAAGCGAGTCCTCCGCCAGAGAGCAGGCGGGTGACATTGACTTACATGAGATGCGATCAGACCCAAAACTTCCTGGCTGGAATAAAAACAGCGGCGGCGGGTCGCCAGTGCACCTGCCTGTCAAGACGCATCCAAGCGCGCCATATTGTCTGGCACCGAAAAACAACATGGAGTCGACGTCAGCCGGTTGAAGGTCAGCTGTGCATCACGCTCGTATAAGCAGCGTGGAGATGTGAAACTATGTGAAGGCTTCACGGTTTTTGTTGCGGCCTCAGTTGACTGTTGAGCAGTGAGACTGTCAAAACCTGCGGGGCAAAGTGAGGATTTAGGAGCAGATGCATATTTAAAAATGTTATGTTAAATATGTTAAATATACCCTTTCAGTGGCCTAGTGTTTAGAGTGTCCGCTCTGAGATCGGTAGGTTGTGAGTTCAAACCCCGGCCGAGTCATACCAAAGACTATAAAAATGGGACCCGTTACCTCCCTGCTTGGCACTCAGCATCAAGGGTTGGAATTGGGGGTTAAATCACCAAAAATTATTCCCGGGCGTGGCCACCGCTGCTGCTCACTGCTCCCCTCACCTCCCAGGGGGTGATCAAAGGTGATGGGTCAAATGCAGAGAATATTTTTGCCACACCTAGTGTGTGTGTGACAATCATTGGTACTTTAACTTTAACTTTTAACTAGGGATGTCCGATAATATCGGACTATAATTATCGGTATCGGTTTCAAAATTATCGGTATCGGTTTCAAAAAGTAACATTTATGACTTTTTAAAACGCCGCTGTGTACACCAACATAGGGAAGTACAGAGCGCCAATCACATAATATCTACGGCTTTTCACACACACAAGTGAATGCAATGCATACTTGGTCAACAGCCACAGAGGGTGGCCGTATAAACAACTTCAACACTGTTACAAATATGCGCCACACTGTGAACCCACACCAAACAAGAATGACAAACACATTTCGGGAGAACATCCGCACCGTAACACAACATAAACACAACAGAACAAATACCCAGAAACCCTTGCAGTACTAACTCTTCCGGGACGCTACAATATACACCCCCCGCTACCTCCACCTCAATGGAATATCGGATATCGGCAAAAAAGCCATTATCGGACATCTCTACTTTTAACTTAATCTGACAGATTTCTCTTCCATGTCACCTACATTAACTAAGTAGTCTTTGAAATTGGTTGACCAGCCAGGACACCCCTTTTATGTTGGAGCTCGTTTCCATGCACTAAATTAGTCTGATTCCTCAAATAGTCTGTTTTTTTTGTATTTACACACCTACATGTGAAGTCTCGGTGTTAATGTTTTTTTCCTAAATGTACCGTCATTTTTGAACGATAAGGCGCACTTAAAATCCTTTCATTTTCTCAAAACTCGACAGTGCGCCTTATAACCCGTGCGCCTAATGTACGGAATAATTCTGGTTGTGCTTACCGACCTCGAAGCTATTTTATTTGGCACATGGTGAAGTGATAAGTGTGACCAGTAGATGGCAGTCACACATAAGAGATATGTATGACTGCGATATGACTCAAGTAAACAACACCAAAATTGTATATGTTCCATTGAAAATATGGAACACTACACACGACGCTAAAAAATATATCAAAATGTTTTAGTACGACTTTGGTAAGCTATGAAGCCACACCGCTTGATGGATTGTACTGTGCTTCAACATAGGAGTATTATTACGGTGTGTGTATAAGGTGAGACAAATTATCTGGCGTTTAGTTTTGCAATATTATGCAAAAGCAACTTTTCTTACCTTCTGGTATCTGCTGATCTGTATTTGGGATCTGCATGAATCCAGAAAACTTGCGCGCAACCGATAACATTTGTCGATAAGCTTCGTTCTTTTCCTCTATCTTCTTGTTATGGGACATTCATCCTCCGTTGTTGCCATTTCTAATATAAAGTAGTGTAAAGTTCTTACTTATATCTGTCAGTAAACTCGCCATGAAAGCGCTAAAACATACCGGTGTAGTGAGTTTACATTATTCACCCGAGGAACTTTAGTTATTAGAGAGTTCCGGTCGGACGGTTTTTCACGGGACACATTTCCGGCGTTGTTGTTGCACTAGTGAGCCACGGATGAGGAGATGCTGCTCCGTTATTGATTGAAGTAAAGTCTGAATGTCATTAAAACAGTTAGCGCCATCTTTTGACACTTCTTCCACTCCCGTCCTTGCACGCTACACCGCTACAACAAAGATGACGGGGAGAAGACGCTGGCGAAGATGAGCCACGTAAATAAGACCGCCCACAAAACGGCGCATCCGGAAGCGGCTTGAAGATGGTCTGTAAAACATCATCTATGCAACATTTTGACCAAAGAACCACCATTACATGTTATGTAGACCACAAGGAAGTCTTTTACATTTAGAAAAAAATAATAATAATATGACCCCTTTAATGCGCCCTAGAATCTGGTGCGGCTTAAATATGAAAAGGGATCGAACATAGACCATTCATCAGGTTTGTGCCTTATAATCCGGTGCGCCCTACGGTCCGGAAAATACGGTAGTAACCTTCGCATGCAGTTGCAAATCCAATACATTAAATAGCAGTAGTGTATAGACTACCATGTGTTCGCGTATTCAGAAGTAGAGTTTGAATGGGCCAGTCTTTTCTTTTGTTGGGTTTTACAAAGTGTTTATGCTGTAAGTAAGTATTCTACACTGGTTGATTGTAACGTGCATCTTGGTTGTAGTTTTCAATACCAAATTCAAAGGTGTTAAAATCGCCATGTAAAATCGCTAATGGTAGTCTGTAGCATGCCTATGGCAAATCCAATATAAATAGGTCGGACATTTTGAAAAGTGGAGCCTTGCTATACTTTTTCTTGCTTTGTTTGCAGAAAGTGCATTGCTGGCAGTAAGTCGGGCCCGTTTCCAGGGTTGGACTCCGCCAAGGCTGCCCTTTGTCACCGATTCTGTTCATAACATTTATGGACATAATTTCTAGGCGCAGTCAAGGCGTTGAGGGGATCCGGTTTTGTGGCTGCAGGATTAGGTCTCTGCTTTTTGCAGATGATGTGGTCCTGATGGCTTCATCTGGCCAGGATCTTCAGCTCTCACTGGATCGGTTCGCTGTATCGATCCGTTGTGGTGAAGAAGGAGCTGAGCCGGAAGGCAAAGCTCTCAATTTACCGGTCGATCTACGTTCCCATCCTCACCTATGGTCATGAGCTTTGGGTTATGACCGAAAGGACAAGATCACGGGTACAAGCGGCCGAAATGAAATTATTTTTTAAATTTAATCAGGGATAGCAGATCCATTCTATGTGTCATACTTGATCATTTCACGATATTGCCATGTTTTTGCTGAAAGAATTTAGTAGGGAACATCGACGATAAAGTTCACAACTTTTGGTCGCTGATAAAAAAAAAAGCCTTGCCCCTACCGGAAGTAGCGTGACGTCACAAGCTGGAGTGCTGCTGGCATTTCCCCATTGTTTACACCAGCAGCGAGAGAGATTCGGACCGAGAAAGCGACGATTACCCCATTAATTTGAGCCAGGATGAAAGAGTCGTGGATGAGGAAAGTGAGAGTGAAGGACTATAGTGCAGTGCAGGACGTATCTTTTTTCGCTCTGACCGTAACTTAGGTACAAGGGCTCATTGGATTCCACACTTTCTCCTTTTTCTATTGTGGATCACGGATTTGTATTTTAAACCATCTCGGATACTATATCCTCTTGAAAATGAGAGTCGAGGACGCGAAATGGACATTCACAGTGACTTTTATCCCCACGACAATACATCGGCGAAACACTTTAGCTACGGAGCTAACGTGATAGCATCGGGCTTAAATGCAGATAGAAACAAAATAAATAAACCCCTGACTAGAAGGATAGACAGAAAATCAACAATACTATTAAACCATGGACATGTAACTACACGGTTAATGCTTTCCAGCCTGGCAAAGCTTAACAATGCTGCTGCTAACGACGCCATTGAAGCTAACTTAGCTACGGGACCTCGACAGAGCTATGCTAAAAACATTAGCTCTCCACCTACGCCATCTCTCATCTGCTCATCACGACCCGTGCTCACCTATGTCCAGCGATCGACGGCGCGACGAAGGACTTCACCCGATCACCGATGCGGTCGGCGGCCCGGAGACGGAGGAAGTCAAGGTGAGGTCGGCGGCTAGCGCGTCTGCTATCCATCTCAAAGTCCTCCTGGTTGTGTTGCTGTAGTCCGCCGCTAATACACCGATCCCACCTACAACTTTCTTCTTTGCAGTCTTCATTGTTCATTAAACAAATTGCAAAAGATTCACCAACACAGATGTCCAGAATACTGTGGAATTTTGCGATGAAAACAGAGCTGTTTGCATTGGGACACAATGGTGTGCCAATACTTCCGTTCACTCCGTGACGTCACGCGCATACGTCATCATACATAGACGTTTTCAACCGGAAGTTTAGGGGGAAATTTAAAATTGCACTTTACAAGTTAACCCGGCCGTATTGGCATGTGTTGCAATGTTAAGATTTCATCATTGATATATAAACTATCAGACGGCGTGGTCGGTAGTAGTGGCTTTCAGTAGGCCCTTTAATGCGGTGCGCCTTTTGTATGAAAATAACACGAGGAGCGCATTTAAAAGAAAAAAATAAATCATTCTGACAGGTTCTGCATACATGTGTTTCAGTCGTACTACGTCTTTGACACTCTGCTGTGCATCTTTATTTACAGCTGTGAACCTTAATCACAGATCAAAACTGTAGGGGGAGTCTCGGGGCGATGCACTGTTGTTCCCCCACTGCTATTTTCAAGAGTGACCATTATCTACCCAAATGTGCCCGCCTTGCTGCTTCTTTGAAAAGTGATTATCTCCTCAAAGACAAACACGGCATGTCCCTTTCGAAGCCGCCCGGGCTCGCATTTATTGACATCACTGCTACCGCTGCTGCTTTGATGAGATCAGATCATTACAAGCGAGCTATTCCGACTATCCGGAGACGTGTGACAGATGACGGCTGAAAATTGCCGCCACGCGCCGGGTGTCTTTTTTATTGACTGGAAGGTTCTCATTTGTGGTGGCAGGGATTGATAAAACATGTCAGATTGCTTCCTGGATATCAGGGGCCGTACTTATCAAGCTTCTTAGAATTACTCCTAAGAAGTCTGCTAAGAGTTGACTTAAGAGTAAATAAATTCTTCGCTGAAAGCTGCACTTAAAAGTTAGTTATCAAGCGTCTTACTCACACTTTCAGCGAAGTGTAGGACTGAATCTTAAGTGTCACACTCAGAGCTGAATTACAACATTATTATGTGCCGTAAACGGAATTTTAGGTGACGTCATTTCTGTGTCCATAGAAATGACCAATCACGGAAGGGAATCCGTTGTCTAAGAATAAAGAAATATCTTGGAAATATTTAATTAGACAATGGGAGTGTATATTTGGACAATAAACTACAAAATAATACAAAACAAACTAGTCCCCGCCGGCACTCACGCTACCGCTCCCTCTCTTCTCTCGCCCACACACTCACTGACGTCACTCACCTCACGGCCACACACATACGCTACTCTCATAACATTTTCTTTCCAATTCATTAATTAGGCAACTAATTTGAAACTGGTGTGGGTGGCTCTATATATACTAGCCCACTGCAGACACATGCAGAAATCAACAAGGAATCGAAAAGTATTAAATCTGTGACAAAAATAATATCCGCTCTGTCTAAACGATACCGTTTGATCAGCTGCTCGTCATCAAAAAAACAAAAACATTGTTCCGTTCCCTGAACGTTCGCGCACGTCTCTCTCGCCTCAGTGCCATCCCCTGCTGGCAACTCCTAACCACTTAAGACACCTCTGAAGGTCTCTTAAATATCGTGGAGAGTAGGAGTGATTCTTAGACTTAAGAACGTTGATAAAAAGCTTTTATTCTTAAGTTTGAGAGTAGGACTACAGATGTTTATTGGGAAGAACGCCGGGCTGACCCCGGAAGGGATGCATGTATCATATTACTCAGCAGATGTTTGATTGTGTTGTGATCTCACAGTTCCTTTTTCTGCATCACACCTTTTGTTGTGGGGTTTACTCCTAAATGGACCTCCCAATTCAGCCCTCCTGAAGGCCACGTTGCACAGTGAGGAGTTTTATATCCAATAAAGTACATTCAACTGCTTCATTTTATCTGTTTTACTGGAGCTATTGGTGTCGATTGAATGTCAGGGTCAGTACTTCAGTTGGTGTTTCACAAACATGGTCAAGCACTTTCTGGTAGCAGATTGGTAATATCCTTCCTTTTGGTAATTTACGTTGTGATAAGATACTGAACCTGAACTATTTGGAAAACAACATTACATTAGTCAGGCTGGTTCGAAACAAATGCTTGATCTGTTGGTAGAATGGTGATGGCAATGGTATTGTGCATGCGGGTGGGTGGGTGTGTTCTTGTATTTCTACCCTTTTTGAGACATCAACAAGGAAAAGTACATTCCATATGTGAACAAGTTAGGACAAAAATAATGGTCCCAATACAGAAAACCAATGCATCTAATAGAGAATGTGGTGGTGCAGGTGGTGAAATCTATCAAAATGAGGGTGGTCCCAAAAAAAGGGATTTTTCAAATTGACTGTGTGTCGGTTTTAAAAGTATCCCCCTCTGTTCAACATATGAAATAACAAGTGTGTGTAAAAAATTGAAATGCGCCCCCTTTGGCCAAAATATATATATTTTTTAAACAAATTATGTATAGAGAGACACACTGTAATAACTTGAATTTAATAATGAAGATTAAAGACCAATTACAAACAAAAAATAAAAAAAATAACTACAAGCAGTCTTTTTCTCACAATGTGTCGACTTTTTTCTCATAAAATTTGGAGCAATTTCTCATATTCTTTCGGTGTCTGTAATACTGGAATATTTTCTCGTACAATTATTACTTTTTTATGTAAAATTTTTACTTTTTACTGCAAAATGGTGACATTTGTCATATAATATTCTGACTTTTATCACAATAATGCCAATGTTATGGTTGTTCTTGTAAAATAGTGACATTTTTGGAGTAAAATGATGACTTTCTCATAATTTTGCCAAGTAAAATTCCAATTATTATTATAATATTGCCAAATCTATGACTTTTGTCGAGTAAAATGACAACTCTTTTCATAAAATTGCCAACATTTTTAGCTTTTCCTGTAAAATTGCGACTCTCATTGAGTAAAATTCCAACTTTTATCATAATATTGCACAAATGTTGAGTTTTTCTTGTAAAATTTTGACTTGCGTTGAGTAAAATTACGACTTTTGTTAAAATACTGCCAAAATTCTAAGTTTTTCTTGTGAAATTGTCACCTTTTTCTTGTGAAATTGCAACTAATTTTTCAGAACAAGCTTTCTTATATTTGTATGGTATGTATTGGTTATTAATGTTGTAAATACAAATCTTTATATATCTAGAAAGGGTGGTCCTAAAGAAGTAGGCATTTTTCGGATGTTTCAAGAAGGTATAAAATACAAAAATGTGTGTGAATGTGAGTGTGTGTGTTCGTGTATTTGCAACCTTCTTGAGACATCAACAAGGAAAAGTAGCTTCCATATGAGGACCGGTGAACAAGTCAGGACTGAAATTATGGTCCCAATACAGAAAACCATTGCATCTAATAGAGAATGTCTCATTTGCACCCCTGGTGGTGAAATCCATCAAAATGAGGGTGGTCCCAAAAAGGAGGGATTTTACAAATTGACTGTGTGTCTGTTTTAAAAGTGCTCCTCCTCTGGTCAACATATGAAATAGCAAGTGTGTGTAGGAAATTGAAATGCGCCCCCTTTGGCCAAAATTAATAATAATAATAATACTATTTATGTATATACACTGTAATAACTTGAAGTAAATAATGAAGATTAAAAACCAATTACAAACAAAAAATTCAAAATGAACTAAAAGCAGTCTTTCTCTCACAATGTGTCGACTTTTTTCTTATAAAATTGGGAACAATTTCTCATATTCTTTCGGTTTCTGTAATATTGCAATATTTTCTTGTAAAATTATTACTTTTTAATGTAAAATTATTACTTTTTAATGTAAAATTATTACTTTTTACTGCAAAATGGTGACATTTGTCATATACAATTCTGACTTTTCACAATATTGCCAATTTGTTGTTCTTCTTGTAAAATAGTGACATTTAAAAAATATATATATATATGACTGTTGATTGCCAAGTAAATTTCCAATTATTATTATAATATTGCCAACATTTGTAGTTTTTCTTATAAAATTGTGACTTTTGCCGAGTAAAATTATGACTACTTTCATAAATTCCAACATTTTTACCTTTTCCTGTAAAATTGCGTCTGTTATTGAGTAAAATTCCAACTTTTATCATAACATTGCACAAATGTTCAGTTTTTCTTGTAAAATTTTGACTTGTGTTGAGTAAAATTACGACTTTTGTTGTAAATTTCCACTAATTTTTCACAACAAGCTGTTTATATTTGCATAGTATGTATATATTATTAATGTTGTAAATACAAATCTTTATATATCTAGAAAGGGTGGTCTTAAATAAGTATGCATTTTTCAGAGGTCTCAGGCAACAAATACAAGAATGTGTGTGTGTGTGTGTGTACGTGTGTGTTTGTTCTTGTATTTCTACCCTTCTTGAGACATCAACAAGGAAAAGTACTTTCCATATGTGAACAAGTTAGGACCAAAATCATGGTCCCATTACGGACAACCATTGCATCTAATAGAGAATGTCTCATTTGCACCCCTGCTGGTGAAATCTATCAAAAAGGAGGGATTTCTCAAATTGACTGTGTGTCGGTTTTAAAAGTGCTCCCCCTCTGGTCAACATATGAAATAACAAGTGTGTGTAAGACATTGAAATGCGCCCCCTTTGGCCAAAATGTATCTAAAAAAATAAATAATTATGTACATAGAGACACACTGTAATAACTTGAAGTAAATAACGAAGCTTAATAACCAATTACAAACAAAAAATTCAGAATTAACTCAAAGCAGTCTTTTTCTCACAATGTGTCGACTTTTGTCTTATAAAATTAGGAACAATTTCTCATATTCTTTCGGTTTCTGTAATATTGTAATATTTTCTTGTAAAATTATTACTTTCTTATGTAAAATTATTACTTTTTACTGCAAAATGGTGAAATTGGTAAAATACAATTCAGACTTTTCACAATATTGCCAATTTTTTTTTTGTTCTTGTAAAAAAGTGAATTTTTTTAACAAAAAATTATGACTTTTGTCTTAATTTTGCCAAGTAAAATTCCAATTATTATTATAATATGGCCAAAATTTGTAGTTTTTCTTATAAAATTGTGACTTTTGTCGAGTAAAATTACGACTCTTTTCATAAAATTGCCAACATTTTTAGCTTTTTTTTGTAAAATTGCGACTGTTATTGAGTAAAATTCCAACTTTTATCATAACATTGCACAAATGTTCAGTTTTTCTTGTAAAATTTTGACTTGCGTTGAGTAAAATTACGACTTTTGCTATAATACTGCCAAAATTAAACGTTTTTCTTGTGCAATTGTGACCTTTTTCTTGGGAATTTCCAAGTCATTTTTCACAACATGCTTTTTTATATTTGCATAGTATGTATATATTATTAATGTTGTAAATACAAATCTTTATATATCTAGAAAGGGTGGTTCTAAAGAGGTAGACATTTTTTGGAGGTCTCAAGAAGGTCACAAATACAAGAATGTGTGTGTGTGTGTGTGTGTGTGTGTGTGTGTGTGTGTGTGTGTGTGTGTGTGTGTGTGTGTGTGTGTGTGTGTGTGTGTGTGTGTGTGTGTGTGTGTGTGTGTGTGTGTGTGTGTGTGTGTGTGTGTGTGTGTGTGTGTGTGAGAGTGAGTGAAGGCTTCCGGTGAAAGAAGGTCATGTGGTCTGATGAGTAAGGATGGAGCCTGTTTTAGACAGATGGGCTTATTAGGGTGAGAAGAGAGGTGGAAGAGATGCCTGGAGGAAAGGCGTACCTGTCACCACTCTGGAGAGTCTTGCATCTTACTGTGCCCTAGAGCTGCAGCTATACATTACTTTATTAATCCAGCAATCGGACAAAACGCTCTTAGCCTCAATGTGTAGTTTAGGGAAAATTGTTGAAATAAACAAATACTTTTCTACTTGCCATAACCTTATATTGACCTTATTTTACCTTGTATTTATCTTGTTGACATTCCTTCACCTTGTTTTACCTTCTATTTACCTTCCTCTACCCTTATTTATCTACTTGTATTTATTAATTAATTAATGTATTTATTTCCCCTTATTTTCTTTCATTTATTCCCATTTACCTTATTTTACCTTTTATTTACCTTCTCTTTCCCTTCTTATACTTTTTTATTTACCTTTGTTCACCATTTAGTTACTTTGGTTTACCTTCTTTTACCATGTTTATCTCCTATTTACCAAATGTTAACTTCTTCATACTTTTTTCCCCCTTATTTACCTTGTTTACCTTCCTTCACCTTATTTTACATTCCACTTACCTTCCTCTACCTTTATTTATCTACTTTTATTTACCTTCTTTTTCCTTTTCTCTACCTTCAATCTACTTTTATTTACCTTCTTTTTCCTTTTCTCTACCTTCAATCTACCTTTGTTTACTTTTTATTCGTCTTCTCTGACCTTTTGTTTTACTTGTTTTATTATCAATTTACCTTCCTTTCCCTTTATTTTCTATAATTTATTCTCATTTACCTTATTTTACCTTTTATTTACCTTCTCTTCCCCTTCTTATACTTTATATTTAACTTTGTTCACTTTTTATTTATTTTGTTTTACCTTATTTTACCACGTTTATCTTTTATTTACCAAATGTAATCTTCTTCATACTTTTGTTTGCCTCATTTGACCTTTTATTTACCTCGTTGACCTTCCTTCACCTTGTTTTACCTTCTACTTGCCTTCCTCTACCCTTATTTATCTACTTTTATTTACCTTATTTTTCCTTTTCTCTACCTTCAATCTACCTTTGTTTACTTTTTTTTGTCTTCTCTGCCCTTTTCTTTTACTTGTTTCACTATCAATTTACCTTCCTTTCCCCTTATTTTCTTTCAATTATTCTCATTTACCATATTTTACCTTTTATGTACCTTCTCTTTCCCTTCTTATACTTTATATCTACCTTTGTTCACTTTTTATTTATTTTGTTTGACCTTATTTGACCATGTTTACCTTCTATTTACCAAATGTTATCTTCTTCATACTTTTTTTGTTGCCTCATTTTACCTTTTATACCTTGTTGACCTTCCTTCACCTTGTTTTACCTTCTACTTACCTTCCTCTACCCTTATTTATCTACTTTTATTTACCTTGTATTTCCTTTTCTCTTCCTTCAATCTACCTTTGTTTACCTTTTATATGTCTTCTCTGACCTTTTCTTTGACTTGTTTTACTATCAATTTACCTTCCTTTCGCCCTGAGATCGGTAGGTTGTGAGTTCAAACCCCGGCCGAGTCATACCAAAGACTTTAAAAATGGGAGCCATTACCTCCCTGCCTGGCACTCAGCATCAAGGGTTGGAATTGGGGGTTAAATCACCAAAATGATTCCCGGGCGCGGCCACCGCTGCTGCTCACTGCTCTCCTCACCTCCCAGGAGGTGGAACAAGGGGATGAGTCAAATGCAGAGGGTAATTTCACCGCACCTAGAGTGTGTGTGACTATCATTGGTACTTTAACTTTTTTTTAACTTATTTTCTTTCATTTATTCTCATATACCTTATTATGCCTTTTATTTACCTTCTCGTTCCCTTCTTATACTTTTTATTTACCTTCGTTCACCTTTTATTTATCGGCGTCCTCCGGTATTTTGTGTTAGTTCCTGTCCTGTGCTTTTATTTTGGTGACTTTTCCTGTCGTGTTGGTGTTTTTTCATGATCGCTTCACACATCTTTCCCAGATGTTTTCCCTTTACCTGTTTTCTGTTTGCGATCAGTTCTATCTAAGTGGAGTGTGAGCCGCCGTTATTAGTTGGGTCATTGTTTGTTGATGCTACTATTCTTGACTCTCTGGTGGCCATAGACGATCCTTTTGGATGATTAATGCCAGTACACTCTAACTGTGCGGACGCCGTCAGCTCCACATTTCCTGTAAGTGTTTTGCATTTTTGTTGTGTTTCGTCATAGCCTGTTTAGTTGCTCTCGCTTTTTGTTCGTTTTATTAATAATTTCCCCTTTGTTTACTCACGCTCCAGCCTCGTTAATAGTGTATCATCGCATGACAGTTTACTATGTTATCTTTTACATACGTTTTTTGCCTTCTTTTACCTTATATTTACCTTTACCAGAGATGTCCGATAATGGCTTTTTTGCCGATTTCCCGATATTGTCCAACTCTTAAGTACCGATTCCGACATCAACCGATACTGATATATACAGTCGTGGAATTAACACATTATTATGCCTAATTTTACCACTGGATGCATTAAACAATGTAACAAGGTTTTCCAAAATAAATCAACTCAAGTTATGGAAAAAAAATGCCAACATGGCACCGCCATATTTATTATTGAAGTCACAAAGTGCATTATTTATTTAAACATGCCTCAAAACAACAGCTGGGAATTTGGGACATGCTCTCCCTGAGAGAGCATGAGGAGGTTGAGGGGGGCAGGGTTTTAGGGTAGGGGTAGCGGGGGGGGGGTGTATATTGTAGCGTCCCGGAAGAGTTAGTGCTGCAAGGGGTTCTGGGTATTTGTTCGATAATATCGGACTGCCGATAATATTGGCCGATAAATGCTTCAAAATGTGATATCGGAAATTATTGGTATCGGTTTCAAAAAGTAAAATTTATAACTTTTTAAAACGCCGCTGTACGGAGTGGTAGACGGACGTAGGGAGAAGTACAGAGCGCCAATAAACCTTAAAGGCACTGCCTTAGCGTGGTGGCCCAATCACATAATATCTACGGCTTTTCACACACACAAGTGAATGCAAGGCATACTTGGTCAACAGCCATACAGGTCACACTGAGGGTAGCCGTATAAACAACTTTAACACTGTTACAAATATGCGCCACACTGTGAACCCACACCAAACAAGAATGACAAACACATTTCGGGAGAACATCCGCACCGTAACACAACATAAACACAACAGAACAAATACCCAGAACCCCTTGCAGCACTAACTCTTCTGGGACGCTACAATATACACCCCCCGCTACTCCCTACCCCCCCCCCCCCCCCACCTCAACCTCCTCATGCTCTCTCAGGAGAGCATGTCCCAAATTCCAAGCTGCTGTTTTGAGGCATGTTAAAAAAAATAATGCACTTTGTGACTTCAATAATAAATATGGCAGTGCCATGTTGGCATTTTTTTTTCCATAACTTGAGTTGATTTATTTTGGAAAACCTTGTTACATTGTTTAATGCATCCAGCGGGGCATCACAACAAAATTAGGGCATAATAATGTGTTAATTCCACGACTGTATACATCGGTATCGGTTGATATCGGAGTCGGTAATTAAGAGTTAGACAATATCAGATATCGGCAAAAAAGCCATTATCGCTTCTCTTTTACTTCTCAGACCAGCTCCTCGGAAGTTGTGTATCTTTTACAATCAAGCAAAACACAACGAAAATGAATGCAAAATGTAATAAACACCTACAATATGATATATTATCAGGTAAAAATTCGCTTCCGCATCTGTTTCTGACACACACTCTGTAAAACAAACTCCACCCACTCGGCTTGGTTCCTGGTCTGAGCTGCTGTGACGTAGATTACCGTAATAACTCCTAGAACACCCAAAAAGCGCAGATTTCGACCATTGAAATACTTTCTACAGTTCAAGACTTACGGTCATTTCAAAACATCGTAATGGCGACAGTTTTGATGTTAAAAGTGTAAAAAAATGATGTCGAATTGAAAATCTTAAAGGGCCGCATGTGCTTATTTTGCCCAGGTCTGTTCTACACAGTCCTGTTCAGAGCAGCCGGTTTTGAGGGGTTGTCCCATTGCAAATGAGCCAATGCTGCCCCTCTACTGCAGTATCAGTTCGATGTGACCCGAGCGAGTGGACTGAAGGAATGTTTAGGGAGAAGGTTTGGTACAAAAGATCTCACTCAGAAAAGAAAAAAACAGCCGTAGGGAAAGAAGGGGGTAAGCAATGAAGTCAAGGTAAGAACTGCCCCCAGCCTTGGGGCAGCAGACTGAGCTCTAACCCCAACAGGAAAGGCTAACAATGGCGATAAAACGTTAATCCACTTTGCTCTAATGTCCTCTGTGGCTGAGAGGTGATGGAATGACGTGTGAACATCTGTGCATCCAACAAGCATCGCAGCCCTTCTTAGCTTTCGGTTTAGGACTGATATGGGGTTTTGTGGAGTCGCTTGCAAGAAATAACAATGGCAGATCTGCGCTTTCGGACGCCCAGGGGTTGAAACTCCGCGTGAGGGACGTCTTATGTGAATTAGTTAATCCTCACAAAATTGCCCGGCGGGAAAAACGACAATAAAAATGACTTGGTTGTGCAATTTCACATTTGACGGTTGGGCAGGCACTCCAGAGCAGTGTTTTTCAACCACTGTGCCGCGGCACACAGTCTGGTGGGCCGTGGGAGATTATTTAATTTCACCTATTTGGGGTAAAAAATATTTTTTTGCAAACCAGTAATTATAGTCTGCAAATTGTGTTGTTGTTGTTGTTGAGTGTCGGTGCTGTCTAGAGCTCGGCAGAGTAACCGTGTAATACTCTTCCATATCAGTAGGTGGCAGTAGTTGTCGGAAACAGCGGGAGGCAGGGTGCAGGTAAAAAAAGTGTCTAATGCTTAAACCAAAAATAAACAAAAGGTGAATGCCCCTAAGAAAAGGCATTGAAGCTCCGGGAAGGCTATGCAGAACGAAAAACTAAAACTGAACTGGCTACAAAGTAAACAAAAACAGAATGCTGGACGACAGCAAAGACTTACTGTGGAGCAAAGACGGCGGCCACAATGTACATCCGAACATGACATGACAATCAACAATGTTCCCACGAAGAAGAATAAAAACAACTGAAATGTTCTTGATTGTTAAAACAAAGTAGATGCGGGAAATATCGCTCAAAGCCTAGAAATAAAATGTATCATTCCAGAGCAGTGTTTTTCAACCACTGTGCCGCGACACACAGTCTGGTGGGCCGTGGGAGATTATTTAATTTCACCTATTTGGGGTAAAAAATATTTTTTTGCAAACCAGTAATTATAGTCTGCAAATTGTGTTGTTGTTGTTGTTGAGTGTCGGTGCTGTCTAGAGCTCGGCAGAGTAACCGTGTAATACTCTTCCATATCAGTAGGTGGCAGTAGTTGTCGGAAACAGCGGGAGGCAGGGTGCAGGTAAAAAAAAGTGTCTAATGCTTAAACCAAAAATAAACAAAAGGTGAATGCCCCTAAGAAAAGGCATTGAAGGTCCGGGAAGGCTATGCAGAACGAAAAACTAAAACTGAACTGGTTACAAAGTAAACAAAAACAGAATGCTGGACGACAGCAAAGACTTACTGTGGAGCAAAGACGGCGTCCACAATGTACATCCGAACATGACATGACAATTGACAATGTTCCCACGAAGAAGAATAAAAACAACTGAAATATTCTTGATTGCTAAAACAAAGTAGATGCGGGAAATATCGCTCAAAGCCTAGAAATAAAATGTGTCATTCCAGAGCAGTGTTTTTCAACCACTGTGCCGCGGCACACTAGTGAGTCTGGTGTACCGTGGGAGATTATGTCATTTCACCTAATTGGGTTAAAAATATTTTTTTTGCAAACCAGTAATTATAGTCCGCAAATGTGTCTGTGCTGTCTAGACCTCGGCAGAGTGACCGTGTAATACTCTTCCATATCAGTAGGTGGCAGCAGGTAGCTAATTGCTTTGCGAATGCCCCTAAGAAAAGGCATTGAAGCTTAGGGAAGGCTATAAAAATGGTACCCATTACCTCCCTGCTTGGCACTCAGCATCAAGGGTTGGAATTGGGGGTTGAGTCACCAAAAATGATTCCCGGGCGAGGCCACCGCTGCTGCCCACTGCTCCCCTCACCTCTCGGGGGGTGATCAAGGGTGATGGGTCAAATGCAGAGAATAATTTTGCCACGCCTAGTGTGTGTGTGTGACAATCATCGGTACTGTAATTTAACTATGCAGAACGAAACTAAAACTGAACTGGCTACAAAGTAAACAAAAACAGAATGCTGGACGACAGCAAAGACTTACTGTGGAGCAAAGACGGCGTCCACAATGTACATCCGAACATGACATGACAATCAACAATGTCCCCACAAAGAAGGATAAAAAACCTGAAATATTCTTGATTGCTAAAACAAAGTAGATGCGGGAAATATCGCTCAAAGCCTAGAAATAAAATGTGTCATTCCAGAGCAGTGTTTTTCAACCACTGTGCCGCGGCACACTAGTGAGTCTGGTGTATCGTGGGAGATTATGTCATTTCACCTAATTGGGTTAAAAATATTTTTTTTGCAAACCAGTAATTATAGTCCGCAAATGTGTCTGTGCTGTCTAGACCTCGGCAGAGTGACCGTGTAATACTCTTCCATATCAGTAGGTGGCAGCAGGTAGCTAATTGCTTTGCGAATGCCCCTAAGAAAAGGCATTGAAGCTTAGGGAAGGCTATAAAAATGGTACCCATTACCTCCCTGCTTGGCACTCAGCATCAAGGGTTGGAATTGGGGGTTGAGTCACCAAAAATGATTCCCGGGCGAGGCCACCGCTGCTGCCCACTGCTCCCCTCACCTCTCGGGGGGTGATCAAGGGTGATGGGTCAAATGCAGAGAATAATTTTGCCACGCCTAGTGTGTGTGTGTGACAATCATTGGTACTCTAACTTAACTATGCAGAACGAAACTAAAACTGAACTGGCTACAAAGTAAACAAAAACAGAATGCTGGACGACCGCAAAGACTTACTGTGGAGCAAAGACGGCGTCCACAATGTACATCAGAACATGACATGACAATCGACAATGTCCTCACGAAGAAGGATACAAACAAAGTAGATGTGGGAAATATCGCTCAAAAGAAGACATGAAACTGCTACAGGAAAATACCAAAAAAAGAAAAGAAAAAGCCACCAAAATAGGAGCGCAAGACAAGAACTAAAACACTACACACAGGAAAACAGCAAACAACTCCAAATAAGTAATGGCGTGATGTGACAAGTGGTGACAGTACACCTACTTTGAGACAAGAGCTATAGTGATGTATGCTTGGTTATGGTTTAAAGTCATATCCAACAATTGTGACAACGACTTTTTACTGTCAACTGAGTTTAGTTTTTTAATGATTTCTGCAGGTGGTGTGCCTCCGCATTTTTTCAACGCTCAAAAAAGGTTGAAAAACACTGCTCCAGAGACCCAAATTGGTTTATACAAGCAATTAAAAAGTCTTTTTTCCATGATACGTACTAGAGATGTCCGATAATGGCTTTTTTGCCGATATCCGATATTCCGATATTGTCCAACTCTTAATTACCGATTCCGATATCAACCGATACCGATATATACAGTCGTGTAATTAACACATTATTATGCCTAATTTTGTTGTGATGCCCCGCTGGATGCATTAAACAATGTAACAAGGTTTTCCAAAATAAATCAACTCAAGTTATGGGAAAAAAAATGCCAACATGGCACTGCCATATTTATTATTGAAGTCACAAAGTGCATTATTTTTTTAAACATGCCTCAAAACAGCAGCTTGGAATTTGGGACATGCTCTCCCTGAGAGAGCAGGAGGAGGTTGAGGTGGGGGGCGGGGGGTTGTATGGGTTAGCGGGGGGTGTATATTATAGCGTCCCGGAAGAGTTAGTGCTGCCAGGGGTTCTGGGTATTTGTTCTGTTGTGTTTATGTTGTGTTACGGTGCGGATGTTCTCCCGAAATGTGTTTGTCATTCTTGTTTGGTGTGGGTTCACAGTGTGGCGCACATTTGTAACAGTGTTAAAGTTGTTTATACGCCCGCCCTCAGTGTGACCTGTATGGCTGTTGACCAAGTATGTATTGCATTCACTTGTGTGTGTGTGAAAAGCCGTAGATATTATGTGATTCGGCTGGCGCTCTGTACTTCTCCCTACGTCCGTGTACCACTCCGTACAGTGGCGTTTTAAAAAGTCATACATTTTACTTTTTGAAACCGATACCGCAAATTTCCGATATTGCATTTATCGGCCGATAATATCGGCAGTCTAATACGTACCATTCAAAGTGCCTTAACCACTATTAGCTTGTGCTCACAAGTCTATGGAAACAATGCATGTCGTAAGCTAAAAGTGTCCGACAAATATTGCAGTCTGTGAACTTTTATGTTCCCGATTGGGGACGTGAGGGAAAATCAAACCTTAACAACTTTTGTCAAGTGCCAGGAAATGAAAGCCTAACGCGACCTGACATGATTGTGTGTATTAAATTCCTATTAAAACACAGTCAAGGCACTGCTCTCTGACATTGTTGGAAAGGGGAATTGCTCTGTCGGGGGGGTGAGGAAAAAAAAGATAAGTGTTCCTTTAAAGTTGATTTATTGGTGCGGTGCTAATGTAAAACTTACCTTTACTTCCGTCGGAGCAGTTTTTCCATATGTTGTTAATCAAGTTAGTGCCTCAGCCTATAATCGAGTGTAACGGTGCAAATGTTTGAACGTTTTACATGTGCTTCAGGTCTGTCGGACTGTTCACTGCGGACATGCTCCGAGTGCTCGTTTACGATTCATCGCAAAGGAATTGCAATGGCTGGCCCACAGTTACACTATCCTGGTATTTATGGATGAAATGAAAGGTCTATGGCGCGTCGTCAAAGTGACATAGAGCCTCCGTGAGCTCACGGTCACTTTGTCATATGTCTTGTTAACACCGTCCACGGTTAAATCTGACATATAAAGATGGTCGATCCTTTCAACTTAAGGTGCCGGATTACTGAAATAAACCTCGCAGTCGTTTTATGTGACGCAGTAAATTAGGTTTATTACGAGGGCTTCGTAATCTGCATGTTCACTTGACGTTAGAACTACTGAGAGACAAAAGGTGGTCTCAGTTTCCGGTCATAACATCGCTTCACGTTTTAGTCCAAGCGAACACATTTTCAATGACACACACTTACGGCTGGGACCAAGAAGGGCGATCTTTTATTGGATTGCCCAGAGCAGTGTTTTTCAACCGCTGTGCCATGAGGTACAGTCTGGCGTGCCGTGGGAAATTATCTAATTTCACCTATTTGGGGTTAAAAAATTTTTTTGCAAACTAGTAATTATAGTCTGCAAATGATGTGTCGTTGTTGAGTGTCGGTGCTGTCTAGAGCTCGGCAGAGTAACCGTGTAATACTCTTCCATATCAGTAGGTGGCAGCCAGTAGCTAATTGCTTTGTAGACGTCGGAAAAAGTGGGAGGCAGCGTGAAGGTAAAAAAGGATCTAATGCTTAAACAAAAAATAAACAAAAAGTGTGTGCCCCTAAGAAAAGGCATTGAAGCTCAGGGAAAGCTATACAAATGGGAGCCATTACCTCCCTGGTTGGCACTCAGCATCAAGGCTTGGGATTGGGGGTTAAATCACCAAAAATTATTCCCGGGCGCGGCCACCGCTGCTGCCCACTGCTCCCCTCACCTCTAGGGGGGTGATCAAGGGTGATGGGTCGAATGCAGAGAATTATCTCGCCACACCTAGAGTGTGCAACAATCATTGGTACGTTAACTTAACTATGCAGAACGCAACTAAAGGCCTACTGAAATGATTTTTTTAAATTTAAACAGGGATAGCAGATCCATTCTATGTGTCATACTTGCTCATTTCGCGATATTGCCATATTTTCGCTGAAAGGAGTTACTAGAGAACATCGACGATAAAGTTCGCAACTTTTGGTCGCCGATAAAAAAAGCCTTGCCTGTACCGGAAGTAGCGTGACGTCGCAGGTTGAAGGGCTCCTCACATTTCCCCATTGTTTACACCAGCAGCGAGAGCGATTCGGACCGAGAAAGCGACGATTACCCCATTAATTTGAGCCAGGATGAAATATTTGTGGATGAGGAACGTTAGAGTGAAGGACTAGAGTGCAGTGCAGGACGTATTTTTTTTCGTTCTGACCGTAACTTAGGTACAAGGGTTCATTGGATTCCACACTTTCTCCTTTTTCTATTGTGGATCACGGATTTGTATTTTAAACCACTTCGGATACTATATCCTCTTGAAAATGAGAGTCAAGAACGCGAAATGGACATTAGCAGTGACTTTTATCTCCACGACAATACATCGGTGAAGCATTTTAGCTACGGAGCTAACGTGATAGCATCGTGCTTAAATGCAGATAGAAACAAAAGAAATAAGCCCCTGACTGGAAGGATAGACAGAAGATCAACAATACTACACCGAACCAAACACTGGACCTGTAACCACACGGTTAATGCTGTGCCACCTGTCGAAGCCTAGCAATGCTGTTGCTAACGACGCCATTGAAGCTAACTTAGCCACGGGACCTCGTCAGAGGTATGATAAAAACATTAGTGCTCCACCTACGCCAGCCCTCATCTGCTCAACACCCGTGCTCACCTGCGTTCCAGCGATCGACGGTGCGACGAAGGACTTCACCCGATCATCGATGCGGTCGGCGGCTAGCGCCGGATAGCACGTCTGCTATCCTCAAAGTCCTCATGGTTGTGTTGCTGCAGCCAGCCGCTAATACACCGATCCCACCTACAGCTTTCTACTTTGCAGTCTCCATTGTTCATTAAACAAATTGCAAAAGATTCACCAACACAGATGTCCAGAATACTGTGGAATTTTGCGATGAAAACAGAGCTGTTTGTATTGAGATACAATGTGTCCGAATACTTCTGTTTCAACCATCGACGTCACGTGTAAACATCATCATCATCATATCGAAACGTTTTCAGCCGGAAGTTTGCCGGGAAATTTAAAATTGCACCTTATAAGTTAACCCGGCCGTATTGGCATGTGTTGCAATGTTAAGATTTCATCATTGATATATAAACTATCAGACTGCGTGGTCTGTAGTAGTGGCTTTCAGTAGGCCTTTAAAACAGAACTGGCTACAAAGTAAACAAAAACAGAATGCTGGACGACAGCAAAGACTTACTGTGGAGCAAAGATGGCGTCCGCAATATACATCCGAACATGACATGACAATCGACAATGTCCCCACGAAGAAGGACACAAACAAATTAGATGCGGGAAATATCGCTCAAAGGAAGACATGAAACTGCTACAGGAAAATACCAAAAAAAGAGAAAAAGCCACCAAAATAGGAGCGTAAGACAAGAACTAAAACACTACACACTGGAAAACAGCAAAAAAACCCAAATAAGTCAAAAACAGTTGAAAAACACTGGTCCAGAGCATGGGTTGGCAAC
The DNA here is from genome assembly GCF_033978785.1 of Entelurus aequoreus. Lineage (NCBI taxonomy): Eukaryota > Metazoa > Chordata > Actinopteri > Syngnathiformes > Syngnathidae > Entelurus > Entelurus aequoreus. The sequence goes on along the minus strand of NC_084740.1, from coordinate 8,001,723 downwards.
CCAAAAAATGTTGAAAGAGCCATATTGGACCAAAAAATAAAAAAAAAGGTCTGGATCCGCAAAAAATTAAGTCTTATATAATGAATTAATGAATGAATGTTTGAAATGAGTTTATTTCGGTCATATAATCAAACATTTTGTGTGATCAGTCCAACAGCACAGATTATGGGGACGGCGTGGCGCGGTTTGGAGAGTGGCCGTGCCAGCAACCTGGGGGTTCCTGGTTCGATCCCCACCTTCTACCTACTTCGTCACGTCCGTTGTGTCCTTGAGCAAGAAACACTTCACCCTTGCTCCTGATGGGTCGTGGTTAGGGCCTTGCATGGCAGCTCCCGCCATCAGTGTGTGAATGTGTGTGTGAATGGGTGAATGTGGAAATAATGTCAAAGCGCTTTGAGTACCTTGAAGGTAGAAAAGCGCTACACAAGTATAACCCATTTACCATTATACATATTAACAATCGTACACATACACACACAAAAAGAAAAATGACCGAAAAATGAATAGGCTGAAGCCAAGGCTTATACTTGCTTGTCTTATACATTCACTGAAAATTAGATTACCTGGAACATCAACGATCGAAAAATCAATGGGATGAAAGTAATCGTTACAATATTTTATGATTTTCTATTATTTCACCTTTCAAGGCTTTCGTAAACCTTAACAAAGAACTACATGTCTTCAACTCATCACTGAGCTTGTTCCACCAGTTAACTCCTAAAACTGAAAAACATTTGTATTTCATATTCCTTCTTACTTTACCTATTTCAAAAATCAATACCCCCCGTGAATTATAGTTTTGTCCTCTTAATTTAAATAACCTAAGAATACAAGCTTGAAGGGTGTTGTTCTTTACTCGAAACATAATTTCCATTGTTTTTAAAAACACAATATCTGAAAATTTTAACACATTAGAATTTATGAATAATGGATCGGTAGGTTCATAGTAGCACATTTTGTGTATTATTCTAATTACACTTTTTTGACGTTTAATTATTGGGTCTATGTTTGTTTTATAAACATTTTCCCAAACTTCAACACAATATGTTAGATATGGAAAAATAAAAGAATAATATAACATATGCAGACATTTCTTATTCAGCATGTGTCTTACTTTATAAACAATAGCAATGGATTTGGATATGTTTCCCTTTATATTTTCAATATGCGGTTTCCAACATAATTTATGATCAATTATTCCCAATAATATATTTTCATATACTCTATTTTAAATTTAATTCTGTTTCACAATTTGTCCTTGCATTAATCAACACCATAAATTTAGTTTTCTTATCATTTAATGATAACTTATTAATATCAAACCACTTTTTTAACTGAAGCAACTCAACCTCTATTATCCTCAACACTTCCTTCAAGTCTTCTCCTGAACAATATACATTTGTATCATCTGCAAACATAATATAAGTGTTATAATGAAGGCAACACATGATGTAAGTGTCTATATCAGCTATATTAGCCTACTATCGAAGGCTGACGCAAATCTTCGTTGACAGAAATGTTGTATTTAAATTTTTATTCCACACATTTTTGCAACATTGGAAATCATTAGTAAAATTACTGGAAATTACTGGCTCAGAGTGGCCAAAGGTATAGATGTGTGTGTCCAAGTTTAAGGAAAGGGCAGGCTGTCTTCTTCTAATTAATTTATTACAATCTTCGCGAGCTGGGTAACGTTTGCTGTGGTCTGGAACAACATGGCACACAAAAAACTATGAGAAATGCAGCCAATATCACATACAGATAATGTGTCATGAGACATGCACAAATAAATTAAATACACAGGACATAAGTGAAGGAAATTAAATGAGCGTAAATATACCTACAAACGAGGCATAATGATGCAATATGAGCATACAGCAGTGTTTCCCACACATTCATTTATTTGTGGCGGCCCGTCACGAAAGAATTACGTCTGCCACAAATTTAAAAAAAAATTAAAAAATAATATATATATATATATATATATATATATTTTTTTTTTTTGTCCTGTCCAGCTTCTCAGGCAAATCATATAGTTGATGTATATGCCCATATAGGCTGTTCAGATTTACTTTACAAAAGAGAAGTGTAGGATACTTCTCTTGTTGCCTTATTTGTATTTGACCACTACTGTTTTCTGTTTATTTGTTACTGACTGTGGCAGGACACCTCTGCCTCTGTTTCACTTTATGTTGCTGGTAAATAATATGGTTGTAGTAGTAGGCTAAAGTTAAATTATTTAGTATGCACTAATTAAAGGGGCAGAGCTTTAAGAGACATTTTAGCTTTTATATTTTATAAGATATATTTTTTGTAAGAACCACAATTAATAAATATATTTCAGTGAATAACTTATTGTTCAAATCTGTAAATAAATATGTACATAAAGTGTTGTAATTATATTGTAAAATGGATGGATGGATGGATGGATGGATGGACGTTTAAAACAAAACTGTTATTATTAATTAGTAAGTATACATTTTTTGAGCCTTTTTAGAGAAAATCATATTGTAGTCAATTATGCAAATTACTTGATGATGTCATGGTGAACACGCCCATAGCCACGCCCATAGCCACGCCCCCACTGCCACAGGTATTTTGGCAGTTTATGGGAAACACTGTACAGGTAGCCTAAATAGCATGTTAGCATCGATTAGCTTGCAGTCATGGGTTGACTAAATATGCCTGATAAGCATTCCAGCAAATCAATGCAATCAACAAAGCTCACCTTTTATGCATTCATTAAGATTAAAGATTAAAGTACCAATGATTGTCACACACACACTAGATGTGGTGAAATTTGTCCTCTGCATTTGACCCATCCCCTTGGGGAGTAGTGGGCAGCAGCGGCGCCGCCGGGAATCATTTTGGTGATTTAACCCCCAACTCCAACCCTTGATGCTGAGTGCCAAGCATGCACAGCATAAAAAGTTTGGTGGACAAAATGATACAAATAAATAGTGGCATAAAACACGTCTTTCTGTGGCAGCATCGGAGAAAGTTGTACATGGGACGGCGTGGCGAAGTTGGTAGAGTGGCTGTGCCAGCAATCGGAGTGTTGCTGGTTACTGGGGTTCAATTCCCACCTTCTACCTTCCTAGTCACGTCCGTTGTGTCCTTGGGCAAGACACTTCACCCTTTGCCTCTGATGGCTGCTGGTTAGCGCCTTGCATGGCAGCTCCCGCCATCAGTGTGTGAATGTGTGTGTGAATGGGTGAATGTGGAAATACTGTCAAAGCGCTTTGAGTACCTTGAAAGTAGAAAAGCGCTATACAAGTATAACCCATTTATCATTTATCATTTATGTAAACAAACCACGATGAGTTCAAGGATCGCTGAAATTAGTCGGACAAAACGGTGCTTGCCAAATGCTATCATCAGTGAAGCATTTTTAATATAAACAGTGGGATTTCTTACAATTAAGGTTCGTGTCATGTTTGTCTTCCGACAGAAACCATAGTAAAACAAAAAATATGTTTGTTTTTTTTTCATCTTTTGCCATTTTTACACATCTTTGAAAAATCTCCAGGGAGCCACTAGGGTGGCGTGGGTTGCTGACCCCCGGTCTAGAGAGTAAAATACATGTTACATTACTGAATATACATTTGTGCTGTCCCTATTAGTTTGTTCTCATAATGGGTTGGATTACATGCCAGTATTCTTTCATGAATAAAACCCAACATTCCTCTCCTTTACTGCTAGAGCAGCACATCTTTTGGTCAGCTTTGGCAAAACTCGGTCAACAGCGGCCTAACGTGTCCTGTGAGTGGTAAAGTAAAACCTTCAAAATAAAAGCACGCTCATAAAATAACACTTGTTGTTCAGCGGTCGGGTCTTTACTAGCAACACTGGCCGCTATTTTTTTATTGTGTGGGGGTGATCCAGTGGGAGATTGGAAAGAGCAGAATTTCCCTTATTTTTCCAAAATGTTCCTTAGCCCCTGGAAAATGTCTCCTCCAGTACTTCCTTTGTTGTAATTCACTTTATTGAGCATCAACAGTGCAGCCCAGCACAGTGCATAGATTAATAAAAGTCACAATGGTCAGATTTTTTTCCCCCAATTTATTTAAAGTGGAACATCACTGCCTCTCCCCTTCCATCAAAATGAAAAAAAAAAGCAAACACAAATAAGTAACTACCGATATAAATTCAAAAACAGTAATAAATACATACAAATAAAATAAACACCGTATTTTTCGGACGATATGGCACACTTAAAATCCTTTTCATGTTCTCAAAACTCGACAGTGCCCCTTATAACCCGGTGCGCCTAATGTAGTGTTTGGTGTATCTGCCAGAGAGATAATAGTAGCACAGGCGACACATTAGAGATGCATATTTTAACACTTTTTGTGCCGCTGAACATGAGCAGAAAAGATTGAAAACTACTTCTGGAAAAAAATGGTATATTGTATATTTCTTTCTTACGAGAGTAATGGATTTTTTTGTCCACCTCTCACTGTGATAATGTGGTTTGACATCAATTGTGCAAGATTTGGATCCAAAAAAGCAAAATGCCAACCTTCCCTGGACACATCCACCGCCAAGCTTTTGCAGAGGGCTTATTTTTGGTGAGTGGAGAGATGTGACTAGTGGTGTGTCACGCTGAGTTCCAGGAGGACAAGGGCTCCTCCCCCGACGGAACGCATCTCCGCACTCTTCCGCATACCTGCAAATTGTACACCTCCGCTCCTGACAACGTCAAACTGAAAGCTGTTCTTAGAGACGTACACCAAAGATGAAAGAGGAGACAACAAAATGAGAAGTTGTTCGAATTCTTATTTTTGTGATGTCATGTTGAAGCCTTTCCCAGGACGTCAACGCCGCAATGCGTTGTTGACCAACTCGTTTTTGGACGGTACAACAACTGCAAAATTATTCCGTGTGCAAATTATAACAAGGGAGTGCGGATCAAGTGGCAAAGATAATGAGATGCTAATAAAGCCGTATTTTCCGGACCATAGGGCGCACCGGATTATAAGGTGCACTGCTGATGAATGGTCTATTTTCGATCTGTTTTCATATATAAGGCTCACCGGATTATAGGGCTCTTTAAAGGAGTCATAATTAGAGATGTCCGATAATATTGGACTGCCTATATTATCGGCCGATAAATGCTTTAAAATGTAATATCGGAAATTATCGGTCTTGGTTTCAAAAAGTAAAATGTATGACTTTTTAAAACGCCGCTGTACAGAGTGGTACACGGACGTAGGGAGAAGTACGGAGCACCAATAAACCTTAAAGGCACTGCCTTCGCGTGCCGGCCCAATCACATAATATCTAAGGCTTTTCACACACACAAGTGATTGCAAGGCATACTTGGTCAACAGCCATACAGGTCACACTGAGGGTGTCCGTATAAACAACTTTAACACTGTTACAAATATGCGCCACACTGTGAACCCACACCAAACAAGAATGACAAACACATTTCGGGAGAACATCCGCACCGTAACACAACATAAACACAACAGAACAAATACCCAGAAACCCTAGCAGCACTAACTCTTCCGGGACGCTACAATATACACCCCCCCCACTACCCCCTGCCCCCCCCCCCCCAACCCCGCCCACCTCAACCTCCTCCTGCTCTCTCAGGGAGAGCATGTCCCAAATTCCAAGCTGCTGTTTTGAGGCATGTTTAAAAAAAATAATGCGCTTTGTGACTTCAATAATAAATATGGCAGTGCCATGTTGGCATTTTTTTCCATAACTTGAGTTGATTTATTTTGGAAAACCTTGTTACATTGTTTAATGCATCCAGCGGGGCATCACAACAAAATTAGTCATAGTAATGTGTTAATTCCACGACTGTATATATCGGTATCAGTTGATATCGGAATTGGTAATTAAGAGTTGGACAATATCGGAATATCGGATATCGGCAAAAAAGCCATTATCGGACATCTCTAGGCATAATATTATTTCCTTGTGGTCTACATAACATGTGATGGTGGTTCTTTGGTCAAAATGTTGCATAGATGATGTTTTACAGTTAATCTTCAAGTCGCTTTCTGACAGTCGCTTCAGGATGCGCCGTTTTGTGGGCGGTCTTATTTACGTGGGGATGGAGGAAGTGTCAAAAGATGGAGCTTTTTTAATGACATTCAGACTACTCAGTGGCCTAGTGGTTAAAGTGTCCGCCATGAGATCGGTAGGTCGTGAGTTCAAACCCCGGCCGAGTCATGCCAAAGACTATAAAAATGGGACCCATTACCTCCCTGTTTGGCACTCGGCATCAAGGGTTGGAATTGGGGGTTAAATCACCAAAAATGATTCCTGGGCGTGGCTACCGCTGCTGCTCACTGCTCCCTCACCTCCCCAGGGGGTGAACAAATGATGGGTCGAATGCAGACGACAAATTTCACCACACCTAGTGTGCGTGTGACGATCAAACCGTCCGACCGGAACTCTCTGATAACTAAAGTTCCTTGGGTGAATAATGTAAACTCACTACACCGGTATGTTTTAGCGCTTTCATGGCGAGTTTACTGACCGATATAAGTAAGAACTTTACACTACTTTATATTAGAAATGGCAACAGCGGAAGATGAATGTCCCATAACAAGAAGATAGAGGAAAAAGAAGAAGCTTGTACAATGGCGGAAGCGCACACTTTTTCAGGACTTATGCAGACCCCAAATACAGATCAGCAGGTACCAGAAGGTAGGAAAAGTTGCTTTTGCATAATATTGCGAAACAAAACGCCATATAATATGTCTTACCTTATACACACACCATAATAATACTCCTATCTTGAAGCACAGTACAATCCATCAAGCGGTGCGGCTTCATAGCTTACCAAAGTCCTACTAAAACATTTTGATAGATTTTTGAGCGCCGTGTGTAATGTTCTATATTTTCAATGGAACATATAAAGTTTTGGTGTTGTTTACTTGAGTCATATTGCAGTCTAAACATATCTCTTATGTGTGACTGCCAACGTATTGCAGCCTACACGTATCTCTTATGTTTGACTGCCATCTACCTTATCATTACACCATGTACCAAATAAAATAGCTTTGAGGTCGGTAAGCAAAACCAGAATTATTCCTTAAATTAGGCGCACTGTCGGGTTTTGAGGAAAAAAAAAATATTTTAAGTGCGCCTTATAGTCCGTAAAATACGGTACATCTAATTAATTGTGGCTTTATACAAGCTGTGTTGAGAGTTGTAGGTTGTGTTCCAAGGAAGAAAGTGCTGGAAAACTGCCTTAATTTTAACAGTCGTTGAAGCAAAACATTTAAAATTATTCCTGAATCACATTATGTCAATAAAACCGCAATTGTTTTTAAGTTAATTGAAATAATGTACGCAAGTTATTTCCTAGAGGCAGCGCGGTGGAACAGGGCTTAGTGCGTGTGCCTCACAATAAGAAGGTCCTTGGTTCGATCCTGGGCTCGGGGTCTTTCTGTGTGGAGTTTGCATGTTCTGTGTGGGTTCCCTGCGGGTACTCCGGCTTCTGCTCAGGTTCCCTCCGGGTACTCCGGCTTCCTCCCACCTCCAAAGACATGCACCTGGGGATAGGTTGATTGGCAACACTAAATGGGCCCTAGTGTGTGAATGTTGTCTGTCTGTCTGTGTTGGCCCTGCCATGAGGTGGTGACTTGTCCAGTGGGACAAGCAGTAGAAAATGAATGCAGGGGTGGATGGAAGTTATTTCCTGCGATTTAATGAATTCCATAGTGTCTTTTTCTTCAATATTGTTTTTTCCCACTAAGAACATATTAAAGTTTCAAAGTAAATAAACAATAAAGTGAATTGAATATAAAAATACTATATTGAAAAAAACCTTCAGGGGCCATTTGCGGCCCGCAGGTAATTATTTAACGGCCCCACGGCACATTCTAAAAATACGATAAAAAAATAAAATAAAAAACATAAAAAGTGGTATAAAAGAGCAAACAGGTGAAATGTAACAAGAACATGTTGCAATGTTTACTCTAATAACACAAAGCTGCCATGCAGGCTGTTTCTTTCTTTGAAAAAAAAAATAATGAATCAAAATCAATGTCATTATGAATTATTGACCTATTCAATTACCTCACATTAAATATTCCACTTTGAGATATTCTTTGGGAACAATGTTGCAGGTTTTGTGTTTGAAGGGCCTAAAACGAACAAACAAAAAACATAAACAACAATACAACTTATAAGTGACGGATAGATCTGAAGTTGATCTTGAGATTATTGTGTTAAAAGTAAACAGTAAAAAAAAAAAGTGTAATTGTATTTTTTTAACACTTTAATGAGTAGGACCCTTTTGGATCCCCAACAATTTTAGTGTGATTTGTTTTTATGTGTCATTGCTCAAAACATAATAATGAATTGAATGTTATGAGTTATTGACCTTTTTAAGGCTCCAATTATTATATAATCTCAAATATTCCACTTAAAAATGTTATTGGGTAAAAAAATATTACATATTTTAATAAATAAATAAATTGTGTTTTTTCCATAAAAAAACAGCATTTTCTTTGACAAAAATGGCATACAACTTAAATCTTTAACAACTTTATATTGACAGATAGACCTAATGTTGATCTAGAGATTTAAACTTTGAATAATAATACTGAATAATGACACATTGTTAATATTTTTTTGATCAAAACCCTTTGGGGTACCCAGGATCAAGCCTGAGTGGAAGCCTAAATGTATAGTTTTTATACATCTATTGTATTGGTTTTTAAAAGAAATATCAAAATTTGATTTTTCAGTGTGCGGCCCTCAGTGGAAAAAGTTTGGACACCCCTGTCGTAGAGCTTTGTCTGGTCCATATTTTCATTCTGCCATTACACTATTATGGGGCCTCTTAGACCAGTGTTTTTCAACCACTGTGCCGCGGCACACTAGTGTACCGTGGGAGAATATGCAATTTCACTAATTGGGATAAAAATATTTTTTTGCAAACCGGTAATTTATAATCCGCAAATGTGCCGTTGTTGAGTGTCTGTGCTGTCTAGAGCTTGGCTAATCAGTAGGTGGCAGCAGGTAGCTAATTGCTTTGTAGATGTCGGGAACATGGTTTGTTGTAATCACAATATGCGGGAGGCAGAGTGCAGGTAAAAAGGTATCTAATGCTTAAACCAAAAATGAACAAAATGCAAGTGCCGCTAAGAAAAGGCATTCAATCTTAGGGATGGCTATGCTAAACGAAGCTAAAACTGAACTGGCTGCAAAGTAAACAAAAACATAATGCTGGACGACAGCAAAGACTTACAGCGTGTGGAGCAGCAGACGGCGTCCACAAAGTACATCCGTACATGACAATCAACAACAAAATAGGAGCACAAGACCAGAACTAAAACACCAAAAAACTCCAAATAAGTCACGGCGTGATGTGACAGGTCGTGACAGCACACCTACTTTGAGACAAGAGCTATAGTGATGCATGCATTACAACCTACGCTCACAGGATGTCCTCCACATGTTGGTTCCTAGAGCCAACACAGAACTTTGGGGAACAAAAGCATTCAGTTATGCTGCTCCCTGGTCATGGAATGACATCCAGAAAGATCCGAGGCTACCAGAATTGATCCCTTTGGGGGAGTTTAAGTCCATTTTAAAAGATCGAGAAACCAGTTCTCTTGGGAAACGCACTTGCTTTTAAATTGAATTCATACTTAATCGTTTTAAATAATTTTTGACCTGTTGTGGTATGACTTCTGTTGTATTGTCTTGTTGTAATTATTATTGTAACTTTGTTTGTGCCGCCCTCTTTGTCAGGTCGCTCTTGAAAAATAGATGTTAATCTCAAGGAGTCTTTACCTGGGTAAATAAAGGAAATTGAATGCTTGGTTATGGTTTAAATTCATATCCAACAATTGCGAGAACGACTTTTTACTAGAGATGGCTTTTTTGCCGATATCCGTTATTCCGATATTGTCCAACTCTTAATTACCGATTCCGATATCAACCGATACCGATATATACAGTCGTGGAATTAACACATTATTATGCTTAATTTTGTCGTGATGCCCCGCTGGATGCATTAAACAATGGGGGGGGGGGGGGGGGGGGGTTGGTGATAGCGGGGGTGTATAACTTAGCCCTGGAAGAGTTAAGGATGCATGGGATTATGGGTATTTGTTCTCTTGTGTTTGTTGTGTTACGGTGCGGATGTTCTCCCGAAATGTGTTTGTCATTCTTGTTTGGTGTGGGTGTGGCGCATATTAGTAAGAGTGTTAAAGTTGTTTATACGCTCACCCTCAGTGTGACCTGTATGGCTGTTGACCAGGTATGCCTTGCAGTCAGTCATGTGTGTCTGCAGAAGCCTCATATAACATGTAACTGGGCTGGCACGCTGTTTGTCGAGGGCGCTAAAGGCAGTGTCATCACGGCACGCCCTTAATATTGTTTTTAGGGTGAAAATCAGCGGGCATTCGAGGGAAGAGTTGCCCTGAAATTCGTGAGTCTCCCGGAATAATCGGGAGGGTTGGCAAGTATGACGCTGTCAAGCGCCATTCATATAAAACTCACTAACATTACATTTTCATATTAAGGTGTGGGCGGCGTGGTTTATACATAGCACAAATACTTTGTATGCAGTGTTATTTCATTTTAAATTTCAAGAGTTTTGTGGCTCCCATTGTTTTCTTTAATTTGTGAAACGGGTCAAAATGGCTCTTTGAGTGGTAAAGGTTGCCGAACCATGTACTCGACGGAAGTAAGGCCTACGTCCGTGTTTTACCGGATATGTACCGCTCCGTACAGCGGCATTTTAAAAAGTCATTCATTTTAGTTTTTGAAACCAATACCGATAATTTCCGATATTACTTTTTAAGGCATTTATCGGCCGAAAATACCGGCAGGCCGATATTATCGGACATCTCTACTTTTTACCATCACTATCGGATGCTGAGTTTCAGTTATATGCCTCGGCTCAGAAAAGGTTTAAAAACGCTGTCTTAGACTGTCTTTAAAACTGTTGAAAAATAATACAACACGAGGGCCGTTGAGAATATGTCAAATTGTCTCGAATTTATCCCCTGTGAAATGCCCAAATATGACCTTTTACGCCTTGTCAGCAACATTCTCGCGGGTAGTTTGCTGATATTGCCGTTCCCCCCCCCCCCCCCCCCCCCCCAAAGTATAGACTTAGACTTAGACTTAGACAAACTTTAATGATCCACAAGGGAAATTGTTCCACACAGTAGCTCAGTTACAATGATGGAAAGTGTAAGGATGGAAAGGACAATGCAGGTATAAATAGACTAAATATAGCGATGTAAAATATAACATATATACGTAAAATTTATATAATATATGTACAGTATATTATATTATGTCTATATCATATAGACAATATATAACAATTACCATGTACAATATTACAGTATATGTGACAGCTGCAGCATAAAATAGAGAGTAAATCCAGCAGAAAATAGAAAATAGACATTAAAAACAAAGATGTAGCTAATATAGAAGGTGTCAGGTAATAGACAGATATCATCTATTGCTGTATGGCGAGTGATTATACAGCTGGAGTATGAACTCCGCTGTCCCTCAATTGTCAGGTGGAGTGGGTGGGCAGGATTGTCCATGATGGCCAGCAGTTTGTCCAGTGTCCTCCTGTCCCTCACTGGCACAAATGCCTCCAATTGCGTGCCAATAGTTTGGCCGGCTTTCCGGATCAGTTTGTCAATCCGGTTTGAGTCCCTTTTGCTGGTGCTGCTGCCCCAACAAACCACTGCAAAGTACAGGGCACTGGCCACAACAGACTGATACAAGATCTCCAACAGCTTGCTGCACACATTAAAGGACTTCAAGGCCTACTGAAATGATTTGTTTTTATTTAAACGGGGATAGCAGATCCATTCTATGTGTTATACTTGATCATTTCGTGATATTGCCATATTTTTGCTGAAAAGATTTAGTAGAGAACATCGACGATAAAGTTCGCAACTTTTGGTCGCTGATAAAAAAAAGCCTTGCCTGTACCGGAAGTAGCGTGACGTCACAGGTTGAAGGGCTCCTCACATTTCCCCATTGTTTACATCAGCAGCGAGAGAGATTCGGACCGAGAAAGCGACGATTACCCCATTAATTTGAGCCAGGATGAAAGATTTGTGGATGAGGAACGTGAGAGTGAAGGACTAGAGTGCAGTGCAGGGCGCATCTTTTTCCGCTCTGACCGTAGCTTAGGTACAAGTTGGCTCATTGGATTCCACACTTTCTCCTTTTTCTATTGTGGATCACGGATTTGTATTTTAAACCACCTCGGATACTATATCCTCTTGAAAATGAGAGTCGAGAACGCGAAATGGACTTTCACAGTGACTTTTATCTCCACGACAATACATCGGCGAAGCTCTTTAGCTACGGAGCTAACGTGATAGCATCGTGCTTAAATGCAGATAGAAACAAAAGAAATAAGCCCCTGACTGGAAGGATAGACAGAAGATCAACAATACTACCAAACTCTGGACCTGTAACCACACGGTTAATGCTGTACCGCCTAGCAATGCTGTTGCTAACGGCGCCATTGAAGCTAACTTCGTTACGGGACCTCGACAGAGCTATGCTAAAAACATTAGCTCTCCACCTGGGCCAGCTCTCATCTGCTCATCAACACCCGTGCTCACCTGCGTTCCAGCGATCGACGGTGCGACGAAGTACTTCACCCGATCATCGATGCGGTCGGCGGCCCGGAGACGGAGGAAGTCAAGGTGAGGACAGCGGTGCGGCGGCGGGCGTTGTAGCTTTCGACGACACCCCGGCCGCCATCAGAGTCGGCAAGAAACATATATTTCCCCAAAGTTACGTATGTGACATGCACATAGCGACACGCACGTACGGGCAAGCGATCAAATGTTTGGAAGCCAAAGCTGTACTCACGGTAGCGCGTCTGCTATCGAATTCAAAGTCCTCCTGGTCGTGTTGCTGCAGCCAGCTGCTAATACACCGATCCCACCTACAGCTTTTTTCTTTGCAGTCTCCATTGTTAATTGAACAAATTGCAAAAGATTCACCAACACAGATGTCCAGAATACTGTGGAATTTTGCGAAGAAAACAGAGCTGTTTGTATTGGGATACAATGGTGTCCGAATACTTCCGCTTCAACCCTTGACGTCACGCGCATACGTCATCATACCTAGACGTTTTCAACCGGAAGTTTCGCGGGAAATTTAAAATGGCACTTTATAAGTTAACCCGGCCGTATTGGCATGTGTTGCAATGTTAAGATTTCATCATTGATATATAAACTATCAGACTGCGTGGTCGGTAGTAGTGGCTTTCAGTAGGCCTCTAAGGACCAGATGGTTCTTATAGCTCGCAGGCTACAGCAGTTAATAATACTAACGATAATCGATGGAAAATCAGCTGCATAAGTGCTTGCAAATGCAACCCATTCAAAGTGACGTAGATCCAAGGCTTTTAGCAGAGGTTTTCTGTCCGGGTATTCATTTTCCTCGCCAAAGGCAACATGGATTCATCCAACTTTCTCCACATGTAACAAGATTTTATTCAACAAGCAAGAAACTATCACCTTTTGTGCGGATCTAATTAGCAAGGTCGAGCATGCCGACGTGTCATCAAACAGTGACTTTTTACCCACTCTCTTTTTCAAATGAGTTTGTTTTACCAGGTGATTAGGCGCGACTTGGCGGACGCCGCCTCCCTGAGGAAATAAAGCTCCCGGTAAAGGATGGAAAGGAGATAAGGTTGGAGGAATCTTCCGGCTGAGAGCGCGCTGAGGCATTAGCGCGGTAATAGCAGATGGATTCCCTGTGTGATCCACCGTTGAGGCAGGAGAAATCTATTGAGTGAATGTGATGAGATGCTCAGCAGCTAAGCCCTTGTATTAAGTCTCGTAGGGCTGGGCGGGTACAACGATATCAATATATATCGCGATCGACACGTAATAGATATAACAATTTTATTTCGATATATATAGCCTTGACTCACATATGAACGTGAAGTGCCATCCCATTCCTAACCCATAGGGTTCAATATGTCCACCTTTTGCAGCTATTACAGCTTCAACTCTTCTGGGAAGGCTGTCCACAAGGTTGCGGAGTGTGTTTTTTTTAGGAATTTTCCAGCATTCTTCCAAAAGCGCATTGGTGAGGTCACACACTGATGTTGGTGGAGAAGGCCTGGCTCTCAGTCTCCGTTCTAATTCATCCCAAAGGTGTTCTAATCGGGTTCAGGTCAGGACTCTGTGCAGGCCAGTCAAGTTCATCCACACCAGACTCTGTCATCCATGTCTTTATGGACCTTGCTTTGTGCACTGGTGCACTGTCATGTTGGAAGAGGAAGGGGCCCGCTCCAAACTGTTCCCACAAGGTTGGGAGCATGGAATTGTCCAAAATGTTTTGGTATCCTGGAGCATTCAAAGTTCCTTTCACTGGAACTAAGGGGCCAAGCCCAACTCCTGGAAAACAACCCCAAACCATAATTCCTCCTCCACCAAATTTGGACCTCTTTGTGACCTCTTTGCACTATGCGCTTCAGCATCCGCTGACCCCTCTTTGTCAGTTTACGTGGCCTACCACTTTGTGGCTGAGTTGCTGTTTTTCCCAAACTCCTCCATTTTCTTGTAATAAAGCCGACAGTTGACTGTGGAATATTTAGGCACGAGGAAATTTCACGACTGGATTTGTTGCACAGGTGGCATCCTATGACAATCCCACGCTGGAAATCACTGAGAGCGGCCCATTCTTTCACAAATGTTTGTAGAAACAGTCTCCATGCCTAAGTGCTTGATTTCATACACCTGTGGCCGGGCCAAGTGATTAGGACACCTGATTGTCATCATTTGGATGGGTGGCCAAATATGTTTTCATGCAAATGTCTGGTTTTTGGTGCAATATCTACAAAAAAAAAAAAAAAATATTATTATTTTTTTTGTCCTGTCCAGCTTCTCAGGCAAATCATTTAGTTGATGTAGATGCCCATATAGACTGTTCAGATTTACTTTACAAAAGAGAAGTGTAGGATACGTCTCTTGTTGCCTTATTTGTATTTGACCACTACTGTTTTCTGTTTATTTGTTACTGACTGTGGCAGGACACCTCTGCCTCTGTTTCACTTTATGTTGCTGGTAAATAATATGGTTGTAGTAGTAGGGTAAAGTTAAATGATTTAGTATGCACTAATTAAAGGGGCAGAGCTTTAAGAGACATTTTAGCTTTTATATTTCATAAGATATATTTTTTGTAAGAACCACAAATATTAAATATATTTCAGTGAATAACTTATTGTTCAAATCTGTATATAAATATGTACATAAAGTGTTGTAATTATATTGTAAAATGGATGGATGGATGGACGTTTAAAACAAAACTGTTATTATTAATTAGTAAGTATACATTTTTTGAGCCTTTTTAGAGAAAATCATATCATTGTAGTAAATTATGCAAATTACTCGATGATGTCATGGTGACCACGCCCATAACCACGCCCCCACCACCACAGGTGTCTTGGCAGTTTATGGGAAACACTGATATATATATATATATATATATATATATATATATATATATATATATATATATATATATATATATATATATATACACACCCATATATATGTATATACATATATATATACACACACATATACAGTATATGTATGTGTGTGTGTGTTTGTGTGTATATATATATATATGAGTGTATACATGCATATGTATGTTTGTACAGTGAATGTGTATGTACATGTATGTGTATATGTATGTATGTACAGTGAATGTATATGTACATTAGGGCTGCGAATCTTTGGGTGTCCCACGATTCAATATCGATTCATGGGGTCACGATTCGATTCAAAATCGATTTTTTTCGATTCAACCCGATTCTCGATTCAAAAGGATTCTCTATTCATTCAATACATAGGATTTCAGCAGGATCTACCCCAGTCTGCTGACATGCAAGCAGAGTAGTAGATTTTTGTAAAAAGCTTTTATAACTGTAAAGGACAATGTTTTATCAACTGATTGCAATAATGTCAATTTGTTTTAGACTTAGACTTCCTTTTTTTTGTCATTCAAATTTGAACTTTACAGCACAGATACGATCGAAATTTCGTTACAAGTTACAAGTTTCATTATAACTATTAAATAAAGCAAAAATATGACTTATTCTATCTTTGTGAAAATATTGGACACAGTGTGTTGTCAAGCTTATGAGATGCGATGCAAGTGTAAGCCACTGTGACACTGTTGTTCTTTTTAATTTTATTTTAATTTTATTTTTTTTATAAATGTCTAATGATAGTGTCAATGAGGGATTTTTAATCACTGCTATGTTGAAATTGTAACTAATATTGATACTGTTGTTGATAATATTCATTTTTGTTTCACTACTTTAGGTTTGTTCTGTGTCGTGTTTGTGTCTCCTCTCAATTGCTCTGTTTATTGCAGTTCTGAGTGTTGCTGGGTCGGGTTTGGTTTTGGAACTGGATTGCATTGTTATGGTATTGCTGTGTATTGTTTTTTTGGATTGATTAATAAAATAAAAATACAAATAAAACATTTAAATTAAAAAAAAAAAAAAAAAAAAAATCAAATTAAATTGTTATATGTATCCAATGATTATACTATAAAGTTTTTTTCCATTTAACTTCACCAGTTTTAGATTATTTTTATTGAAAATCGTTGAATTTTCACATTTGCCGTTCAAATACTGAGAAGAGACTTGCGGTGAGTCACCAGCCAGTTGAGCCTCACCATGGATTGCGCAATGACTCGGCTAACTGCTGGCCTGCTGTGCAGTGAGACCGTATTGCTATATTAATTGTATTATACATTTCCATAGTTTAGTTAGCTGAGGTATATAATGTACAGTGTATTTTGTCAACAACTGTATGTGTGTAACGTATTTCTTGTGCTGAGCAATCATAAAACAGCTGCGAAGACGCACTGGGTGAGGCTCGCAGTAACCCCGCCTCCTGGTGGTAGAGGGCGGTAGGGATCCCAGAGATCATTCTTGCGACTACTCGGCTGCAGAAGAAGTGACAACAAGCAGCAACAGTTAGCAGCGATCGTTTATTTTTTCCTCTCGCCTGAACTTTTAACATGGAGGATTACATATCTAAAATAAAACAGTTTTCTAAACTGGACTTTCAATCGAAGCAGGAGGTAATAATTAAAGGAAGATCTCCATCGAGACAGAGAGACTTTTAAAACTGAAGAAAGATAAGGAGGACTTCTATAAACAAGTTATCGATGCTTTTGTTCAAAAGGAGTGCCGCATGGACTTCATTTATAAGTAAAGGTAAGACCATGAAAACTTTTTATTTATTAAATGTGCTTTTTTGTGTACTACAGTTTGTATGTGTAAAGTTAAAGTTAAGTTAAAGTACCAATGATTGTCACACACACACTAGGTGTGGTGAAATTTGTCCTCTGCATTCGACCCATCCCCTTGCTCACTCCCTGGGAGGTGAGGGGAGCAGTGGGCAGCAGCGGCGCCGCGCCCGGGAATCATTTTTGGTGATAATTCCAACCCTTGATGCTGAGTGCCAAGCAGGGAAGAATGCTGGTATGAGCTTTTAAACATAACCCGTTAACTGCTGCCAATCAAATGGTGAATAAGATACTCTTTCGGGTTCATATGTTTGTAAATCTGACTGTGATGAAGTCAGTGCCTCACCAGCCATGAACCTCACCGCACGTCACTGGTATATGTATGTTTGTACATTGAATGTATGTGTATGTTTGTACAGTGAATGATCCAGCGTATTTTGACAACACAGTTCCTAAGAACGTTCTTCTAATAAGGACGCCTTAGATTGCCCAACAGCACGCCGCATAATTATGTACGTTGCTGTCACTTGTCTTGACGGGCGCATCGGAATTATGTACCGTCGCCGCCTCAAGTGTCAAATTAATCACGGAATTAAATAATTCCCCGCAAATCTCTTTACAGCTGCGGTGGTGTCACTTGATATTTTTTTTTTTTTTTTTTGGCGGGGACGAGACAGCTGAGCAAGAAAGAGGCAGCTGGATGTCACTTGTCAGGCTTTAGGGGGATGCTTCATCTTATTAGACAGCCAAATCCAATGCGCATTACTGTCCTCAGTCATGTTTTCTTCTGGATATTACAATTAGCATATCACACACACACCCTCCCTCCCGGTTGTTGTTGTTGTTGTTGTTGATATCAGCGCATGGAGATGGAATCGGGAGGTGATATATAGTTGGAGGGAGATGGAGATGCATTGCACAGAAAGAACAAATGCTCTTTTAATGGAAGGATGTGGACTGAGTGGATTTGCCTTCTGCTGCGATCATGTTAAAGTCAGTCTGTCTGATGGAATTAGGTCCACGAGCATCTGTGCGGTATTGTGGCTCTCGGGTTGCCTTTTGCTTCTGCAGGCTTTTACACCATCCGAGTTATTTGATGCGGTGCCAAGGCGACAAAACACCCCTGCAAACCCCGTTTGTGGCATCGCGGCGTTGCATCCGGAGAATGTGGTCGGCCTGTAATTGTGATGTCTTTTTTTAAATACCTAACCAGCGGGGGATGCTCCCGTCACATGTTGCTCAGTTCCTCCTAACTTTGGCTTTTCAGGAAGACACTATATTGCCAAAAGTATATTTGG
Source organism: Entelurus aequoreus (assembly GCF_033978785.1). NCBI lineage: Eukaryota > Metazoa > Chordata > Actinopteri > Syngnathiformes > Syngnathidae > Entelurus > Entelurus aequoreus. The sequence goes on along the minus strand of NC_084740.1, from coordinate 7,983,172 downwards.
CCACCCATCCAAATGATGAGAACCAGGTGTCCTAATCACTTGGCCCGGTGTATAAAATCAAGCACTTAGGCATGGAGACTGTTTCTCCATACTTTTGTGAAAGAATGGGCCGCTTTCAGTGATTTCCTGCGTGGAACTGTCATAGGATGCCACCTGTGCAACAAATCCAGTCGTGAAATTTCCTCGCTCCTAACTATTCCAAAGTCAACTTAATTATAAGAAAAGTGAAGAGTGTGTGAACAACAGCAAGTCAGCCACCAAGTGGTAAGCCTACTGTGAGGGGGGGGCGTGGCCTGCGGACCTGCAGCGAAGCAGGGTGTGCCAGGACCGGCTGCGAGATCAGCGACAGGTGCGTAAATGGCCCACCTGGGCCTGTTTGTCTAATCACCGGTCGCTCTGTTAAAAGGCAGCAGGAGAGAAGAGTTGGTGTAGAACAGGGGTGTCAAACTCATTTTAGATCGGGGGCCACATGGAGGAAAATCTACTCCCAAGTGGGCCGGACTGGTAAAATCACGGCACGATAACTTAAAAATAAAGACAACTTCAGATTGTTTTCTTTTTTTTTTTAAATAGAACAAGCACATTCTGAAAATGTACAAATCATAATGTTGTTGGGGTTTTTTTTTTACACTTACATGTTGTGGTTAACAGTATTCTATCTTTATTTGTCATTATTTATACTTTCTGAATAAATTATGTGATAATATTCATCAGTCAAATCATTGGTGTTGATTTTCAATCTATCAAGATAAAAAAAAAAAATCAAAATCATGTTATTCATGTATTTTGATCATTTTCCTGGACTGGTGCACTCACATCATGTGGTTACTTCTTTTTTTTTTTTACATATGTAGCATCATCCCCAATGATACAAAGAATTGCTATTGCGACATCTAGTGGACACATTTAAAACGGCGGTTTCTTTCATTCAAAAATTTCGGCTCATTTTTATATTTAGCAAACTTATCCCGCGGGCCGGATAATACCTGTTCGGGGGCCTGATCCGGCCCCCGGGCCGTACGTTTGACACCCCTGTGGTAGAGCGAGAGCGAGACTGACACGACAAGACAATTGCTGAAAGGCACCAGACAAAAGAGAATTTATTGAAAAATAAAACATTATTGTCAACCTGGAAGAGCCTGGTATGTCGGTGATTGGTGGTCCGAAGAACCCGGAAGCGAGAGTTTTCCACAAGGGGTCAGCGGATGCTGAGGCGCATGGTGCAAAGACTTTCTGCACAGTCAGTTGCTACAGAGCTCCAAACTTCATGTGACCTTCCAATTAGCCCACGTACAGTACGCAGAGAGCTTAAATGGGTTATACTTGTACAGCGCTTTTCTACCTTCGAGGTACTCAAAGCGCTTTGACACTATTTCCACATTCACCTATTCACACACTGATGGCGGGAGCTGCCAGGCAAGGCCCTAACCACGACCCATCAGGAGCAAGGGTGAAGTGTCTTGCTCAAGGACACAACGGCCGTGGCTCGGTTGGTAGAAGGTGGGGATCGGACCAGGAACCCTCAGGTTGCTGGCACGGCCACTCTCCCAACTCTGCCACGCCATGGAGCTTCATGGAATGGGTTTCAATGGCCGAGCAGCTGCATCTAAGCCATACATCGCCAAGTTCAATGCAAAGCGTAGGATGCAGTGGTGTAAAGCACATCACCACTGGACTCTAGAGCAGTAGAGACACCTTCTCTGGACTGATGAATCACGCTTTTCCGTCTGGCAATCTGATGGACCAGTCTGGGTTTGGAGGTTTCCCGGAGAACGGTACATTTCGGACTGTATTGGGCGGTATGGCGCACTGGGTAGAGCGGCCGTGCCAGAAACCTGAGGGTTGCAGTTTCGCTCCCCGCCTCTTGAGTTCCAAAATCGCTGCCGTTGTGTCCTTGGGCAGGACACTTCACCCTTGCTCCCGGTGCCGCTCACACTGGTGAATGAATGATGAATGAATGGTAGGTGGTGGTCGGAGGGGCCGTAGGCGCAAACTGGCAGCCTCGCTTCCGTCAGTCTACCCCAGGGCAGCTGTGGCTACAAATGTAGCTTACCACCACCAGGTGTGAATGAATGATGGGTTCCCACTTCTCTGTGAGCGCTTTGAGTATCTAACAATAGAAAAGCGCGATATAAAATCTAATCCATTATTATTATTGTGCCGAGTGTGAAATTTGGTGGAGGAGGAATTATGGTGTAGGGTTGTTTTTGAGGAGTTGGACGTGGCCCCTTTAGTTCCAGTGAAAGGAACTTTGAATGATCCAGGATACCAAAACATTTTGGACAATTCCATGCTCCCAACCTTGTGGGAACAGTTTGGAGTGGGCCCCTTCCTCTTCCAACACGACTGTGCACCAGTGCACAAAGCAAGGTCCATAAAGACATGGATGGCAGAGTCTGGTGTGGATGAACTTGACCGGCCTGCACAGAGTCCTGACCTGAACCCAATAGAACACCTTTGGGATGAATTAGAAGGGAGATTGAGAGCCAGGCCTTCTCCACCAACATCAGTGTGTGACCTCACCAATGCGCTTTTGGAAGAATGGTGGAAAATTCCTATAAACACACTCCGCAACCTTGTGGACAGCCTTCCCAGAAGAGTTGAAGCTGTAATAGCTGCAAAAGGTGGACCGGCATCATATTGAACCCTATGGGTTAGGAATGGGATGGCACTTCAGGTTCATATGTGAGTAAAGGCGGGTGGCCAAATACTTTTGGCAATATAGTGTATTTTCTGTCAGAGTTATGATTTTTTTACCGCGTTGGCCACAAATCAACTCGCTTTGCATCAGATAAGAATACGCGGGATGATGTAAAAGATTCTCCCCTTCAAAGCACACGCAGCCTCATTGTTTTGACTTGAGGGGTAGTTTCTCCCAGCATGGGTCTGGTCTAATCAGCGGCCTAACACATGGCAGAGGAGCCTAAAGCGCTGTCATTTTGGTCCAAGCACACTTCTTAGACAAACAGGTTTGGCTGCAGGTAAAGCATGTTTGTGGATGACAAAGTGGAGGCATCTTGATGCTGAGATGACACAAACAAGACAGCGCAGTTTCTAGAACGCCTCTAATGATGTTCTCAGTTTGTGCAGCAAAGGGTCCATCATCGGAATGGTTCTACAGGCTCTGGCCTTAGGTCTGTCTTAAGCCCATCTAACACTGACAGAGGTGGTGAGTTAGCAAGTCATGTCTAACATCCAACATCAGTGATCTCTGACCACACAAATGTTTGCTTGATGCTTGGATAAAAGGTGCACACAGACTTTTGACCGGTGCACCCAGAACAGTCCATATCGCCCCCGTTTTATCCAGTCTTCATTGGCTTCCAGTCAAATTCCTCATTGAGTTTAAAGTTTTAATCCTGACATTCCGTGTGTTGCATGGTGGGGCCCCTCAGTACATCACAGACTTGTTATGCCCCCTACTCTTCAGGGCGCAGCCTTCGGTCTTTTGGCCAGGGTTTTTAAAAGATCCAAAAAACTAATTTTAAAACTTGGCATTCCAGGCTATAGCTCCCAGACTCTGGAACAACTTGCACCAGTCCCTCCGTGATCTTGACTGTGTTGAAACTTTTAAGAAACATTTGAAAACTTCTCTTTTTAGTAAAGCTTTTAGTTAATGCACCTTTTAACTATCATTTTTAATCATCTTTGTATCCTTTTATGATGTTGCCCCTGTTTTAAATTGAATTGTTGGTTTACCTTACCTATGTTTTGTACAGCGCTTTGTGATTTTATCTGTGAAAAGCGCTTTATAAATACAATGTACTTACTTACTTACTTACTTTACTTACTTACTTACTTACTGACTTACTCACCCCTAGCCAAATATTTTTTCTCTATGTAATTACATAGCTTCACTACAGATTATAATAAATTAGGGCTGTCAAAATGAGTCCATTAATGGAAAAAAACTTATCATTACAGATATTATACCAACATCGATACCGATCACATGTTTTAACTGTACATTTTTCAATTCAATTCTTTGTGAGTGTTGTTGACAGTTTAACAATATCAACATACTATTTGAACGAGTATATTGTTTTTTATATATATATATATATATATATATATATATATATATATATATATTTATATATATATTTATATATATTTATATTTATATATATTTATATATATATACATATATATATAAATACATATATATATATATATATATATATATATATATATATATACCGTATTTTTAGGACTATAAGGCGGACTTAAAATCTTTAGATTTTCTCAAAAATCGACAGTGCGCCTTATAACCCGGTGCGTCTAATGTACAGCATATATCTGGTTGTGCTTACCGACCTCGAAGCCGTTTTATTTGGTATATGGTGTAATGATAAGTGTGACCAGTAGATGGCAGTCAGACATAAGAGATACCTGTAGACTGCAATATGATGGCAGTAAACAACACCAAAACTTTAAATGTTCCATTGTGAATATAGAACATTACACACCGCGCTCCAAAAATATGTCAAAATGTTTTTAGTGCGACTTCGGTAAGCTATGTAGCCGCACCGCTTGATAGATTGTCGGCGCATTAAACATACGAGTATTGTTATGGTGTGTGTGTGTGTAAGGACTGCAAGATGGCACCTATTTGCAGACGTATTACCTGGCATTTTTTATCGCAATATTATGCAAAACCAACTTTTCTTACCTTCTGATACCTGCTGATGTGTATTTGGGATCTGCATAAGTCCTGAAAATGTGCGCAAGTCTGCAATTGTAGTCCGTGCCGACACCGTAGTCGATATGCTTCTTCTTTTTCTCTATCTTCTTGTTATGGGACATTCATCGTCCGCTGTTGCCATTTGTAATATAAAGTAGTGTAAAGTTCTTACCAAATTTTGTGGATCATAGGGCGCACCGGATTTTAAGGCGCACCGCTGATTAGCGGGTCTATTCAGGTCTTTTTTCATACAAATAGCACACCGGATTATGATCATATTATGATATTTTTCTAAATCAATCAATGTTTATTTATATAGCCCTAAATCACAAGTGTCTCAAAGGGCTGCACAAGCCACAACGACATCCTCGGTTCAGATCCCACATCAGGGCAAGAAAAAAGCTCAACCCAATGGGATGACAATGAGAAACCTTGGAGGAGACCGCAGATGTGGGGTCCCCCCCGGACCCCCCCCCCCCCCCCCCCCCCCCCATCCAGGGCGACCGGTGCAATGGACGTCGAGTGGATCTAACAAAATATTGTAAGAGTCCAGTCCATAGTGGATCTAACATAATAGTGTGAGAGTCCAGTCCATAGTGGATATAACATAATAGTGTGAGAGTCCAGTCCATAGTGGATCTAACATAATAGTGGGAGTACAGTCCATAGTGGATCTAACATAATATTGTGAGAGTCCAGTCTATAGTGGATCTAACATAATATTGTGAGAGTCCAGTCTATAGTGGATCTAACATAATATTGTGAGAGTCCAGTCCATAGTGGATCTACCACATCTGCGGTCCTCTTCAAGGTTTCTCATAGTCATTCACATCGACGTCCTACTGGGTTGTGAGTTTTTCCTTGCCCTTATGTGGGCTCTGAACGAGGATGTCGTTGTGGCTTGTGCAGCCCTTTGAGACACTTGTGATTTAGGGCTATATAAATAAACATTGATTGATTTAGAAAAATATCATAATATGATCATAATCCGGTGTGCTATTTGTATGAAAAAAGACCTGAATAGACCCGCTAATCAGCGGTGCGCCTTAAAATCCGGTGCGCCCTATGATCCAGAAAATTTGGTACTCATAGTGTTCCCTTTTGCCTCTACCCTTAAAGGCCTACTGAAATGAGATTTTCTTATTTAAACGGGGATAGCAGATCCATTCTGTGTCATACTTGATAATTGCCATATTTTTGCTGAAAGGATTTAGTAGAGAACATCGACGATAAAGTTCGCAACTTTTGGTCGCTGATAAAAAAAAGCCTTGCCTGTACCGGAAGTAGCGTGACGTCACAGATTGAAGAGCTCCTCACATCTGCACATTGTTTTCAATCATGGACGCCAGCAGCGAGAGCGATTCGGACCGAGAAAGCGACTACCCCATTAATTTGAGCGAGGATGAAAGAATTGTGGATGAGGAAAGTGAGAGTGAAGGATTAGAGGGCAGTGGAAGCGATTCAGATAGGGAAGAGGCTGTGAGAGGCGGGTGGGACCTGATATTCAGCTGGGAATGACTAAAACAGTAAATAAACACAAGGCATATATATACTCTATTAGCCACAACACAACCAGGCTTATATTTATATGCCACAAATTAATCGCGCATAACAAACACCTCCCCCCTCCCGTCCATATAACCCACCAATACTACTCAAACACCCGCACAACACACTCAATCCCACAGCCCAAAGTACCGTTCACTTCCGCAAAGTTCACACAGCACATATATTTCCCCAAAGTTACGTACGTGACATGCACATTGTATTGGCATGTGTTGCAATGTTAAGATTTCATCATTGATATATTAACTATCAGACTGCGTGGTCGGTAGTAGTGGCTTTCAGTAGGCCTTTAACACCTCTTGAGTTTTCTGTAAAGCCTATTAACAAATTGTCTTGCCGGGGGAAAGTTGCTGCACAAACAAATCTCCAGTCCCCGGAAACTAAAGGCAAATGACAAACTCACGTGGGAAGGCCGTATTAAAATGAATACCAATTAACAGAACGAGTCAGCTTTTAAATCTTTCTGACAAAAAGATGGCCTCGTATTAGAGGATTAAAAAAACAAACTAAATCAGAGCCCGTTACCGACTTTCCAGTCTAATTAAAAGATCAATATATCAAAGTTGCAAGCTCGGTGAGCCAAGACGCCAACATGGAATCAAAATGACAAAAGACATGATGGAACTGTCAGAGTAATACGCATATAAATGAGAACAGCTGCACTTACTGTACATCACAAAAAAGCAGGGGTCGACTTCCCTTCGTAGCTTGTGAAATAGGTAATTAAAGTGTTTCTGTTTCTGTGTCATGTTTGAGGTGTTCCCGCTCGGCTCGTCTTCCTTCGGTGGAGGCTGTCCGTGAATAATTAGCATCAGTCGGAGCTTACTCTTTAAGAAGCTTAGAAGTGCTATGAGCTAGAGCGTAAGCCAGCTTAGCGAGGTAAGTCATGTACACAAGCCATTGACCACTTGCTTTGGGAGAGGAAAGGGATATTTTTTCCCCGAAATGTACATTTTTTCTCAGGCCTTTTTTTTTCAATTAGCGCCCGTTCAGCTTCAAGTCGCGAAGATGTTCGGAAACGGGGCCATGCGGGAAGGCCTCGGGTCTTGCATCCTGTCAAGGCTGGGAGTGATAGTGATTGGAGTTTCGGGAAAGACACTGCATCAAGCCGCGGGTCACGAGGGCTACCATCACCGGATGAAATCTTTATGACGGTGTTCCCTTTTTGTCGGCGCCGAGCTACTTATGAGAAAGTAATAAGGTAGTGACCCCCTTATGTCATCCTGCCGAGGCTGCGATGGGGGGTGTCAGGTGCGGGAAGATTTGTATCACGGCCTTCTTGCCTTTTTAAAGACGTCCAGATTTTCTGCACTGTTAACTTTGAAAGATGAGCACCAGTAAAAGCGCGGAATATCTTGTTTGAGCAGAAAGGGACGAGCCCTTGTGTTCTTTCAGTTTGGCCTAGAAGAGTCATTGGTGGGTTTTATTATTTAGCCTAAGTTAGTGTTTTTCTACCACTGTGCACCGTGAGATATAGTCTGGTGTGCCGTGGGAGACTATGTAATTTCACCTAATTGGGTTAAAAATATTTTTATAATTTGCAAATAATGTGCCTTTGTTGAGTGTCGGGACTGTCTAGAGCTCGGCAGAGTATCAATCAATCAGTCAATCAATGTTTATTTATATAGCCCTAAATCACAAGTGTCTCAAAGGGCTGCACAAGCCACAACGACATCCTCGGTTCAGAGCCCGCATCAGGGCAAGGAAAAACTCAACCCAGTGGGATGACAATGAGAAACCTTGGAGAGGACCGTAGATGTGGGTGACCCCCCGCCCCTCTCTAGGGGAGACCGGTGCAATGGACGTCGAGTGGGTCTAGCGTAATATTGTGAAAGTCCAGTCCATTGTGGATCTAACATAATAGTGAGAGTCCAGTCCATAGTGGGGCCAGCAGGAGACCATCCCGAGCGGAGACGGGTCAGCAGCGCAGAGATGACGGGTCTGCCAACTTCCGGCACCCCTTACAAAAAAGGTGAGATACAGGTAAACAATGGGGGGTTCAGAAAAAAAAATCGGTCTAAGCCTGGGCCCCTGGAGAGGGGGTCAAGACTGAGGCCAAGAGATGATTAGATCGATATTTTTTTACTATCACAATTTATTTATTTTTTGGCATATTTGTTATTGTTTACAGACGCAGGAAAAAAAGCGCCAATCGCAGTTTTTGCTTTGAATTATTTTGCACTATTGACTTTATTTTGAATGTTATATGTAATAAAAGGGAACAAGGAAAAATTGCATTGTTAATTGATACTGTTGCACCGTATTACAGTTCTGGTGAAAAAATGTATAATTTAATAACCCAGAAAAATTTTAAGTACGAACATTGGTATGGCCAATACAGCACCTGTAACTACTTGGTATTGGACCAAAGTTTGTAGTATCGCCCAAAGCTAATGTATGGTCTCCAAACAACAGGAATAATAAGTGTTTATTACATTTTAACAGAAGTGTAGATACAACCATGTTACAACAAAAAATAACCATATAATAACAAATAAGACCCCAACCGATGCACAGGCGTGTGATCCACCCCGGGTCCCGACTCTGGACAGACAGCACTTCATCCATGGCCACCGGACCTGTGCTCCCCCCTCCACAAGGGAGAGGGGGGCAGAGCAGAAAAGAAAAGAAACGGCAGATCAACTGGTCTAAAAAGGGGGTCTATTTAAAGGCTAGAGTATACAAATGAGTTTTAAGATGGGACTTAAATGCTTACCGTGTAATACTCTTCCCTATCTGTAGGTGGCAGCCAGTAGCTAATTGCTTTGTAGATGTCGGGAACACGGTTTGTCGAGATCACAATAGACGGGAGGTAGCGTGTAGCTAAAAAGGTGTCTAACGCTTAAACCAAAAATATACAAAAGGTGAGTGCCCCTAAGAAAAGGCATTTAAGCTTAGGGATGGCTATGCAAAACGAAACTAAAACTGAACTGGCTGCAAAGTAAACAAAAACAGAATGCTGGACGACCGCAAAGACTTACAGCATGTGGAGCAGATGGCGTCCACAAAGTACATCCGTACATGACAATCAACAATGTTCACACAAAAGAAGGCTAGCGTCCGCACAATTTAAATCGTCTTGATTGCGAAAACAAAGCAGGTGCGAGGAATGTTCAAGGAAAACATGAAACTGCTACAGGAAAATACCAACAAAACAGGAAAAGCCACCAAAATAGGAGCGCAAGACAGGAACTAAAACACAACACAAAGGAAAACACCAAAAACCTCCAAATAAGTCACGGCGTGGTGACAGTACACCTACTTTGAGACAAGAGCTATAGTGATGCATGCTGGGTTATGGTTTCAAGTCATATCCAACAATTGCGACAACGACTTTTTAATTGTCAATATTTCTAAGATTTCTACTGGTTGTGTGCTTCGGGATTTTTTCAATGAAAAAAATGTGCCTTTGCTCAGAAAAGGTTGAAAAACACTGGCCTAAGCAATGGTATACAGTCGTGGTCAAAAGTGTACATTACACTTGTAAAGAACATCATGTCATGGCTGTCTTGAGTTTCCAATCATTTCTACAACTCTTATTTTTTTGTGATTGGAGCACATACTTGTTGGTCACAAAAAACATTCATGAAGTTTGGTTCTTTTATGAATTTATTATGGGTCTACTGAAACTATGAGCAAATGTGCTGGGTCAAAAGTATACATACAGCAATGTTAATATTTGCTTACATGTCCCTTGGCGAGTTTCACTGCAATAAGGCGCTTTTGGTAGCCATCCACAAGCTTCTGGTTGTATTTTTGACCACTCCTCTTGACAAAATTGGTGCATTTCAGCTAAATGTGTTGGTTTTCTGACATGGGCTTGTTTCTTCAGCATTGTCCACACGTTTAAGTCAGGACTTTGGGAAGGCCATTCTAAAACCTAAATTCTACCCTGATTTAGCCATTCCTTCACCACTTTTGACGTGGGTTTGGGGTCATTGTCCTGTTGGAACACCCAAATCTGTACCAATGATTGTCACAGACACACTGTGTGGTGAAATTTGTCCTCTGCATTTGACCCATCCCCTTGATCACCCCCTGCGAGGTGAGGGGAGCAGTGGGCAGCAGCTGTGCCGCGCCCAGGAATCATTTTTGGTGATTTAACCCCCAATTCCAACCCTTGATGCTGAGTGCCAAGCAGGGAGGTAATGGGTCCCATTTTTATGGTCTTTGGTATGACTCGGCCGGGGTTTGAACTCACAACCTACCGATCTCAGGGCGGACACTCTAACCACTAGACCAAATGCACCCAAGACCCAACCTCCGGGCTGATGATTTTAGGTTGTCCTGAAGAATTTGGAGGTAATCCTCCATTTTCATTGTCCCATTTACTCACTGTAAAGCACCATTTCTATTGGCAGCAAAACAGGCCCAGAGCATACAACTACCACCACCATGCTTGACGGTAGGTATGGTGTTCCTGGGATTAAAGGCCTCACCTTTTCTCCTCCAAACATATTGCTGGGTATTGTGGCCAAACAGCTACATTTTTGGTTCATCTGACCACATAACTTTCCTCCGGAAGTTCTTATCTTTGTCCATGGGATCAGCAGCAAACTTTAGACGAGCCTTAAGGTGTGGCTTCTCGAGCAAGGGGCTTCCTTCTTGCATGGTAGCCTCTCAGTCCATGGTGATGCAAAACACGCTTGACTGTGGACACTGACACCTGTGTTCCAGCAGCTTCCAATTCATTGCAGACCTGCTTTTTGGTGGTTCTTGGTTGACTCTTGATCATCCTGACCAATTTTCTCTCAGCAGCAGGTGATAGCTTGCGTTTTCTTTTTGATCGTGGCAGTGACAAAACTGTGCCATGCACTTTATACTTACAAACAATTGCCTGCACAGTTGCTCTTGGGACCTTAAGATGCTTTGAAATGGCTCCAAGTGACTTCCCTGACTTGTTCAAGTCAATTTGTTCAGATCTGTGCTGAGTATGCGCTCCAATCACTCTATCACAAAACAATGGGAGTTGGACAAATTATTGGAAACTAAAGACAGCCATGACATTATGTTCTTTACAATTGTATGTCAACTTTTGACCACGACTTCACGCCACTGATGAGGACAGACAAAAGTCTGATGCCGTCGGGACTCCTTTTTTTTGTTTTTTTCCTTGATTAAAAAACCTAATTCAAGCACAACTGCCTATTTAAGAGGACAGGAATAGGGCACATTTCTGTTTCCAGGAGGGAGACGATTTAGACTTTAGGGTCGTTGGAGCAAATGGTGCATTTCACCACAGTGTGCGACTTTTAGCATCCAGCTAAGTGCTAATAAACGCAACCTTTTTGTGTTCCAAATGGAGGCTTCTCCATCCGTCATCCGGCAAATAATTGACATTCCTTACAAGGAAATTTATCAGTGGAGGAATAGCAGAAAGGAATAACTAAACATGCTATACTACACACTGAAGGCATCACAACTATGAATGAACACATGTGGAGTTATGTACTTAACAAAAACAAGGTGAAATAACTGAAAACATGTTTTATATTCTAGTTTCTTCAAAATAGCCACCCTTTGCGCTGATTACTTTTTTGCACACTCTTGGCATTCTCTCCATGAGCTTCGAAAGGGGTTTGATGCCTTCAGTGACAATCTGCAATGTAAATAGTCATGAAAATAAAGAAAACTCATTGAATGAGAAGGTGTGTCCAAACTTTTGGCCTGTACTGTATGTTCGATACTACAGAATCAGAATCAGAAATACTTTATTAATCCCAGAGGGGAAATTAAAATGTTCAGCACAATCCCATTCAATATTAGACAAACATTACAGGGGGACAGAACAGGATCAAACATTACAGGGAGACAGAACAGGATCGCTGACGGGTCTGCCAACTTCCGGCGCCCCTTACAAAAAAGGTGAGACAATGGGGGGGTCAGAAAAAAAAATCGATCTAAGCCTGGGCCCCTGGAGAGGGGGTCCAGACTGAGGCCAAGAGATGATTAGGTCGATATTTTTTTACTATCACAATTTATTTATTTTTTGGCATATTTGTTATTGTTTACAGACGCAGGAAAAAAGCGCCAATCGCAGTTTTTGCTTTTAATTATTTTGCACGATTGACTTTATTTTGAATGTTATATGTAATAAAAGGGAACAAGGAAAAATAGCATTGTTAATTGATACTGTTGCACCGTATTAGAGTTCTGGTGAAAACATGTATAATTTAGTAACCCAGAAAAATTTTAAGTACAGCACCTGTAACTACTTGGTATTGGACCAAAGTTTGTAGTATCGCCCAAATATAATGTATGGTATCCAAACAACAGAAGAATAAGTGTTTTATTACATTTTAACAGAAGTGTAGATACAACCATGTTGCAACAAACAAATAACCATATAATAACAAATAGCAAGTAAAATAATAATAGCTTTGAGAACATAATATAACCCGTAAATGACGCATAATGTCAAATCATATTTTCTGTACAGAGTTGCTTTACAAAAGAGAAGTGTGGGATACTTCTCTTGTTGCTCTATTAGTATTTGACTTTATTAAATGGATGTATTTAGATTTGGTCTCAGCCATGCAGGAGCAAGAGGGGATAGAAAGAAGGGAAACAAACTAAGCCAGAGGAGGAAATTAAGAAAAAATACATCAAAACAACATCAGCAAATACAATATGTACAAATACGATACCAAAAATTATACCAACAAACCAGCTGATGAAGTAGATAGTAATAACACAGAAATGACAATGAACATAATAGAGCAAATGCCAATAGAAATAACACTATTGATGATGAATAATAATTATGGGCCTGCTGCATTGCAAGCAGCACCTTATTATTATTGCTCATACTTCTAACTTCTAAAGACACAATATAATATATCTGTATATATATTATTCTGTACACATATGTATATATTCGTATATATGTTAGATTTTTTTATCCCTATATTAGTCTATTTATACCTGCATTGTCCTTTCCATCCTTATACTTTCCATCATTGTAACTGAGCTACTGTGTTGAACAATTTCCCTTGTGGATCATTAAAGTTTGTCTAAGTCTAACTGTATTATTATTAAAGTGCCCCACGTTTCTCTTACAGAGACGAACCCCCACATATGTTATACCGTCGGTAAGGTGTCGTACGCGCCGATGTGGGTACTTTAAGTTGGGAACATTTCGTGTTACCATGGCGACGCTATTCCGAAAACTAATCGCTATGGGCCCATTGAATAGGTACGCAACCGTTAAGTCATTTAAATGGTAAATGGGTTATACTTGTATAGCACTTTTCTACCTTCAAAGTACTCAAAGCGCTTCGACACTATTTCCACATTCACACACTGACGGCGGGAGCTGCCATGCAAGGCCCTAACCACGGCCCATCAGGAGCAAGGGTGAAGTGTCTTGCTCAAGGACACAATGGACGTGACTAAGTTTGTAGAAGGTGGGGATTGAACCAGGAACCCTCAGGTTGCTGGCACGGCCACTCTCCCAACCGCGCCACGCCGTCCCCCTTTTACCTTGGAGAGTGGACTTTTTACTTACAAGCTCCGCCACAGAGCCGAGTCAAAAGAACCGTAACAGTTTTTGATCATCCATCCATTTTCAACCTTCCGGGGTTGCGGGGGGTGCGGGAGCCTATCTCAGCTGCATTCGGGCAGAAGGCGGGGTACACCCTGGACAAGTCGCCACCTCATGGCAGGGCCAACACAGATAGACAGACAACATTCACACACTAGGGCCAATTTAGTGATGCCAATCAACCTATCACCACACAATACAAAATAACATCTGCCTATATAAAACGGTTTTATAACCTCAACTGACTTCACAATTTTTGGACCATATCATGTCCAGAAGACGAATAATTGAATAATCAATCAATGTTTATTTATATAGCCCTAAATCACAAGTGTCTCAACGGGCTGCACAAGCCACAACGGCATCCTCGGTTCAGAGCCCACATAAGGGCAAGGAAAAACTCACAACCCAGTGGGACGTCAATGTGAATGACTATGAGAAACCTTGGAGAGGACACCCCCCCCCCAGGGGAGACCGGATGCAATGGACGTCGAGTGGGTCTAGCATAATATTGTGAAAGTCCAGTCCATTGTGGATCTAACATAATAGTGAGAGTCCAGTCCATTGTGGATCTAACATAATAGTGAGAGTCCAGTCCATAGTGGATCTAACATAATAGTGAGAGTCCAGTCCATAGTGGATCTAACATAATAGTGAGAGTCCAGTCCATAGTGGATCTAGCATAATATTGTGAAAGTCCAGTCCATAGTGGATCCAACATAATAGTGAGAGTCCAGTCCATAGTGGATCTAACATAATAGTGAGAGTCCAGTCCATAGTGGATCTAGCATAATATTGTGAAAGTCCAGTCCATAGTGGATCTAACATAATAGTGAGAGTCCAGTCCATAGTGGATCTAACATAATATTGTGAAAGTCCAGTCCATAGTGGATCTAACATAATAGCGAGAGTCCAGTCCATAGTGGATCTAACATAATAGTAAGAGTCCAGTCCATAGTGGATCTAGCATAATATTGTGAAAGTCCAGTCCATAGTGGATCTAACATAATAGTGAGAGTCTAGTCCATAGTGGATCTAACATAATAGTGAGAGTCCAGTCCGTAGTGGATCTAACATAATAGTGAGAGTCCAGTCTGTAGTGGATCTAACATAATAGTGAGAGTCCAGTCCATAGTGGATCTAACATAATAGTGAGAGTCCAGTCCATAGTGGATCTAACATAATATTGTGAAAGTCCAGTCCATAGTGGATCTAACATAATAGTGAGAGTCCAGTCCATAGTGGATCTAACATAATAGTGAGAGTCCAGTCCATAGTGGATCTAACATAATAGTGAGAGTCCAGTCCGTAGTGGATCTAACATAATAGTGAGAGTCCAGTCCATAGTAGATCTAACATAATAGTGAAAGTCCAGTCCATAGTGGATCTAACATAATAGTGAGAGTCCAGTCCATAGTGGTGCCAGCAGGAGACCATCCCGAGCGGAGACGGGTCAGCAGCGCAAAGATGTCCCCAACCAATGCACAGGCGAGCGGTCCACCCCGGGTCCTGACTCTGGACAGCCAGCACTTCATCCATGGCCACCGGACCTGTGCTCCACAAGTCAGAAGGGGGCAGAGGAGAATAAAAAAAAACATTCAATTACTTTTTATATTTAGTTGTACAACTTGAATGATTAGTCAGCTCGTCCAAGCTACTTGTTGTTGTTGTTGTAGGTAGTTGCTAATGAACATACTTGCTGTGGTTTCGGGGAACATCTTTATATTCTTGTCCAACAAAGCTGCATAATGAAGTCGTCGTCTTTGTTGGCCTTGAAGTTGAATCAGCCCCCGTGTTCCATGCCAAGGATTCTTGCCTGAGTGTTCAACTTCTGCCACAGTTGGATTGCGATTCGGAACACTTTACAGTTTATATTCAAATCTGTTTCCCTCCTCCTGTTCTTCCAGTAGTCCGTGTGATCCAAATCACCTGGAATGGGATGAAAATGGGCTCGTCTTGGCTGTGGGTGGCATTTTCCTGGCGATGGCAGAAAATTGAAAACTCTCTGCCTATTTTTTGGTGTTCATTAAACCCAAAGTTTACTTTTCCGACATTCTAAAAACGTCTTTCTGCTAATTACCGACGTTTAACTTTCTTATTGAATTGACTTTGTTGACTTGGGAACAGCCTCGAGCTAATGATCCTGCAGATGGCTAATTTATTTGCTCCCCACGTGGTGCACATAACATACCACATTTGGTAAGTACCATTGTGCTTCGTCAGAATTCTCTAAGGACAAAAAGAAACCGTCTCGTCCATGACTGAAGTTTTGTCGAAAAAAGGTGTAACGCAGATGTTAAATGATGTTTTTGGATGAGACCCTTTAGAACAGAGGTTTCAAACTCATTTGCATTGAGGGCCCACTCTAAAAATAATCAACATTATGCATAACCTCATGATTAATGTAAATGCATATGCATTTGATTATTATATATTTTTTTATGTATAACTTGCTTTAAAATCCTAAATAAAGGCGACAAGCAGATATTTAACTATTTGTTTGTATCTCACAAAAGTAGTTTTGCAATATAACTAGATGAGGCAATTCCTGAAGGAATTGCGTGTGAATGCTCCAATGCTGAAGTTGAACTAAAATCCTGGAATTTTTTTTTTTAGAATTGTTGAAGTAGAGCACACAATTCCCAAACAAGCTGAATATTTTGAAGTTGGAACAGTTTGAATCGGATGGAAAAATGTGGGAGTTGTGGAACTTTGAAGAATGTCCCATTGATTTCAATGGGAATTTCAGAAAAATTGGGAAAAGCGGGACATTTTTTGAAAATGTAAACAGCTTGAATGGTCTGAATGAGTTGAAATTGTTGGTGTTGGAATTTTTCAAATCGGTCGAGAAATGTTGCAGTAGTAACATGTTGAATTGAGAAATGGTATTACAGATTTCCTGGAATTTCGGGAAAACCGGGAATTTTTCCTGTTCAAAAAACAACTTGGTTTTTTGTCCTGATTAAGAGGTATGTTTTGATGGTGGAACGGTTAAAATGCGTTGAAAAATGTGTAAGGAGTAGTTGCCAGAAAAAAGGGTGGAAATAGGGCTTTGGAAAACCAGGAATTCTGGAAAATCCTGGAATTTTTTGGAACTTGGAAAATGGGAAGTTTGAATTTCCAGAATGGTGGAATGTGTTGAAGGTGGAATGGTTTGAATAGGTTGAAACATGAGGAAATGGTGGAAGTTTGAAAAATGGCCAATTCATTTTGAATGGGAATAATGTCGCAGAAAACATGGAATCCTGGGAAATCTGGGAATTTTTGGAATTTGTCAAGGGAAAGCCTGCGATTCCCGAATAGGCTGAACAGTTTGAAGTTGGAACGGTTTGAATGGGGTGAAAAATTCGGAAGGTAGACTGTGCCAAAATCTGAAGAAAAACAATAATAAGTAGTTAAATAATGAATAGAAGAATTTTGATGTATAAAACCATATGTGTGAATGCTTTGGAGCAGGCGGTGACCTTTGCTCCTGCAAGCCCGCTGATCACACTCCCTTTCCACACCCATTTTTTCCAGGCTTTCGCGGGCCACATAACGTGATGCGGCCGCCCAGAACTGGCCCCCGGGCCTTGAGTTTGACACCTGTGCTTTAGAAAAACCTGTACTCTATAGAGCAATTTCTTAGATTAAATATATCAACGGATTTATGATCATTTCATTAAGTGGCAATAAGACTGCAGCTATCAATTATTTTAGTAATCAAGTGAGCTATTGATTAATCTGTTTGACTAATCGAGTAATCAGATATTATAGCTAATATAGACACTTACATCATGTGTTGCCTTCATTATAACACTTATGTAAGACTTTTAAAGTCATCTTTATAGTAGGCTATTATAGCTAATATAGACACTTACGTCATGTGTTGCCTTCCTTATAAGACGTGTATATAAGACTGTTGAAGTAATTTTGATAGTAGACTATTATAGCTAATATAGACACTTACGTCATGTGTTGCCTTCATTATAGCACTTATATAAGACCGTTAAAGTCGTTTTGATAGTAGGCTATTATAGCTCATGTAGACACATCATGTGTTGCCTTCATTAAAACACTTATGTATATAAGACTTTTAAAGTCATTTTGATAGTAGGCTAATATAGACACTTATGTCATGTGTTGCCTTCATTATAACACTTACATAAGACTTTTAAAGTCATTTTGATAGTAGGCTATTATAGCTAATATAGACACTTATGTCATGTGTTGCCTTCATTATCAGACTTATGAAAGACTTGTAAAGTCATTTTGATAGTAGGCTATTATAGCTAATATAGACACTTACGTCATGTGTTGCCTTCATTATAAGACTTTTAAAGCATTTTGATAGTAGGCTATTATAGCTAATATAGACACTTACGTCATGTGTTGCCTTCCTTATAAGACTTTTAAAGTAATTTTGATAGTAGGCTATTATAGCTAATATAGACACTTACGTCATGTGTTGCCTTCCTTGTAAGACTTTTAAAGTCATTTTGATAGTAGGCTATTATAGCTAATATAGACACTTACGTCATGTGTTGCCTTCCTTATAAGACTTTTAAAGTAATTTTGATAGTAGGCTATTATAGCTATTATAGACACTTACGTCATGCGTTGCCTTCATTATAAGACTTATATAAGACTTTTAAAGTCATTTTGATAGTAGGCTATTATAGCTAATATAGACACTTATGTCATGTGTTGCCTTCATTATAACACTTATATAAGACCGTTAAAGTCCTTTTGATAGTAGGCTATTATAGCTAATATAGACACTTACGTCATGTGTTGCCTTCATGAAAAGACTTATATATATAAGACTTTTAAAGTCATTTTGATAGTAGGCTATTATAGCTAATATAGACACTTATGTCATGTGTTGCTTTCATTATAACACTTATATAAGACCGTTAAAGTCCTTTTGATAGTAGGCTATTATAGCTAATATAGACACTTACGTCATGTGTTGCCTTCATTAAAAAACGTATGTATATAAGACTTTTAAAGTCATTTTGATAGTAGGCTATTATAGCTAATATAGACACTTATGTCATGTGTTGCCTTCATTATAACACTTATATAAGACCATTAAAGTCATTTTGATAGTAGGCTATTATAGCTAATATAGACACTTACGTCATGTGTTGCCTTCATTAAAAGACTTATGTATATAAGACTTTTAAAGTCATTTTGATAGTAGGCTATTATAGCTAATATAGACACTTATGTCATGTGTTGCTTTCATTATAACACTTATATAAGACCGTTAAAGTCCTTTTGATAGTAGGCTATTATAGCTAATATAGACACTTACGTCATGTGTTGCCTTCATTAAAAAACGTATGTATATAAGACTTTTAAAGTAATTTTGATAGTAGGCTATTATAGCTAATATAGACACTTATGTCATGTGTTGCCTTCATTAAAAAACTTATGTATACAAGACTTTTAAAGTCATTTTGATAGTAGGCTATTATAGCTAATATACACACTTATGTCATGTGTTGCTTTCATTATAACACTTATATAAGACTGTTAAAGTCCTTTTGATAGTAGGCTATTATAGCTAATATAGACACTTACGTCATGTGTTGCCTTCATTAAAAAACTTATGTTGTTAAGACTTTTAAAGTCATTTTGATAGTAGGCTATTATAGCTAATATAGACACTTATGTCATGTGTTGCCTTCATTAAAAAACTTATGTATACAAGACTTTTAAAGTCATTTTGATAGTAGGCTATTATAGCTAATATAGACACTTACGTCATGTGTTGCTTTCATTATAAC
The DNA here is from genome assembly GCF_033978785.1 of Entelurus aequoreus. NCBI lineage: Eukaryota > Metazoa > Chordata > Actinopteri > Syngnathiformes > Syngnathidae > Entelurus > Entelurus aequoreus. Next base: position 7,963,605 of record NC_084740.1, on the reverse strand, counting down.
ACTTATATAAGACCGTTAAAGTCCTTTTGATAGTAGGCTAATATCGCTAATATAGACACTTGCGTCATGTGTTGCCTTCATTATAAGACTTTTAAAGTCATTTTGATAGTAGGCTATTATAGCTAATATAGACACTTACGTCATGTGTTGCCTTCATTAAAAGACTTATGTATATAAGACTTTTAAAGTCATTTTGATAGTAGGCTAATATAGACACTTATGTCATGTGTTGGCTTCATTATCAGACTTATGAAAGACTTTTAAAGTCATTTTGATAGTAGGCTATTGTAGCTAATATAGACACTTACGTCATGTGTTGCCTTCATTATAAGACTTTTAAAGCATTTTGATAGTAGGCTATTATAGCTAATATAGACACTTACGTCATGTGTTGCCTTCCTTATAAGACTTTTAAAGTAATTTTGATAGTAGGCTATTATAGCTAATATAGACACTTATGTCATGTGTTGGCTTCATTATCAGACTTATGAAAGACTTTTAAAGTCATTTTGATAGTAGGCTATTATAGCTAATATAGACACTTACGTCATGTGTTGCCTTCATTATAAGATTTTTAAAGCATTTTGATGGTAGGCTATTATAGCTAACATAGACACTTACGTCATGTGTTGCTTTCATTATAACACTTATATAAGACTTTTAAAGTCATTTTGATAGTAGGCTAATATCGCTAATATAGACACTTGCGTCATGTGTTGCCTTCATTATAAGACTTTTAAAGTCATTTTGATAGTAGGCTATTATAGCTAATATAGACACTTACGTCATGTGTTGCCTTCATTATAAGACTCATATACATTTTTTGCGGCTATAGACATATTTGCTTTTTTGTATTTTCGGTCCAATATGGCTCTTTCAACTTTTTGGGTTGCCGACCCCTGCGCTAATGCACATAAAAAAATAAATGTTGTCCAAATATTAGAGAGGTGTGGCCTATAATTAGGCGTGCTCTATTGTCCGTAAATTACAGTACAATGGACATGTATTCATTCCAAACAACTGTAATCCAAACCTCCTTTTAAAGGAGGTTTAAAATTGGGAAGAAACTGTGTGCCTGTTTGACGATCAATAAAATAATTTCTCCGCGGCACAATAAAAAACTGAACGGGCCCCAGTTTAATGTTTAGGAAAAGCTGCTGTACATCCCTTAGACCGATGTAACATCAAAATTATTAACAGCCTGTTATTTCAAGGTTTGATTACTTTTTGTTTCAACTCATGCCATTTGTTATCCATACCCAAACAATGTCTGCGACATCATAATTCACCGGTAGAGGATTTGTTGTGTTATCAGGAGCTGTCTAGGAACGCTTGCAGCTGCTCCGGTGATTTCCTGCTCCGGAGCCACACAAGAGGCTCAACTCGACGCGGCGAAATGTTACTGTGAACCGCCTCCGTTCATTTCTCGACGTGCCGCATTTGAAACGTGGAGATGGAGGGAGGCGCGTGTTCCCAAGCAGCGTTGCAGTTCAGCGCTCGACAGCTTAGCCTCCCTATCGCCTTACAGCCACACTATCTATTATTAATCACTCGCTTCTCAAGGACGACGTCTGCACAAATTAGTATGCGGCGTGCATGAAGATCACTTACCAGACCTGACTCCAGAGTTAAGCATAAGAACTGGATTTTGACCTTTCTTTCTATACGGTGGCCATATCTTTCGGCGAACAATACGGCCTCTGGGATTTAGCTGAAAGGATCTGGCTTTGCAGTGTTTGCAGTGTGTGACGGACACGGATACCGCTGCCGGATTAATGCTATCCACCTTCATTTTTGCCGTGTAATTCAATTATTTTTTTAGTTCTTAAAGGCCTACTGAAAGCCACTACTACCGACCACGCAGTCTGATAGTTTATATATCAATGATGAAATCTTAACATTATAACACATGCCAATACGGCCGGGTTAACTTATAAAGTGACATTTTAAATTTGCCGCTAAACTTCCGGTTCGAAACGCCTCTGAGGATGCCGTATGCGCGTGACGTAGACCGGCGAACACGGGTATGCCTTCCACATTGAAGCCAATACGAAAAAGCTCTGTTTTCATTTCATAATTCCACAGTATTCTGGACATCTGTGTTCGTGAATCTGTTGCAATCATGTTCATTGCATTATGGAGAAGGAAGCTGAGCAAGCAAAGAAGAAAGTTGTCGGTGCGAAATGGACGTATTTTTCGAACGTAGTCAGCAACAACAGTACACAGCCGGCGCTTCTTTGTTTACATTCCCGGAAGATGCAGTCAAGATGGAAGAACTCGGATAACAGAGACTCTAACCAGGAGGACTTTTGACTTCGATACACAGACGCCTGTAGAGAACTGGGACAACACAGACTCTTACCAGGATTACTTTGATTTGGATGACAAAGACGCAGACGTGCTACTGTGAGTATGCAGCTTTGGCTTCTAAACATTTGATCGCTTGACTGTATGTGTGCAACTTTTTTTTGCGTATGTACGTAACTTTTTAAAAATATATAAGCTTTATGAACCTTGGGTTAGGTGAACGGTCTTTTGGGCTGAGTGATTGTGTGTGTTGATCAGGTGTTTGCATTGTATTGGCGTGTTCTATGGAGCTAGGAGCTAGCAGAGGAGCTAGGAGCTAGCATAACAAACACGCAGGTGTTTTTATGCAGGATTAATTTGTGGCATGTTAAATATAAGCCTGGTTGTGTTGTGGCTAATAGAGTATATATATGTCTTGTGTTTATTTACTGTTGTAGTCATTCCCAGCTGAATATCAGATCCCACCCGCCTTTCACAGCATCTTCCCTATCTGAATAGCTTCAACTCCCCACTAGTCCTTCACTTGCACTTTACTCATCCACAAATCTTTCATCCTCGCTCAAATTAATGGGGAAATTGTCGCTTTCTCGGTCCGAATCTCTCTCACTTCATGCGGCCATCATTGTAAACAATAGGGAACTTTGCGTATATGTTCAACTGACTACGTCACGCTACTTCCGGTAGGGGCAAGCCTTTTTTTTATCAGATACCAAAAGTTGCAATCTTTATCGTCGTTGTTCTATACTAAATCCTTTCAGCGAAAATATGGCAATATCGCGAAATGATCAAGTATGACACATAGAATAGATCTGCTATCCCCGTTTAAATAAAGAACATTCATTTCAGTAGGCCTTTAAGGAGCTTGGACCAAAAATTGACTCGTAGAGATAATTAGTCTGGTTGCCATGTTTGTGTTCGGATTCAAAAGCTGGACTGCAAATGAAGTGAGCCACAAACCAAAAATATTAAACAACTCCGTGTGAGATAGAGTCTGGTGTGCCGTGGGAGATGATCTCATTTCACCTATTTGGGTTAAAAATATTTTTTGCAAACCGGTAATTATAGTCTGCAAATGATGTGTTGTTGTTGAGTGGTCGGTGCTGTTTAGAGCAGTGTAACCGTGTAATACTCTTCCATATCAGTAGGTGGCAGTCGGTAGCTAATTGCTTTGTAGATGTCGGAAACAGCGGGAGGCAGGGTGCAGGTAAAAAAAGGTGTCTAATGCTTAAACCAAAAATTGCATTATTGGCTTTATTTCAACCAAACAATTTAGGGTACATTAAACCTACACTACCGTTCAAAAGTTTGGGGTCACATTAAAATGTCCTTATTTTCAATGAAGATAACTTTAAACTGGTCTTAACTTTAAAGAAATACACTCTATACATTGCTAATGTGGTAAATGACTATTCTAGCTGCAAATGTCTGGTTTTTGGTGCAATATCTATATAGGTGTATAGAGGCCCATTTCCAGCAACTATCACTCCAGTGTTCTAATAGTACAATGTGTTTGCTCATTAGCTCAGAAGGCTAATTGATGATTAGGAAACCCTTGTGCAATCATGTTCACACATCTGAAAACAGTTTAGCTCGTTACAGAAGCTACAAAACGGACCTTCCTTTGAGCAGATTGAGTTTCTGGAGCATCACATTTGTGGGGTCAATTAAACGCTCAAAATGGCCAGAAAAAGAGAACTTTCATCTGAAACTCGACAGTCTATTCTTGTTCTTAGAAATGAAGGCTATTCCATAAAATTGTTTGGGTGACCCCAAACTTTTGAACTGTAGTGTATATTTCTTATTGCATGTTTGTCCTTAAATTAAATAGTGAACATACAAAACAGCTATTAGTAAGTAAACAAACAAAGGCTCCTAATTAGTCTGCTGACATATGCAGTAACATATTGTGTCATTTATCTACCTATTATTTTGTCAAAATTATTAAGGACAAGCGGTAGAAAATGAATTATTAATATACTTGTTTATTTACTGTTAATATCTGCTTACTTTCTCTTTCAACATGTTCTATTCATACTTCTGTTAAAACGTAATAATCACTTATTCTTCTGTTGTTTGATACTTTACATTCGTTTTGGATGATACCACAAATTTGGGTATCGATCCGATACCAAGTAGTTACAGGATCATACATTGGTCATATTCAAAGTGTCCAGGGACATATTTCCTGAGTTTATAAACATAATATATATTTTTAAAAAACGAAATAAGATTTTGTGATGTAAACAAATATTTACGTAATCGTAGTAGTATCGACTAGATACCCTCCTGTATTTGGTATCATTACAGTGGATGTCAGGTGTAGATCCGCCCATGGCGTTTGTTTACATTGTGACGCCGGTGAGCTACGGTGTGTAGTGAAGCATGTTTAGCTATTCCTTGTCCTGCAGTGATAATAATACTTGTAAGAAACGTACTTTATTTGTCGCCATGGAGGCGAGGATTAGTGATTTAGAAGTAGCTAAAACACTGCAAACTGCGGATGGACTTTAGCCACTAGCTAGCAAGCCATGTCTTAAAGCACCTCTTCCTGAGGGCGTTTCAGTGTTATAACTTCACCTTTATCGAAAATGCGTCCGTTCTCCCTTTCCTGTCTACACACTGTGTCTGCTTGTAAGTACTCTGTCATTGTGCGCTGCCGAACATGCTCCTCTGCTCGTAAAACCAGCAATGACACGACGTGACGACGGCGGGGGGGCCGGCACTTTTCAGAGGCGGTATAGTACCGAACATGTTCCATTAGTACCGCGATACTAATGAATCATATTCGGTACTATACCGCCCCGTCCCCATCGTCGTCACGTCGTGTCATTGCTGGTTTACGAGCAGACGAGCATGTTCGGCAGCGCACAATCACGGAGTACTTACAAGCAGACACAGTGTGTAGACAGAAAAGGGAGAACGGACACATTTTGGCTTAAAAACTAACGATAAAGGTGAAGTTATAACACTGAAACGCCCTCAGGAAGAGGTGCTTTAAGACATGGCTAGCTAGCTCGCGGCTAAAGTCCAGCCCCAGTCAACAGTGTTTTAGCTACTTCTAATTTACTAATCCTCGCCTCCATGGCGACAAATAAAGTACGTTTCTTACAAGTATCATCCCTGCAGGACGAGGAATAGCTAAACATGCTTCACAATGTAAACAAACTGCATTGGTGGATCTACACTTGACATCCACTGTAATGATACCAAGTACAGTAGCGTATCTAGGTGATACTACTATGATTTAGGGCTGCAACAACTAATCGATTAAATTGATTAAAATCGATTATAAAAATAGTTGGCGATTAATTTAGTCATCGATTCGTTGGATCTATGCCAGGGGTCGGCAACCCGCGGCTCTAGAGCCGCATGCGGCTCTTTAGCGCCGCCCTAGTGGCTCTCTGGAGCTTTTTAAAAAATGTATGAAAAATGGAAAAAGATGAGGGAAAAAAAAAAACGTTTTTGTTTTAATATGGTTTTCGTAGGAGGACAAACATGACGCAAACCTCCCTAATTGTTATAAATCGCACTGTTTATATTAAACATGCTTCACTGATTTGAGTATTTGCCGAGCGCCGTTTTGTCCTACTAATTTTGGCGGTCCTTGAACTCACCGTATAGTTTGTTTACAAGTATAACTTTCTCCGACTTTCTAGGACGTGTTTTATGCCACTTCTTTTTCTGTCTCATTTTGTCCACCAAACTTTTAACGTTGTGCGTGAATGCACAAAGGTGAGTTTTGTTGATGTTATTGACTTGTGTGGAGTGCTAATCAGACATATTTGGTCACTGCATGACTGCAAGCTAATCGATGCTAACATGCTATTTAGGCTAGCTATATGTATATATTGCATCATTATGCCTCATTTGTAGCTATATTTGAGCTCATTTAGTTTCCTTTAAGTCATCTTAATTCAATTCATAACTCATGACACAATATGGCTTTTAATTTTTTGCGGCTCCAGACAGATTTGTTTTTGTATTTTTGCTCCAATATGGCTCTTTCAACATTTTGGGTTGCCGACCCCTGATCTATGCTATGCGCATGCGCAGTGGCTACTTTTTTTGTATTCATTTTTTTTATTTTATTTTTTTTATTTTTTTATAAACCTTTATTTATAAACTGCAACATTTACAAACAGCTGAGAAACAATTATCAAAATAAGTATGGTGCCAGCAATGTTCCGTCTAATCGTTCATGTGTGTGAGCAAACACAAAAACTCCCTGAGCATTCAGTGGAGCACGTGTGAGCAACATCACACGTGGCAATACCAGCAGCACACCTGTCTCAAACCAATCTTTTATAATAACACTCAAATGAGAGGAGTCATTTTCATGAGATTATTTTGGAATATTTGGCCCACTTGTAATGAAAATAAAAGAAATCTTGTTTTTCATAAGCTATGGATTAGTGTTGTACAATATGTCTGGGTGGGGGTCCTGCTTTGGAAATCATTTGTACCCCTTTCAGAGATCACATTTAGTTCCCCTTAAACATCCTCATGTTGCACAATGAAATGTAAGCATAGGATGAAGTGTGCATTCCTGTAACTTTCTCTAGTAACAGCATTCCATGGTTAATATCAATAAATTAACATTAATAATAAATGACAGTAGAATAAGCACACGTATGACTGAGGAGTCATAGTGTAACTTTGTGTGGTGTTTGAGTTGTCCGACTTTTTGTGTGGCCATAAACGCACCAGTGGCTTAGTGCTACGCGTGTTGGTGACAGATGACAAGTTGGTTTTGGCCTGGTTTGTACGGCAGAAAATGACTAGTTTTTCGAGATAGAAGTTTTTTACTCATGTTTTTGGTGTGGTTATGGCCGAATATAAACAGTTTTGCTCAATAAAGTGATCGATATAATTCCTGTCCTCAAAGCATCTCGATAGACATTACAATAATTGAACGGTGTTCAATTGAACGGTGTTGACGAACACCGTTAGGGCCGCTTGTTGTCACTGTCACTCAGAGTTGCATTGCAAAATTACACAGGATAAATGTGTTTATTTTGTTTAGATTTCAGATGGGATTTGATTTGGTGCGCGGCATATATTTGCTGTGCGCAGAGGACGCTTGAGCAGTGCGCAATTGCGCAGGCGCGCACCTTAGAGGGAACGTTGGGTGCCAGTATGCTGGTTTTTTTTCAATAAAATACTGGAAAGGATATACATGTAGTTTGTCTCTTTTATCCAATTATTAATCGATTAATCAAAGTAATAATCGACAGATTAATCAATTATCAAATTAGTTGTTAGTTGCAGCCCTGCTATGATTGCGTCAATATTTTTTGGCATCACAACATCTTTTGTTTTCTTTCAATTTCTATTATGTTTATAAACTCAGGAAATATGTCCCTGGACACATGAGGACTTATGGGAGGAATATGACCAATGTATGATCCTGTAACGACTTGGTATCGGATCGATACCCAAATGTGTGGTATCATCCAAAACTAATGTAAATGATCAAACAACAGAAGAATAAGTGATTATGACATTTTAACAGAAGTGTAGATTGAACATGTTGAAAGAGAAAGTAAGCAGATATTAACAGTAAATGAACAAGTAGATTAATAATTAATTTTCTACCACTTGTTCTTAATAATGTTGACAAAATGATAAATAACACAATATGTTACTGCATATGTCAGCCGACTAATTAGGAGCCTTTGTTTGTTTACTTACTACTAAAAGACAAGTTGTCGTGTATGTTCACTATTTTATTTAAGGACAACATTGCAATAAGAAACATATGTTTAATGTACTGTAAGACTTTTTGTTAAAATAAAACCAATAGTGCAATTTTTTGTCGTTCCCTTTATTTGGAAAAGTACCGAAAAGTTTCAGAATAATTTTGGTACCGGTATCGGGACAACACTAATTCAGTAATTATAGTCAGGCACCTACAGGTATACTGGCGATGATGCGGCAATAGAGCCTTAGATCTTTGGCAGGTCAGCATTCTTCAAAACATCCCCTTTGACTATGATTAACTCGGATGGTGTCGAAGCAGCATTTTTATCAGAACCCTTCAGCATTTCTTAAGGACCAAAGACTGAAGGCACGTCTTGATTGAAACGTTTGATGTCTTCTACGTTGCTTACTTTTCCAGCCAACCTCACTGGCAACGAACAAATGTCTCTGTTCTCCCCAATCAAGGACACTTAGTCAGCCCTAATCAAGCTAAATAATGTATGTCAATTTTATAACACCTAGGCCAATTAGACTGTTCTTTTTAGCTTCTTGGAAACCAGAGTGGCTTCAGTTCGCATTCCAGCGAGAAGACGACGACGCTTAAAGAATCGCTTTCCAGGGGGGGGGCAAAGGGATCTCTGATGAATTTCCAGTGAAAATCTCTTATCAGAATACAGAAAGCTATTATAAGTAATGGAATTACAGTGGGGAGGACCGGAGTCTGACGAAAGGTCTTCTTTCATATGGTGAACTGCGGTCGGGGGGCGAAGCCCGTCACCGCACGCTTTAGTAGCTGACATTCAGCTAATGAGTTGCCACGCTGTAATGTATTCATCCTCCCCACCGGTTCTCGGAGCGGGTCACGTCTGGTGCGGTGAAATGTATCCCCTTTGCAGCCGTTGTTGGTCGAGACAACTGCAGACACGTTATTTGCTACACTCGCGAGGGTGTATTTAAAATGATGATACCACTGATACTCTGGACCAGTGTTTTTCAACCTTTTTTTGAGCCAAGGCACATTTTTTTTTGTTGAAAAAAATCCGGAGGCACACCACCAGCAGAAATCATTAAAGAACGAAACTCAGTTGACAGTAAAAAGTCGTTGTCGCAATTGTTGGGTACGATTTTAAACCATAACCAAGCAAGTATTGTTTTAGCAATCAATAATATTTCAGTTGTTTTTAATCCTTCTTTGCGGGGACATTGTCGATTGTCATGTCATGTTCGGATGTACATTGTGGATGCCCTCTTTGCTCCACAGTAAGTCTTTGCTGTCGTCCAGCATTCTGTTTTTGTTTAGTCCGTTTTGTCAGTTTTAGTTTCGTTCTGCATAGCCTTCCCTAAGCTTCAATGCCTTTTCTTAGGGGCACTCACCTTTTGTTTATTTTTGGTTTAAGCATTAGACACTTTTTTTACCTGCACCCTGCCTCCCGCTGTTTCCGACATCTACAAAGCAATTAGCTACCTGCTGCCACCTACTGATATGGAAGAGTATTACACGGTTTCTCTGCCGAGCTCTAGGCAGCACAGACACTCAACAACGACACATTATTTGCGGATTATAAATACTGGTTTGCAAAAAGATATTTTTAACCCAATGAGGTGAAATTACATGATCTCCCACGGCACACCAGACTGTATTTCACGGCACAGTGGTAGAAAAACACTGCCCTAACGCAGTGTTTTTAAACCTTTTTAGAGCCAAGGCACATTTTTTGCGTTGAAAAAATGCGGAGGCAGACCACCAGCAGAAATCATTAAAGAACAAAACTCAGTTGACAGTAAAAAGTCGTTGTCGCAATTGTTGGATATGACTTTAAACCATCACCAAGCATGCATCACTATAGCTCTTGTCTCAAAGTAGGTGTACTGTCACCACCTGTCACATCACACCCTGACTTATTTGGAGTTTTTTGTTGTTTTCCTGTGTGAAGTGTTTTAGTTCTTGAATTGCGCTCCTATTTTGGTGGCTTTTTTCTCTTTATTTGGTATTTTCCTGTAGCAGTTTCATGTCTTCCTTTGAGCGATATTTCCCGCATCTACTTTGTTTTAGCAATCAATAATATTTTAGGTGTTTTTAATCCTTCTTTGTGGGGACATTGTTGATTGTCATGTCATGTTCGGATGTACATTGTGGACGCCGTCTTTGCGCCACAGTAAGTCTTTGCTGTCGTCCAGCATTCCGTTTTTGTTTTCTTTGTAGCCAGTTCGGTTTTAGTTTCGCTCGGCATAGCCTTCCCTAAGCTTCGATGCCTTTTCTTAGGGGCACTCACCTTTTGTTTATTTTTGGTTTAAGCGTTAGACACTTTCTTACCTGCACTCTGCCTCCCGCTGTTTCCAACATCTACAAAGCAATTAGCTACCGGCTGCCACCTACTGATATGGAAGAGTATTACACGGTTACTCTGCCGAGCTCTAGACAGCACTCAACACTCAACAACAACACATCATTTGCAGACTATAATTACTGGTTTGCAAAAAATATTTTTAACCCAAATAGGTGAAATTACATAATCTCCCACGGCACACCAGACTGTATTTTTCAGGCACAGTGGTAGAAAAACACTGCACTAAAGCAGTGTTTTTCAACCTTTTTAGAGCCAAGGCACATTTTTTGCGTTGAAAAAAATCCGCAGGCAGACCACCAGCAGAAATCATTAAAGAACGAAACTCAGTTGACAGTAAAAAGTCGTTGGATATGACTTCAAACCATAACCAAGCATGCATCACTATAGCTCTTGTCTCAAAGTAGGTGTACTGTCACCACCTGTCACATCCCACCATGACCTATTTGGAGTTGTTTGCTGTTTTCCTGTGTGTAGTGTTTTAGTTCTTGTCTTGCGCTTAAAGTCTAAGGGTAAAATATTGTGTAGAAATGTACCTAATTGCAGGAAATGTAGTCGATTTTACAAAATATATTTTGTGTCTTGCGTGCCGATTGACACTCACACTTCTTCATTATGTTTCTCTGCTGCTTATTCCACAGCCCAAGTTGGACCGTTGGCGCATACATGTGTTATTAATGTGCAGGGAAATTAATGTTTCCATGGGCACAGCTGGCATATGCATAATTCTTATTTTAATAGGGCGGTCTTTGCACTTGTTATTATTTGTGCACTCAGTCTCAGTAGATCACCCACAACACGCCCAATATACATGGCATTTTTTTTTACTTTGTTCACACTGTTTATTTGGACCTTAGGAGACCAGACCCGTACTGTAATCAAAACGGTTGCTAAATTGTGAGAGGTGTCGCCACTTTGGTGAGACACATCTTTAGCTTTAAAGGCCTACTGAAATTATTATTTTTTTATTTAAACGGGGATAGCAGATCCATTCTATGTGTCATACTTGATCATTTCGCGATATTGCCATATTTTTGCTGAAAGGATTTAGTAGAGAACAACGACGATAAAGTTCGCAACTTTTGGTCGCTGATAAAAAAAAAGCCTTGCCCCTACCGGAAGTAGCGTGACGTCACAAGCTGGAGTGCTGCTGGCATTTCCCCATTGTTTACACCAGCAGCGAGAGAGATTCGGACCGAGAGAGATTCGGACCGAGAAAGCGACGATTACCCCATTAATTTGAGCCAGGATGAAAGATTCGTGGATGAGGAAAGTGAGAGTGAAGGACTATAGTGCAGTGCAGGACGTATCTTTTTTCGCTCTGACCGTAACTTAGGTACAAGCTGGCTCATTGGATTCCACACTTTCTCCTTTTTCTATTGCGGATCACGGATTTGTATTTTAAACCACCTCGGATACTATATCCTCTTGAAAATGAGAGTCGAGAACGCGAAATGGACATTCACAGTGACTTTTATCTCCACGACAATACATCGGCGAAACACTTTAGCTACGGAGCTAACGTGATAGCATCGTGCTTAAATGCAGATAGAAACAAAAGAAATAAACCCCTGACTGGGATAGACAGAAAATCAACAATACGATTAAACCATGGACATGTAACTACACGGTTAATGCTTTCCAGCCTGGCGAAACTTAACAATGCTGTTGCTAACGATGCCATTGAAGCTAACTTAGCAACGGGACCTCACTGAGCTATGATAAAAACATTAGCGCTCCACCTACGCCAGCCAGCCCTCATCTGCTCATCAACACCCGTGCTCACCTGCGTTCCAGCGATCGACGGAAGGACGAAGGACTTCAGCCGATCATCTGTGCGGTCGGCGGCTAGCGTTGGCTAGCGCGTCTGCTATCCAAGTCAAAGTCCTCCTGGTTGTGTTGCTGCAGCCAGCCGCTAATACACCGATCCCACCTACAACGTTCTTCTTTGCAGTCTTCATTGTTCATTAAACAAATTGCAAAAGATTCACCAACACAGATGTCCAGAATACTGTGGAATTTTGAGATGAAAACAGAGCTTTTTTGTATTGAATTCAAAGGTGTACCGATACTTCCGTTTAACTAGTGACGTCACGCGCATACGTCATCATACAAAGACGTTTTCAACCGGAAGTTTAGCGGGAAATTTAAAATGGCACTTTATAAGTTAACCCGGCCGTATTGGCATGTGTTGCAATGTTAAGATTTCATCATTGATATATAAACTATCAGACTGCGTGGTCGGTAGTAGTGGGTTTCAGTAGGCCTTTAAGTACGAACACATCTCCCCACCATTCTGCACCACTCCCATCCTCCACACCCTTTACTACCACAGTACAAAGTCCTCCTGCACAGCCACCACTGTCTGCACGGTGATGCCCCCACTTACCTCACCGATCTCCTCACACCACTCACCTCAGCATAGCCGCCGATCCCGTGGGTGCTTCTGGGCTCGAGTGCCCACGTGGGATTGATGGCAATTTTAAATCTTTATTATAATTTTTGAAAAATCAATCTTGTTGTTGTTGTTATTTTTGTGGCGAGTTTGGTCCGTTTTACATATTTAAAAAGTCACAAATCATATAGTCTATAAATAACAAAACCTAACCAAGATTTCATTGTGCCCGATAATGAACTAATGACACAATTATCTTGACATTGAACACACTGCAGAAGAGCGAATGAAGGCATACTTACTCAACAGCCATACATGTCACACTAAGGGTGGCAGTGTGAACAATGCCAACACTGTCATAAACATGTGCCATATAGTGAAACCACACTAAACAACACTGTCATAAACATGTGCCATATAGTGAAAACACACTAAACAACACTGTCATAAACATGTGCCATATAGTGAAACCACACTAAACAACACTGTCATAAACATGTGCCATATAGTGAAACCACACTAAACAACACTGTCATAAACATGTGCCATATAGTGAAACCACACTAAACAACACTGTCATAAACATATGCCATATAGTGAAACCACACTAAACAACACTGTCATAAATATGTGCCATATAGTGAAACCACACTAAACAACACTGTCATAAACATGTGCCATATAGTGAAACCACACTAAACAACACTGTCATAAACATGTGCCATATAGTGAAACCACACTAAACAACACTGTCATAAACATGTGCCATATAGTGAAACCACACTAAACAACACTGTGTGGTTTCACTATATGGCACATGTTTATGACAGTGTTGTTTAGTGTGGTTTCACTATACGGCACATGTTTATGACAGTGTTGTTTAGTGTGGTTTCACTATATGGCACATGTTTATGACAGTGTTGTTTAGTGTGGTTTCACTATATGGCACACTAAACAACACTGTGTGGTTTCACTATATGGCACATGTTTATGACAGTGTTGTTTAGTGTGGTTTCACTATATGGCACATGTTTATGACAGTGTTGTTTAGTGTGGTTTCACTATATGGCACATGTTTATGACAGTGTTGTTTAGTGTGGTTTCACTATATGGCACATGTTTATGACAGTGTTGTTTAGTGTGGTTTCACTATACGGCACATGTTTATGACAGTGTTGTTTAGTGTGGTTTCACTATACGGCACATGTTTATGACAGTGTTGTTTAGTGTGGTTTCACTATACGGCACATGTTTATGACACTGTTGTTTAGTGTGGTTTCACTATACGGCACATGTTTATGACAGTGTTGTTTAGTGTGGTTTCACTATATGGCACATGTTTATGACAGTGTTGTTTAGTGTGGTTTCACTATATGGCACATGTTTATGACAGTGTTGTTTAGTGTGGTTTCACTATATGGCACATGTTTATGACAGTGTTGTTTAGTGTGGTTTCACTATATGGCACATGTTTATGACAGTGTTGTTTAGTGTGGTTTCACTATATGGCACATGTTTATGACAGTGTTGTTTAGTGTGGTTTCACTATATGGCACATGTTTATGACAGTGTTGTTTAGTGTGGTTTCACTATACGGCACATGTTTATGACAGTGTTGTTTAGTGTGGTTTCACTATACGGCACATGTTTATGACAGTGTTGTTTAGTGTGGTTTCACTATACGGCACATGTTTATGACAGTGTTGTTTAGTGTGGTTTCACTATACGGCACATGTTTATGACAGTGTTGTTTAGTGTGGTTTCACTATACGGCACATGTTTATGACAGTGTTGTTTAGTGTGGTTTCACTATATGGCACATGTTTATGACAGTGTTGTTTAGTGTGGTTTCACTATATGGCACACTAAACAACACTGTGTGGTTTCACTATATGGCACATGTTTATGACAGTGTTGTTTAGTGTGGTTTCACTATATGGCACATGTTTATGACAGTGTTGTTTAGTGTGGTTTCACTATATGGCACATGTTTATGACAGTGTTGTTTAGTGTGGTTTCACTATATGGCACATGTTTATGACAGTGTTGTTTAGTGTGGTTTCACTATACGGCACATGTTTATGACAGTGTTGTTTAGTGTGGTTTCACTATACGGCACATGTTTATGACAGTGTTGTTTAGTGTGGTTTCACTATACGGCACATGTTTATGACACTGTTGTTTAGTGTGGTTTCACTATACGGCACATGTTTATGACAGTGTTGTTTAGTGTGGTTTCACTATATGGCACATGTTTATGACAGTGTTGTTTAGTGTGGTTTCACTATATGGCACATGTTTATGACAGTGTTGTTTAGTGTGGTTTCACTATATGGCACATGTTTATGACAGTGTTGTTTAGTGTGGTTTCACTATATGGCACATGTTTATGACAGTGTTGTTTAGTGTGGTTTCACTATATGGCACATGTTTATGACAGTGTTGTTTAGTGTGGTTTCACTATATGGCACATGTTTATGACAGTGTTGTTTAGTGTGGTTTCACTATACGGCACATGTTTATGACAGTGTTGTTTAGTGTGGTTTCACTATACGGCACATGTTTATGACAGTGTTGTTTAGTGTGGTTTCACTATACGGCACATGTTTATGACAGTGTTGTTTAGTGTGGTTTCACTATACGGCACATGTTTATGACAGTGTTGTTTAGTGTGGTTTCACTATACGGCACATGTTTATGACAGTGTTGTTTAGTGTGGTTTCACTATATGGCACATGTTTATGACAGTGTTGTTTAGTGTGGTTTCACTATACGGCACATGTTTATGACAGTGTTGTTTAGTGTGGTTTCACTATATGGCACATGTTTATGACAGTGTTGTTTAGTGTGGTTTCACTATATGGCACATGTTTATGACAGTGTTGTCATAAACATGTGCCATATAGTGAAACCACACTAAACAACAATGACAAACACATATTGGAAGAATTTTTGCACCGCAACACAACATAAACACTACAGAACCAACTCCTCCGGGACGCTGCAATGTAAACAAATGCCATTGGTGGATCTACACCTAACATCCACTGTAATGATACCACGTACAATAGCGTATCTAGTCGATACTAGTATGATTACATCAATATTTTTTTACATCACAACATCTTCTTTTGTTTTGTTTTTTATTGATATTATGTTTATAAACTCAGGAAATATGTCCCTGGACACATTTGAATATGACCAATGTATGATCCTTTAACTACTTGGTATCGGACTGATACCCAAATTTGTGGTATGATCCAAAACTAATGTAAAGTATCAAACAAGAAGAATAAGTGATTATTACATTTTAACAGAAGTGTAAATAGAACATGTTGAAACAGAAAATAAGCAGATATTAACAGTAAATGAACGAGTAGATTAATAATACATTTTTACAGTTTGTCCCTCATAATGTTGACAAAATAATAGGTAGATAAATGACACAATATGTTACTGCATTCGTCAGCAGCTAAATTAAGAGCCTTTGTTTGTTTACTCACTACTAAAAGACAAGTTGACTAGTTCACTATTTTATTTAAGGACTTAATTGCAATAATAAACATATTTTTAAGGTACCCTAAGGGTTTTTGTTCAAATAAAGCCAATAATGCTATTTTTGTGGTGCCCTTTATTTAGAAAAGTACCGAAAAGTACCGAAATACTTTTGGTACCGGTACCAAAATATGGGTTTTGGGATAACACTAATACACACTCACACACTGAGCACACACTGGCAGAAATGTAGACTACCGTTCAAAAGTTTGGGGTCACCCAAACAATTTTGTGGAATAGCCTTCATTTCTAAGAACAAGAATAGACTGTCGAGTTTCAGATGAAAGTTCTCTTTTTCTGGCCATTTTGAGCGTTTAATTGACCCCACAAATGTGATGCTCCAGAAACTCAATCTGCTCAAAGGAAGGTCCGTTTTGTAGCTTCTGTAACGAGCTAAACTGTTTTGAGATGTGTGAACATGATTGCACAAGGGTTTTCTAATCATCAATTAGCCTTCTGAGCCAATGAGCAAACACATTGTACCATTAGAACACTGGAGTGATTGTTGCTGGAAATGGGCCTCTATACACCTATGTAGATATTGCACCAAAAAGCAGACATTTGCAGCTAGAATAGTCATTTACCACATTAGCAATGTATAGAGTGTATTTCTTTCAAGTTAAGACTAGTTTAAAGTTATCTTCATTGATAAGTACAGTGCTTTTCCTTCAAAAATAAGGACATTTCAATGTGACCCCAAACTTTCGAACGGTAGTGTAGATCGGCGCCTATGCACCTCAGCCAGGACCCAGTCGGGCCAACAGCACCCAGGACACGGCTCAAGACCATGGGGGACAGAGCTTATGAAGCTGTCTCTCCCCGTCTGTGTAACACGCTTCCTGACCACTCCAGGGCCCCACAGACCTAGGGATGCTTTTAAAAAAGCTTATAGCATTTTTTTATAATATTGTTTTTTTTACGGTCTTGTTTTTATGCTTTGGTTATGTTTTTACTCCGTAGCACTTTGACATTTGATTATTATTTTTTATTATTATTATTATTATTATTATTATTAGCATTGACCACAGCCTGGTGTTGGCCGCGCCCTCACACTAGTGACTAACAGTCAGGGAGGGAATTAAAGGCCTACTGAAATGATTTTTTTTATTTAAACGGGGATAGCAGATCTATTCTATGTGTCATACTTGATCATTTCGCGATATTGCCATATTTTTGCTGAAAGGATTTAGTATAGAACAACGACGATAAAGATTGCAACTTTTGGTATCTGATAAAAAAAAGGCTTGCCCCTACCGGAAGTAGCGTGACGTAGTCAGTTGAACATATACGCAAAGTTCCCTATTGTTTACAATGATGGCCGCATGAAGTGAGAGAGATTCGGACCGAGAAAGCGACAATTTCCCCATTAATTTGAGCGAGGATGAAAGATTTGTGGATGAGTAAAGTGCAAGTGAAGGACTAGTGGGGAGTTGAAGCTATTCAGATAGGTAAGATGCTGTGAGAGCCGGGGGTGACCTGATATTCAGCTGGGAATGACTACAACAGTAAATAAACACAAGACATATATATACTCTATTAGCCACAACACAACCAGGCTTATATTTAATATGCCACAAATTAATCCTGCATAAAAACACCTGCGTGTTTGTTACGCTAGCTCCTAGCTCCTCTGCTAGCTCCTAGCTCCATAGAACACGCCAATACAATTCAAACACCTGATCAACACACACAATCACTCAGCCCAAAAGACCGTTCACCTAACCCAAGGTTCATAAAGCTTATATATTTTTAAAAAGTTACGTACGTGACGCGCACGTACGGTACGGTACGTGTTATGCTAGCTCCTATCTCCTATGCTAGCTCCTAGCTCCATAGAACACGCCAATACAATTCAAACACCTGATCAACACACACAATCACTCAGCCCAAAAGACCGTTCACCTAACCCAAGGTTCATAAAGCTTATATATTTTTAAAAAGTTACGTACATACGCAAAAAAAAGTTGCGCACATACGGTCAAGCGATCAAATGTTTAGAAGCCAAAGCTGCATACTCACAGTAGCACGTCTGCGTCTTTGTCATCCAAATCAAAGTAATCCTGGTAAGAGTCTGTGTTGTCCCAGTTCTCTACAGGCGTCTGTGTATCGAAGTCAAAAGTCCTCCTGGTTAGAGTCTCTGTTATCCGAGTTCTTCCATCTTGACTGCATCTTTCGGGAATGTAAACAAAGAAGCGCCGGCTGTGTACTGTTGTGGCTGACTACGTTCGAAAAATGCGTCCATTTCACACCGACAACTTTCTTCTTTGCTTGCTCAGCTTCCTTCTCCATAATGCAATGAACATGATTGAAACAGATTCACGAACACAGATGTCCAGAATACTGTGGAATTATGAAATGAAAACAGAGCTTTTTCGTATTGGCTTCAATGTGGAAGGCATACCCGTGTTCGCCGGTCCACGTCACGCGCATACGGCATCCTCAGAGGCGTTTCGAACCGGAAGTTTAGCGGCAAATTTAAAATGTCACTTTATAAGTTAACCCGGCCGTATTGGCATGTGTTATAATGTTAAGATTTCATCATTGATATATAAACTATCAGACTGCGTGGTCGGTAGTAGTGGGTTTCAGTAGGCCTTTAAGGTTTTTTTAGCCAGTATAGCTTCACCTTTCTGCCACTTAAGGGGAGCAATGAACCTGCAAAAGCATTGCACAAGTACAACAGCGCTTGATGGTGAAAGTAACCGTTTCTGTTCCCAGAATTACTATCAAGCCTTCACGGCCATTAGAGAATAACAAAGAAGTCCCTGGAAGCATGCGACCCCTCTGAAGGCATTGCCGTGCCAAAGGAACGTGTCCTTTACTTGGCCTTGCGCTACCCAGCGCAGGAAGGTAAAACTTTTATCTTCTACCCAGATAAAAGATCATTTAGTGTAGTAAATGGAGCCATCTGTCTGAGGTGCCTGTTGTGGCCCAAAAGAGGGACGGGGGAATACCGCGGTGCCAGCTCGTGAAGGCCCACCACTCACTGGGATGTCTCTGATCCCAGCGACTTTATTAGCTTGGCCAAGCATGAAAGCGCTGAGCTAAGAGGAATTGTTTTGTTTGGTGGCGGTTTGTTGGTGAGGCAGCGGCGTTTGGCAACTGCCGTGCGACTCCACCAATTTCCATGCAACTTCGTGGACAGATGGCACGCTTGCTAATGAAGAACTTTGGTCAGGGTCTGGATAGAGCAATTTGTCCATTTTTTAACCGTTTTGAGGGGTTTTACACCGATTCCGTTTGCTGATGATGCAAATTTGATCCTAAAAGCTCATTAGGGAAGCTAATTCTGGCATAGCCGTGCTATTTTGAATGGTTTCTCGTTAATAGGCTATCATTAAATGTGAAAAAAATAAATAAATTTATTGTGTTTGCCAGCAAAAACAAAACATACTGTAAACAGAGCGCTAAGATTTCTATTGGAGGAATCAAAATTGGTTGAGTTTAATCGACCAAGTGGACGAAAAATTGTCATGGACAGAACACAGAACACACATTGGTATCATCAGAAGAATCAGGGGTTTGGTTCAACCGGCATGCCTCTTAACTCTTTATTACAGTTAAATTGATCTTATCTATTGCAATATTGTCTGGGCTAGGACATATCCATCAAATTTACAAACCCCGTTTCCACATGAGTTGGGAAATTGTGTTAGATGTAAATATAAACGGAATACAATGATTTGCAAATCCTTTTCAACCCATATTCAATTGAATGCACTACAAAGACAAGATATTTGATGTTCAACCTCATAAACTTTTCTTTCTTTTTTTGCAAATAATAATTAACTTAGAATTTAATGGCTGCAACACGTGCCAAAGTAGTTGGGAAAGGGCATGTTCACCACTGTGTTACATGGCCTTTCCTTTTAACAACACTCAGTAAACGTTTGGGAACTGAGGAGACACATTTTTGAAGCTTCTCAGGTGGAATTCTTTCCCATTCTTGCTTGATGTACAGCTTAAGTTGTTCAACAGTCCGGGGGTCTCCCTTGTGCTATTTTAGGCTTCATAATGCGCCACACATTTTCAATGGGAGACAGGTCTGGACTACAGGCAGGCCAGTCTAGTACCCGCACTCTTTTACTATGAAGCCACGTTGATGTAACACGTGGCTTGGCATTGTCTTGCTGAAATAAGCAGGGGCGTCCATGGTAACGTTGGCAACATATGTTGCTCCAAAACCTGTATGTACCTTTCAGCATTAATGGTGCCTTCACAGATGTGTAAGTTACCCATGTCTTGGGCACTAATACACCCCCATACCATCACACATGCTGGCTTTTACACTTTGCGCCTATAACAATCCGGATGGTTCTTTTCCTCTTTGGACAACGTCCACAGTTTCCAAAAAAAATTTGAAATGTGGACTTGTCAGACCACAGAACACTTTTCCACTTTGTATCAGTCCATCTTAGATGAGCTCAGGCCCAGCGACGCCGACGCTGTTTCTGGGTGTTGTTGATAAACCGTTTTCGCCTTGCATAGGAGAGTTTTAACTTGCACTTACAGATGTAGCGACCAACTGTAGTTACTGACAGTGGGTTTATGAAGTGTTCCTGAGCCCATGTGGTTATATCCTTTACACACAGATGTCACTTGTTGATGCAGTACAGCCTGGGGGATCGAAGGTCACGGGCTTAGCTGCTTACGTGCAGTGATTTCTCCAGATTCTCTGAACCCTTTGATGATATTATGGACCGTAGATGGTGAAATCCCTAAATTCCTTGCAATAGCTGGTTGAGAAAGGTTTTTCTTAAACTGTTCAACAATTTGCTCACGCATTTGTTGACAAAGTGGTGACCCTCGCCCCATCCTTGTTTGTGAATGACTGAGCATTTCATGGAATCTACTTTTATACCCAATCATGGCACCCACCTGTTCCCAATTTGCCTGTTCACCTGTGGGATGTTCCAAATAAGTGTTTGATGAGCATTCCTCAACTTTATCAGTATTTATTGCCACCTTTCCCAACTTCTTTGTCACGTGTTGCTGGCATCAAATTCTAAAGTTAATGATTATTTGGAAAAAAAAAAGTTTATCAGTTTGAACATCAAATATGTTGTCTTTGTAGCATATTCAACTGAATATGGGTTGAAAAGGATTTGCAAATCATTGTATTGCGTTTATATTTACATCTAACACAATTTTCCAACTCATATGGAAACGGGGTTTGTATACAAATGATTCATTATGCAAAATAAATGTGTAAGAATAGCTACCTCCTCTAACTAGCTGACTCCATCTGCTCCCCTGTTTAGGAAACTAAACATACTATCTCATCATCATCGGCGGTCACTCGAAACGAGCATGACGATCCTCCTGGTAGGGGGGTATCCCTTTATGGAGGATGCCTGTGCGTGACTTTGTTTAACGTGGGGAGACTGGTGCACAGACAGTCACCACACGATCCTTGACAGAATCGGGTCAGGGTCCAGTGGCATGGAGTCCAAGACGACTGGGGACCCTTTTCTGCTGCAGCCTTCCTCCGCCTTCGCAGCCGTTGTGGTAGTTCTTAAATCTACCGTCTTCCGCCTGCTCCGCCGATGAGGTCTTCACCGTATTCCTGGCTAGGGGGCAGTCAGGTACTAGGCCTTTGCCAAGGGCCACCTGGGGTAACTGTAGTAAAGGGGTTAACCTCCTAGTGCCCCAAGACCCCATAGAGGAGCCTCCACTGCCGGATGCACTTTAACGTCATGCCCAGGACTAGGGATGATGTTTGATAAGAAATTATCGAGTTCGAGCCTATTATCAAATTCTCTTATCGAACCGATTCCTTATCGATTCTCTTATCGAGTCCAGATAGGGTGTTGTATATGGAAAAATCACTATAGGTGTATAAATAATAATATAGTGTTAAATAAAATCAGTCCTTTGGGCACAAAACTGAAAATAATACAGCTCTCCAAAAAGTGCACTTCTGCTGCTATTTGACATAACTGTTTGTTATGATGCTTTGACATTTTTGCACTTTATTTCTTTATTGAAAGAAAATTCTATGAAGAGAAAAGTTCTTTGCAAATGTGGTTACAATGCTAAAAAATGAAAAGTTAAAGCTAAAAAAAGAAATACACTTTATTGAATTAAAATCTTTCTTTATAGGGGAAAAGATGTGATGTTATGAGCTAGGGAAAATAACAACTACACTACCCAGCATGCAACGGGAGTGACGAGCATGCGCGGTAGCCCCGCAAAGTGTTGTTGCATGTCGCCACCGGCAGCTAAGAATGAGGTTATGAGCATGCTGTGAAAGTAAACGTCAAGAACTCAGCCAACACGCCTCGTCTGCATTATTTATAATTGGACAGACAACACATATACAGTGTGATTTTGTTTTGTTTACAAGGAAAGAAAAACAAAAGTTAAAAAAGGGAGATATGTTGTATATATATGTATGTGCTGCGGTTGCTTTAAGTTGTGACAGCTGCCGTAAAGGAGGTGCGTTGCTAGCCTGGTTGCTATGTTTCCGGTTGGTCGTAAAAGTGTTCGTCATGTGTTTTACCCTGCTAAAATCTCTCAGGAAAGTTATTCATTGGATTATACCTTTTGTTTTGAACTTTATTACACCTTGGAGCGCTTTTTCCTGTCCATTGTTTTTCCTGCTTTCCCTATCTGCGCCTAATGACTGAGCTACGTGACGTCCCGCCCCGGGACGGGATTCGTTCCGAGGGATTCGAATAAAGAACCAACTCTTTTTCTTTACTATAGTGGTCTCGATAACGGATACCAGTTCTCAAAAAGGGATGCGAGTCCGAGGACTCGGTTCTTTTCTTATCGAACAACCGGTAAAACCGGTTTCGAGTATCATCCCTACCCAGGACACACATACTATCGATATATTTATGATAACACATGATATCCTCTTCTTTGATCTATACATGTACTTACCTCCCTAATACGTTTCCTACACCTTTCAAAGATTATTTTAAGACCAATTTGCCAGTTCATTATCAGAATACTAGACAAACTGATAATCTCCCTCCTATCTTTGGCCGTATGACTCTTAGCCGGTGTACCATCAAACACAGAGGTCCTTTACTCTGGAATACTCACCAACCTTATAATGTAGCCCTATACTTCTTTACACGTACACACACACACACACACACACACACACACACACACACACACACACACACACACAGACTCACCTAGACTCAATCCACACAAGGTAGACTACTTGTTATCTTATTTCTTCTATATACTATGTTTAATTGTGTTTGTTAATTTACTGAGAACCTGGCATAAGCCTTTTTGCACTTAATTATCATTACTATTTTCTTGTCTCCATGTATTTTTTTTAATTTACAATGTTACTACCTCTTGTGCTGTTTATGTTGTTCGAATAAATAAATACAATGAACATCGCACCACCGTGCGCCCATTTACGGGGGCGGCATAGTTCGGTTGGTAGAGTGGCCGTGCCAGCAGCTTGAGGGTTCCAGGTTCGATCCCTGCTTCTGCCATCCTTACCCACCTGCTCCCAGTGCCACCCACACTGGTTTAAATGTAATTTAGATAATGGGTTTCACTATGTAAAAGCTCTTTGAGTCACTAGAGAAAAGCGCTATATAAATATAATTCACAATGTATTCTTCCAAACTACCACTTATGACTTATCTTGCTCTCGCGCCACTGTGTAGCACTATTGCTCTAAGCAATGGACAAATTCTGAATGACCATTGTCATTTTGCTTTGACAGTAGAGTGTTTAAGTTTTCAACTCGCATACAATAATGGCAGGTTCACAATTAAAATCAATCAATCAAAGTTTATTTATATAGCCCTTAATTACACTGGTCTCAAAGGGCTGCACAAGCCACAACAACAGATGCTTTGCTTTAACTTTTTTATTTTTATATATTTTTTTTTCATTGGGTCTAACGATTTGTTTTAACAACGATTCCATTCAATTCAGAATTTGTGGTTGCCGCTACGATTCAGCTGAGCATGCCTCCGAGCTTGAACCAGAATGTTCCGCCATCGGTGCAGCACCGACTGCTTTTTGCCTTAGTCATATGGCCGTATCCCCTCCGGCGTCGGCTCACGTGCCTCCGCAGTGTCATCCAGCAGGCGTTGGCGTCGGAGATGAGATTACTCGGGAGCCGTCAGGTCCTCCAGTGCGAGACACTTCACCTGGCCAGCTAATCGGCCATGCTAATGAGTCCATATGCTGCTCGTCAGAGGCCGGCGGAGAGCAGCTTTCATCCAAAGCAGCAACATTTAGGCCCACAAAAGGAAGTGAAGGTCTTCACTGGAAATGGAGTCGGTCCATTTCATGCCTGGAGAGCGATGTCATTATTAAATCCATCACATTAAGCAGTACTTCTCTCCACTGCAAATAGTCTGAAGGGCTACGCTGTTCTTTAAACCGCACAAGGTTGTAGAATAGTCCGACGAAGAAGTGACTCTTTTTTTTTTTTTTATCACCCAAGTGACTTAAGCTCCTCTCACCTCCCCTGTAAAGTAGACTTTAGTTCATTATCTTGAAGATCTCCGTGACATTGAGCTTTTTTTTCTATAGTAGCAGCACCTTTTTTTCATTTTTTTTTGAAGATGGCAATACTCTTCTCAACACTCTTAAAAAAGACTGCATATGCTGCCAACTTTCCTTTATTTTGGCTGACACGCCATAATAGAGGTACGCGTCTTTATTGATTCCACATATTTTTTTTAGCCGGGTGTAAGCCCGCAGGGATGTTACGCTGTCAGTTTGATAGCTTCTAAGTTATTCCGACAATAAACACTGAGTCCATTTTGAGACAAACTCCAACCAAGTCTCACGATTCTAAAACAGGGTTCATGCCTTAGCAATCCTGCGTTTCCTTGCAAACAAATAACGTCAACATTTCTGCCTACTATACTGTTCGTTCCCAGAACACAGCGTTCAATACAAGAGCTGAAAGGTCTGTTTTTGCAAAATAGCTACATTTGTGTTGTCTATGGGTATATTTGCTATGTTTACGAATCTGCCAGTATCCAGATTTACTCTCAGCAAAAATACACTGCAAACTGCAACACAGTGTTTATATATATATATATATATATATATATATATATATATATATATATATATATATATATATATATATATATATATATATATATATATATATATATATATATTTTTTTTGTTGTTGTAATATTTATATATATATATATATATATATATATATATATATATATATATATATATATATATATATATATATATATATATATATATATATATATATATATATATATTTATATATATATATATATATATATACGTATATATATATACATATATATATATATATATATATATACGTATATATATATACATATATATATATATATATATATATATATATATATATATATATATATATATATATATATATATATATACATAAATATATATATATATATATATATATATATATATATATATATATATATATATATATATATATATGTATATGTATATGTATATATGTATATGTATATATATATTTATGTGTATATATATATATATTTATGTGTATATATATATATATATATATATATATATATATATATATATATATATATATATATATATATATATATATATATATATATATATATGTGTATGTATATATATATATATATATATATATATATATATATATATATATATATATATATATATATATATATATGTGTATATATGTATATATATATGTGTATATTTATGGGGTCATTATACACACACACCGTAATAATACCGGTATGTTGAAGCATAGTACGTCTGACTATGGTAGCCGTAATGCGCCTACCAAAGCTCACCAAAGTCGTACTAAAACATCTTGACCGATTTTTGAGTGCCGTGTGTAATGTTGTATATTCTTAATGAAACATTAACGCTTTGGTATTGCTTGTTACTTTTATTGAACAGGCGTCAGCCTGCAGTCCACACTTATCTCTTATGTGTGACTGCCATCCACTGGTCACACTTATCATTACACAGTGTACCACATAAAATTGGTTCAAGGTCTGTAAGCACGACCACAATTAAAAGGGCTGTTTGCAACATTTACACATATCCTTAGGGGGCGCCAACTTTCCAATGTGTTTTACACAGTATACCCCGCCCCCTCACGGCTTTTCGTACGCAATGGCGTAAATACGTAGGTACGCAACACATGCACACGCATTGATGGATAATGACAGCTAGCCTTAGCTGTCATTTAATGTATATTTTATCCTAACAACAACAAGACTGCAAATCGTTGCTTCTCTTGGACTGCTTTTGTATGAGTGCGCGCACTACCTGCGCGTACGCGTTGACGAGACCGGGTGAGTGACCGTCGTAAACACCAATCATTTCATTCGGGTCGGTAAAACGTTGTATTCCAAAAACGTTGTATTTGTGAAAAATATAGACAATTGTCAAACAAATGTTACAAGTTAAGTTAAAGTACCAATGATTGTCACACACACACACGAGGTGTGGCGAAATTATTCTCTGCATTTGACCCATCGCCCTTGATCACCCCCTGGGAGGTGAGGGGAGCAGTGAGAGGCGCCCGGGAATCATTTTTGGTGATTCAACCCCCAATTCCAACCTTTGATGCTGAGTGCCAAGCAGGGAGGTAATGGCTCCCGTTCTTATAGGCTTTGGTATGACTCAGCCAGGGTTTGAACTCACAACCTACAGATCTCGGCGAGGACACTCTAACCAGTAGGCTAACCTCGCGCCAACATATCTCTCCGACCTCCTTCAGCCTTACTGCCCCACCCGATCCCTAAGATCAGCCGATCAGCTGCTACTGACGGTCCCTGACACAAGGCTGAAGCTTAGAGGTGACAGAGCTTTCGCCGCTGCTGCTCCCAAGCTCTGGAACGACCTACCTCTGAGTGTTAGACAAGCCTCCTCTCTTCCTGTGTTTAAATCTCTCTTAAAAACACACTTTTATTCCATGGCTTTTAACACTGAGTGATATCCATCCTGCAATGGCATCCCATAATACACCTGCTGAGAACCTGTTTTTATGTTTTATTTATTGTATTTTATTTATTTATTTTTTATCGTGTTGTGTTTGTGTTGTGTTGTGTTTGCTCGGTACTCGTATTATCTTTTAACCTGCCCATTGTACAGCACTTTGGCTACCCCTGTGGTAAATGTTAAATGTGCTTTATAAATAAAGTTGATTTGATTTGATTTGAGTAGGTGTTCTGGTAAACCACGAATGGTAACATAAGCCAGTCAGTGGTGTTCTTGTTATACTTTTTGCTTTGATAAATGTTACTTTGAGTAAGTTGCAAACAGCACCTTTAATATGCACATTAGGTGCACCTCGTTATAAGGCGCACTGTCGATTTTGGAGAAAATACAGTACTTTAAAAATGTTGGGGTTATTAACATTATGACCTTCTCTTCTATCTCCTCTTCAATCCTCAAGCATTATGAGGAAAAACATCAGTGGAAGAGGACGCAAAATACAATATTATTGGCTTACTTTCTTCTTCTATCGTTTTTGAGCACCGGGTCTGCATGTTTTCCCGCAGGTTCTGACTCGGTTTTTCTTCCCCCGAGGGTGCTTCTGAGTTTGGAAACCGTATTTGGCTTGATGCTTTACTTTTTTTCCCCCCTCCATCCAAACTCCTTTAAACCCTTCTTCTTTGAAGTCAGAATCAATAAAATTATGGCTGCAAATTACACTCCCTCGGCCTGACTGGAGAGGTCCATACTTTCGTCATATTCCCGTCGTTTGGAAACGTATGCAGGCTGACCACTTCTTTAGTTGTTTTGCTGC